>NC_071088.1:58138830-58475616 GCF_027358695.1 Spea bombifrons | reverse complement strand
GACTTTTCCTGAGCTTCCCTCAGACCAAGACATACTTCAGCCATTTTGACCTGACCCATGGCTCTGCTGACCTCCTTAACCATGGAGGAAAAGTTGTCAATGCCCTCGGAGAGGCCGCCAAGCACCTGGACAACCTTTCAGGCTCCCTGTCAACCCTCAGTGACCTGCATGCCTACAACCTGAGAGTGGATCCAGGAAACTTCAAGGTGAGACAAGCAATCTTGTATTAACACCGCCATCCTTAACATCATTGGATATTGTTCAATTATATTCCATTAATAAAGAGTAGCATTAGCTTTAACCTGTTATCTAACTAACATTACCGTGGTAGGAAAGATTGGTGGTCAAATTGTGCATCCAACGTTTTCAATGGTTTTGACTTTTATGCTTTAAAAAGTAAACAAAAATGAAAACATTGAATACTAAAAGTAAATCGAAGTATTTATACAAGACATACAGACAATACTCTGTATTTAAAGTGAGGTATATACAATTAACGGTTATTGTATTTACTGTGTTCTCTCTACAGTTGCTGTCTCAAACTATCCAAGTGACTCTGGCTGCTCACTTCCCTGAAGACTTCACACCCTCAGTCCAGGCTGCCTGGGACAAATTTATTGCTGAAGTAGCCGCTGTCTTGACCTCCAAGTACAGATAAATACACCAAGAAAACAAGAATACATCTGTAATTACACCAAATCAACATATGAGATGTTTATCGGAAACTATTTGTCACCTTGATTAGGGAACTCTAAATATCCCACTATAGCTGTAACATTGTAATAATAATAATAATAATAATAATAATGCATTCCATGTATGTCCCATTGTGATTCTGAAAAATAAAATAACTGAAAATAATTTAATTGTTTGCTTTATAACCCTACAATGCACATCTATCACCACTTCATCTACTGAATCTACTGTTAAAATTACACATGTACCTGTAGTATAGAAACTGGAATTTTGAACAACATGCTATTTGAAGCTATATATTTCACTTTTTATACAATGTTTGCCTATAGTACCTTTCAGCACCCAATACCAAAGCTATTGCAAAGGTATTAACCCCTACAGTACCAGTTATGTGGGAGATACATAGCAAGTAAAGTGGCCTCAGCCTGACAAACACCTAATCTCCTAAATGGCCCCACCGAGCCCTGCACTGCTTTCCAGGACCGAACAGATCAATTTTCTGTAACATAGTGGGACTGCATGCATTCCTATAGCTCCACCTGCAGAAGTCTTGAATATTGAAGAATACACATAAATATGCTTTAAATATGGATACAATGTGTTTACTGTTAAAGGATGATTAGAGGAAGATGTGTGTGACTAGTAAATTCAACTTTAAAAATTCCAAACTGTAAAAATCTATTTTGACATTAGCAGGCTTGCATATTGGAAAAGAATCCTGATCACTTTATTATTATTATTATACTTTATTTATAAAGCGTCAACAGATTCCGCAGCGCTGTACAAGGTAAAAATGTTACAGATAACGGCAAGTACAAAATTGACATACAATTGACCCTGTTCCCGCAGGAATTTACATTCTAGGTGGATAAGGGGTGAGACACAGGAGGTGAGAATTGCGTGGTAGTGAATGATGTTAATGTAGGGGGAGTTTATGTCAGTGGTAGGCTTCCCTGAAGAGAAAAGTTTTTAGGGAGCGTTTCAAGGAGGGTAGAGTTGGTGAGAGTCAGACAGCACGAGGAAGGGAGTTCCAGAGGGTTGGTGCGGCGCGAGAGAAGTCCTGTAGGCGGGCATGGGAGGAGGTGATGAGTGAAGATGCAAGGAGCAGGTCTTTGTTGGATCTTAGAGGGTGGGCTGGAGTATGTTTGCTGATGAAGGAGGATAGGTAGAGGGGAGCGGTGTTAGTGAGAGCTTTGTAGGATAGAGTGAATATTTTGAATTTAATTCTGCTATAAATGGGACTCGCAGAGAGGTGCGGCAGATGCAGAGCGTCGGGTGAGATAGATTAGCCTGGCAGATGCATTGAGCACAGATTGAAGAGGGGATAGTCGGGAGAGAGGGAGGCCGGTAAGAAGGTTGTTGCATTAGTCTAGACAGGAGATTACGAGGGAGTGGATTAGGGGACATACTAAAACGAATGACAAAATGGAATGCCCATAGACTTTAATGGGCAGGAATGTCCATAGACTATAATGGGGAGGAATGCCCATAGACTATAATGGAAGGGAAAAGAATAATTGATTTTTAAATAAAAGCTTAAGAAATAGCATTTAGATCGTTGACACACATACTCCCCTAGTACACACATGTGATCTTAAACTCAGATTAAGTGGGATTATAGCTGTTTTCTATGGAATGACAGGTGAATGACAGTTTTGAGTGAATGCCCATAGGATATAATGGGAGAAAAATGAAACCTATTTTTCTGACAAAACCATCTGACATATCATTTAGATCTTTGGCACATATACTCGCCTAGTACAGAGACAGGATCTAAAACTCATATTATGTGAGATTATAGCTGCTTTCTATGGAATGACAGGTGAATGACAGTATTGATGGAATGCCCATAGGATATAATGGGAGAAAAATTAAACTTGTTTTTCAGACAAAACCATCTGAAATATCATATAGATCTTTGTCATGTATACTCCCCTAGTACATTTATAGGTTCTAAACCTCATATTAAGTGGAATTATAGCTGTGTTCTATGGAATGACAGGTGAATGACAGTATTGATGGAATGCTCATAGGATATAATGGAAGAAAAATCAAACCTGTTTTTCAGACAAAACCCTCTGAAATATCATATAGATCTTTGGCACATATACTCCCCTAGTACAGACACAGGATCTAAAACTCATATTATGTGGGATTATAGCTGTTTTCTATGGAATGACAGGTGAATGACAGTTTTGAGTGAATGCCCATAGGATATAATGGGAGAAAAAATAATCTTGTTTTTTAGAGAAAACCATCTGACATATCATATAGATCTTTGGTACACATACTCCCCTAGTACAGACACAGGTTCTAAAAGTTATATTAAGTGGGATTATTGCTGTTTGCTATGGAATGACAGGTGAATGACAGTTTTGAGAGAATGCCCATAGGATATTATAGGAGAAAAATTAAACTGGTTTTTAGAGAAAACCCTCTGACATTTCATATAGATCTTTGCCATGTATACCCCCCTAGTACACACACATGATATAAAACTCAGATTATGTGCGATTATAGTGGTTTTCTATGGAATGACAGTATTGAGTGAATGCCCATAGGGTATAATGGGAGAAAAATCAAACTTGTTTTTTTTTGAGAAAACCATCTGACATATCATATAGATCTTTGGCAGATATACTGCACTAGTACAGACACAGGGTCTAAAACTCATACTATGTGGGATTATAGCTGTTTTCTATGGAATGACAGGTGAATGACAGTATTGAGTGAATGCCCATAGGATATAATGGGAGAAAAATCAAACTTGTTTTTCAGAGAAATCCATCCTACATATCATATAGATTTTTGTCATTTTGAACACTGGTGACACTTGTAATATGTTGGTCACCAGAATGAGGAATATGCACGCACACCAAAGGAACTCTGGTGCTTAACTGTGCCAGGAAGGGCCAGCTCCCCAGTAGATCAAAATAAATAAAGGCTCCAGGCAGTCAAGGGTTCCAGCTCATGCAGATTTATTAAAGGAAGACAGCAACAACGTTTCAACCTCACAATGAGGTCTTTATCAAGTTGATAAAACTGTTACTTTGTTTTATTGAGTCCTCACACAAGTATGCCATCCACTCTTCTGATAAAACATAAGTTTGCCAGTTGGTAACAAGCAGCTGCAATAGACAATAATATGTCACAATTTTCTTTTGCTCTTTCTTTTTCCTTCATGGAATCTATGACTATCACCTCCCTGGTATTAAAAAGGACTACACCAAGGCACCAGTGCTGTCCAGAGCCCCAGGAATCCGTGTTAAAAGGAACCAACAAAATGTCTTTGTTTAAGGCATTTCCCCCAAGAAGCTGTAGAAAATATCTGCTCTTCCTTGCACCAGACTTTGGTAAATGTAGGTGGGGCACATCAAAATCTTTTCTGTAAGATTTCTCTGGCAGATGAAGTTGCTTATGGCTTCTTCAATAGCTTCATCGCAAAGCCATTGTCCAGGATCCAGTGTTTTCAAAATCTGTTCTTTTACTGTTTCTAGCAATTTGTTATCTGAATCTGTTGGTGGCAGGTTCCAGGGGGCTAAGTCGTCCCATGCAACAAGTTCATTCATTTCATGCCCTTCTTCTCTTGGTGTGGAGTGTTTAGGCAGTTGGCCCAAGGATTTGATGTAAATACCAAACTCAATCATGGCTATATGACTATGTGGCCAGTATAACTGAGCTGCAAAAGCAAATTCTGCATTGCTCACCACTAACTAAAGTAAACCATCTCATACTTACAGGCAATAGGAAGCAACGTCGAATAAAGTAAACATTGCCTTAGTAAATTAGATAAATGGTTTAAATGTTATAATGAGGCTTAAAGTGATATTTATTAACTAAAATAAACTGAGATAGTGGGTTCTATCCAATTATGTGAGATAAATCAGTTATTGTTTTTTTGACTAAATAGGTTGTATTTCCGTTGGTATTCAATGAGCTGAGATAGATTAATTTAAGCCACTGAATAGAGCTGGATATTTCAATATGCTGATTTAGACGTGTTAAACTAGACCAAACTAGGCTTATTCTGCTGTTAAAACATTTCCAAATTAGCCCAGCATAACACATAATTAAATTGGTAACATTTATTTAAGGCTGTGATTAACTCGTTAATGACCAGGGTTTTTTTTTGTTTTTTTTTCAACGCTTTCCAAAAAAATATCAGAAAAATTTCCATCTTTATTCAACTATGATTTCCTACCAACTCATTCAGTCCATCCCTACAAATTATATATTGTGTTTTAAGAAGACAAGTAGGATCTTCATTTGAAAAAATATTTTATACATAAACCATTATTTAATATGAAAAAAATTCTAAAAATAGGGAAAATTCAATTTTGCACAGTTTATTCTATTACAAAATATACATAGCCAGTGCCAATTAAGAAAAAAGTGTATTTAGGTATTTGCCTTGATTTTGGAAACACCTCATATGGCTGGTATTTATTTTGGTAGTTACTGGGCATTTTTTAACGCTTGGAAACCAAAGCCACCGCCGCCGAAGCAACCGGGCGAAAATAAAAAGAGCGGAAAGTGGAGGCACGAGACCAGTCAGCCGCCTGGAGAATATCCCCCAGAGCCCCACCGGCCTGAAGCCGCGGCCCCTCGAACCGAGTGGGCCCCAAAAGACGCATCAACCTCCGCCAGGGACAAGAGCCACCTGACCCACCTGGCTAACGTAGGGGAAGAAACCGCCTTAAACGGTTTGACGTAGGAAAAAAGTAGTTGAGAGACAGAAGGGGGACGGAACGCAGCAGAGCGAGACAGGTAGGAACGAACGCACCGAGCTACACAAAGCCGAGGGTCGTCATGAAGGTACGGGTAAGACACGGAGGAAGACAGAGACTTAGTCCGTCTGTAGACCCGAAATAGTACCCCCTCCGGAGAGAAAGAGATGGCGGAGGCATCGAAAGCCCGCACATCTGAAATCCTGCGAAAAGACAGAAGACACAGGAGCAAAGTAAGCTTAGCCGACAACTGACGAAGGGAAAGAGAATCGTTATCGGGCCAGGCCTGGAGGAAATCCAGAACCACCTCCACATCCCAAAGGGAGTCGTAGCGGGGGGCCGGGGGCCGAGAAAGGCGAATGCCCCGCAACAGGCGACACACCAAGGGAGCCTTACCAACCCCCACATGCCCAAACGAGATAGCGGAACGAAAAACATTAATCGTCTGATAAGACATGCTGGCAGAAAAAAGGTCGGCCGGAAAATTCAGAACGGAATCTAAAGGGGCCGAATGGGGACCAAGCAGCCCAGCGTCGCCAAGCAGACCTGTACGACTTTCTGGTGCCTGGAGCCCACGACTCTCGGAGAAGCGACTGAGCGTCCTCCGATAGGCCCGGGAGCGGGCGGGATCCCCCGAAACCGTCCAAGCCACCAGGGACAGGCGGCCCTCCAGGACGAGAGGGTGAGGCTGACCCTCTGGGCCGGATAAGAGAGACGGCAGGAGAGGGAGAGCCAGAGGATCCTGAAAGGATAATTCCAGTAGGGCCGGAAACCACGGTTGAGAATGCCAAAAGGGGGTCACCAGGACAAGGGAGCCCCCCGCCCGACGCAGGTGATGAACGACCCTGGGAATGAGGGCGAACGGGGGAAAAGCGTAAGTGCCCGACGCAGGCCAGTCCTGGGAAAAAGCATGTGTCGCGCGGGCTTCCGGATCCGGAAGCCAGCTGAAGAAGTCCTCCGTCTGACGGTTCGTCCTGGACGCAAAAAGGTCCAGATGCAGAGGACCCCTCAGGTGATGAATGGCTAGAAAGACCTGGGAATGGAGCCTCCAGTCGCTGGCGTCCCGCCAATGTCTCGAGAACCAATCTGCCAGGAGGTTCTCTGCGCCCGGAAGATACTCGGCCTGCAGGGTGATATTGCGGGCCAGGCAAAACTCGAAAATGTCCTTGGTCACCTCTGTGAGCCGCTTTGAGCGCGTGCCGCCGAGGCGGTTGATGTAGCGGACCGCCGAGACATTGTCCATCCGGAGAAGGAGACAGCAGTCCGTGCGGTCCTTCGCCAGGCTCTTGATCGCGAACGACCCTGCAATCAACTCCAGGCAATTGATGTGGAGGGAGCGCTCCTCTGGGGACCAGAGGCCCCCGGTCGCCTCCGAAGTGGAGGCCGGGCCCCAGCCCAGCATGCTGGCGTCCGACTCGAGGACGAAGTCCGGCCGGGATCCGAAGATCGCCCGACCATTCCACGCCTCCATATGCCGGAGCCACCAGAGCAGCTCCTGGCGGACCTCTGGGGTCAACTGAACCGGTTGGTCGTAGGACGGGATCCTGCGGAGGTGTTGCGCCTTGAGGCGCTGCACGGCGCGATAGTGCAGAGGGCCCAGGAATCTCGTCTGAATGGACGAAGAGAGGAGACCACTCGGGGCAGGAGGCGGAGGGAGCAAGAATCCGCGCGAAGAAGGGCTCTGATCTCTTTGCGGATGGCGACTATTTTGGACCGCGGGAGTCGAAGCATGGCCGCCCGGGAATCTATCTCGAAACCGAGAAAGATGATCCGCTGACTCGGGGACAATTCTGATTTGGCCTAGTTGACCAGGAAACCGAGCTGATGGAGGGACTGGACCACGAAGTCCGTATGGCTTCGGAGAGTCGTCTTGGAACCTGAAAAAAGCAGGATATCGTCTAGGTAGACGATGCACCTGATACCCCTGGAGCGGAAGAGGGCCATGACCGGTTTTAGGAGCTTTGTAAAGCACCAGGGAGCAGAACTGAGGCCGAAAGGCAGGGCCTTGAATTGCCAGATTTCTCTGCCCCAGCGAAACTGCAGGAATCGCCTGTGATCTGGGTGAATGGGGACGGAAAGGTACGCGTCTGTAAGGTCCAGTCTGGTGAACCAATCGCCCTCCGACATAAGGTCGCGAAGAAGATAGATGCCCTCCATCTTGAAGTGGCGATACACCACAAAGGCGTTGAGGGCCCTGAGATTGATGACCGGGCGAAACTCCCCGGACCTTTTCCGGACCAAGAAGATGGAGCTGAGGAAACCGATCGGGCTGGAGGCCCACTGAATGGCTCCTTTGTCGCGAAGGGAACGAAGTTCCGCATCCACTAGAGCGCGATCGACTGCGGAGCGGCGAGGGGGAGGGGGCCTGCGCACCTGAAGGGGGGGAGACACAAAATCTATTTGAAAACCCTGGACCGTTTGGAGGATCCAAGGGTCTGACGAAATCCACGCCCTATTGCGGAAATAACGAGAGATACTGCCCCCAACCCGAGGAGGGAAAGAAGGGTAAAAAGCATGTGGGCTTACCGAATCCGGAGCGGCCTCTAGGGAATCCGGAAGCGCCTCGACCTCTGTTGCCACCTCGTGGAATGAAGGAGCGTTGGGACTGGAATTGGGCCCGGTAGGATGTCTGGGCCTGAGGGAATCCTCGGGAGCCTTTGAAAGATGAGCGGCTGGCGACCCGGCCCCGCGGTCGTCCAGCCCTGGCTGAAAAACGAGGGCCCGTCTGAAAAACTTTTCGCATCAACAGTTTCGCCTTATTCCAGGACGTCATGAGCGACACGTGACGATTCAACTCTTTGACGAAAGCGTCACTGAAAAGCAGGCCGTTAGCGGCTGCCCCCAGATCCCTAGAGCCTAAATTGGCTAAACGTGCATCCATGCGGAATAGGGCCGCTCTGCGGCGTTCGGTCGCAATGGCCACATTGGCGTTGCCAAGTAAACACACCACGCGTAGAGCCCAGTCGCGAACGAGCTTGGGGTCAAGGGGGGGGGGGTCGCTTGCAGAAAAGCTCTGTCGGCCAGGGAGAGAATTTGTGTGACGGGACCCACTAGGTCCAGGAGTTTGTCTTGGGCCGATTTAAGTCCCTGTTCTAGACCCTTCCTGGGGTCTCTTTTATTAAGGGCCAGCAGTGCGACCACGTTAGGGTCGAATTCAGGTGTGACCGCAACCTTGTCTGGAATGTTTGGGCGCGGGCATTCAGCCCTGAGTTTATTACGTACCTCCTTAGGCAGGGGTTTGCGTAGCCACTTGTGCAAATACAGAGCAATGTGCTCAGGCGGGGCCCATTCAGTAGCTCTAGGGTGGCGCATGTTAGTAGGATCAAATAAGGCGGAGCCTGAAGGGTCTAGGACCGGGAGGTCCGTAGATGTGGAGGCCGTATAGGCTGCCAGAGCCTGTTGGGATTCGGCCAGGTGGGGCTCATCCACCAAGCACTCACGAACGAAGCTTGAGTCAAAATCTCTGGATGAAACCAGATTTACTGAGGCTTCAGAGCCATTGGAGGAGTTAGCCCGCCATTCATCCACTATAGCAAGTGGGTCTTGGGAAGAGCCCTCATCGCAGGCTAGACCTGTATAGAGAGGCATGTCATAGGTCTTGGGCCGCTTGGCAGGGGTTTTACCTTTGCCGGCAGACACACTGCTGCCTTTCCAGGGGCGCTTAGAGCCCTGAGCCTCCTCGTCTGACTTTTCAGAATCTGAATCTGAGGGAACAGCAGAGGGTCTACTAGGGGCAGGAGGCTGCCCTTGAGGCATAGAAGCAGACATTTTGGTTAGGAAGGACTCCATGGAGGTAGAAAATTTCGACTCCAGCCAGGCCATAAAGGCATCTTGGGAAGGTGTATTCTCTAGGGACATAGTATTATACTAGAGGCACACCCTGAGACGAGAATAACAGGAGCTCACCCTGATTGAATACGGAGGTATAAGATTGTGGCAAGTGTGGTAAAGCTGGGGCTCACCCCGGCAAACAGCCTGATTAAACCTGGGGATATGGAGACCAGGGACACCCAGGAGGATGCCAGATGAGATAGTGGCGGGGGCTCACCCTATTAAGCGAAGAGCCGGTAGAAAACAGCCTAGATGACACTCCACAGGAGAAAACGCAAGTCAGCCGAGAGAAAAACCGCCGGAGGACACGAGAAACAAATCAAAATGGCGACCGGAACCCGGACGCATGAGATCCGGAGCCTAAACAAAAATGGCCGCCGACAATCACGCAGGAAACGTGACTCTCGTACAGAAAATATGGCTGCCGCGGCAAAGAAAACTGAAGTAAACAAGATGGCAGCGAAGTCTCGCGATGCGGGACCTCGCCGCCCAAAACAAAGATGGCCACCGCAAAGGGGGAGAGAACAGCGAACGAAGCCCAGAGTGAAGATGGCCGCCGCCCGAGAAGGAGGAAGTGCTGCGAGCTGAGACAGACTTGACCGAGGGAACAGGTAAGGACCAAAAGGAGGGGCGAGACCCGGAGAGAAGCGAGGAGGGAGGAAGGGTACCGGGAGAACCGGACCCAGGTAGGTAGAGGAGAGAAGAGGGAAGGGAGCGGGGAAAAGAGGACCCGAGGAAACAAAGTCCCCCCCCCACCTGAACGGAGCCCAAGAGGGTAGGAAAAGGAGGAAAAGACCACCACAGGAGGGTAGCCAATGCACAATATAAACCTGGAAGGAACAAAACCTTATACTAGAAGGCAAAAATACAAAACGAGGTACAATAAGTGAATAATAAGAAATCACATTAAATCGCTAAAGCAAAGTAAATGACTGACACCAAATAAAAAAATCAGAAATCAAGAGCAAATATAGCAAATGATCTGACCTTGTAAACACAGTGAGCAGCAAAGAAAGAGGAAGAGGGGGGAAGGTTTAGGGGTTTATATACCTCCTGTGTATGTTGTTCTATTGGTTGGTTCATTGTTTCACGTTAACTCTTTCTTTGCTGCTGTGGTGAGAGTAAAGGAAGAAATATGAAGCCTCCTGTCTTGCCTTAAAATTATGTTTGTATCGTTCTGTAAATTACATATAACAGAGTTTTCCAATTTAGCAAAATTGTAGTCAATATACCTATTCTGTCCATTAACTATTAGGACTGCTTTAAGTGTTTTGGTAGGATATAAACAGCTAGCAATTAAACTGGAATGCATTTTACACAGCACTGTGTGACACACACACAGGAATGTGGACTATGTGTTTGAAATGATCACATTTCAGTGGGTTGTCGATGTCTAATACCATTTTTTTGAGTGTATTGTATTTTCGTGTTACTTTTTGATATATTAAGCTTATGTTTTGGAGTTATTTTCCTATATTGTTAGTGTGGTATTATATTTGGTTTAGTGAGTACCCACATTGATCTGTATGTCATTAGCAAGTGAACCCTACACATTTCTGAATTTATATACTCAAAAAATAATGTATTCATCATAGTCTGGCATATACAGTATCTCACAAAAGTGAGTACACCCCTCACATTTCTGTAAATATTTTATTATATCTTTTCATGTGACAACACTGAAGAAATTACACTCTACTACACTGTAAATAGTAAAGTAGTGTACAGCCTGTATAACAGTGTAAATTTGCAGTCCACTCAAAATAACTCAGCACATAGCCATTAACAAAAGTGAGTACACCTCTAAGTGGAAATGTCCAAATTGGGCCCAAAGTGACAATATTTTGTGTGGCCACCAATATTTCCCAGCACTGCCTTAACCCTCTTGGGCATGGGGTTTACCAGAGCTTTACAGGTTGCCACTGGAGTCCTCTTCCACTCCTCAATGACCACATCACGAAGCTGGTGGATGTTACAGACCTTGTGCTGCCCCACCTTCCATGGAGCATCCCCACAGATGCTCAACAGGGTTTAGGTCTGGAGACATGCTTGGCCAGTCCATTACCTTTACCCTCAGCTTCTTTAGCAAGGCAGTGGTCATGTTGCAGGTGTGCTTGGGGTCTTTATAATGTTGGAATACCGCCCTGTGGCCCAGTCTCCAAAGGGAGGGGATCATGCTCTGCTTTAGTATGTCACAGTACATGTTGGCATTCATGGTTCCCTCAATGAACTGTAGCTCCACAGTGCTGACTGCACTTATGCAGGCCCAGACCATGACACTCCCACCACCATGCTTGACTGTAGGCAATACACACTTGTCTTTGTACTCCTCAGCTGATTGCCGCCACAAACACTTGACACCATCTGAACCAAATACAGTTATCTTGGTCTCATCGAACCACAGGACATGGTTCCAGTGATCCATGTCCTTAGTCTGCTTGTCTTCAGCAAACTGTTTGCCGGCTTTCTTGTGCATCATCTTCAGAAGAGGCTTTCTTCTGGGACGACAGCCATGCAGACCAATTTGATTCAGTGTGCAGCATATGGTCTGAGCACTACAACTGCTCACATTTCAGTGACATCAACGGACCAAGTACCCATTGCTCTCACCCTCCTCAAATGCACCAGAAATCATTGACTTGGAGGTTTAACCATACTTTTCTATGTAATCCAGTCCAACATCATATCAGCTGTGCAACATTTGGTTTAAATCACTAAAGGTTAGATAGGACAAAAACTAAAATTACTGCTGAAAGTCAAGCTAATGCAAGCCAATGAAAAAACGGATTTTTATTTGAAAGTTGTAAATGCAACTTTATGTTAACTCAAAATTCACACTACCTCTCATAAACCGCTTATTTTGGCTCCCACAATATTCTGTGATAACTCTGATCGAATATTACAATATCTAGATACTCCTAGTCTATAGACTGACAACATACCTACCCCCTATTGTCTATAAACTGACAACATACTCATCCTTTATCACTCTACTTAGCCCCTTCAGAACCACAGGTCTTGTATCTCAAGTCCCGTAGCAATTTTGCAGTTGTTACGGTATGATGGTTCAGCCATTATTCCTCTTTTCTGCGAATAGTGTACCCATGTAAACAATGTATTGTTTTTTTTCAAGGAGAGAGAGGGCTTTCTTTTGACACCATAGTTAGATAATTAGCTGAAAATTTCAGATGAGAAATTTTGTGAAAACTAATGAAAAATGTGAATTTTTGTTTTATATATTACAAAAGTGACGGAAAAACCCCTCCAAATGTATCAATTCAAGTGTCCTAATTTCAGAAATACCTAATTTATTTAGAATTTACATACTTTTCCCAGCACTGATACTATTTCCCAGCACATACTATTACTATTGCTTTTCAAAGCCGTACTATTTTCAAATTAGGTATAATGGGATTGCTACTCTAATTTTTAACAAATAAACAAAAAAATACCCACAAACGTATATATTTCTGTAAAGCAGACAACCAAGACTATCTTATCAGGGGTATTTGGGCACTCTTCGTGCAGCTATTTGACCACCAATCACTGTCAAAGGTGGTCGCAGAAATTATTTCCTACACTTTTTTTCACCAACACTTCTGTGTTGCTTAGGTTTTTTTGCACGGGATATTAGGGTGACCACATTTTATTTCTGCCATTCAGGGATACACTATGAAGCCCATGAGATCACATACACACATTTATATATATATTGTCACAGAAGCCTCCGTGCCATGGGCTCCTGGAGGGGACTGAGTGCCAGCCTCCTTCCTACAGACTATGGGCCCTGGTAAGGAGTGCCACGTTATCCAAATCATAAGAGACTCTAAAGACTGTGGAGCTCGGAAACAGATTTGGGGTTCCTGCATTTTGGGACTGTGACGGTTCCTAGAGTCACCCTACCCATCAGTTAATGTTATCCAGTGACATGAAGCCATTTTGTGTGTTATTAATAAAAAATGTATTTTATTATTGCCTTATTTCCTAACCGTTTACACAAGATCTGGGAGATAATCTAATCAAGACAACTTGTATTCCTTATTTAAGTGGTGTCTGTGTCCTTTTGTATTGTTAATCCCTGTACTGCCCCTGTTGTCTTTGGGATGCAGATTAAGGGGATGGTTTGTATCCCAGTATCTTGTTTTATGTTAATGTGTGTTTTGCTGGATATATCCGTCTGTGTCTAAAATAAATCAGTTCTCCTCTTGTTGTACCTAAAGACTAGTCTTGCCTGGTTATTTGGGTACCGGATATCTCTTTACTTTGATTGGGGATATTGCCAACGGATTGCAGTGGTTTGTCGTCCTAGTGGGAGAAGTTGCTCTTGGTGGAGAGGGACAACCTGAGGTCCATGGTCGGTCCGACTGACAATGGGATTGCTTCCTAGTCTTTCCACCGAGACCTATCTTCAGGAAACATAATGGGGTGAGCTATGCAGAGCTGCTGGACCCATCTGGAACATCTCGGGAGGCCCGACGGTGCTTGTCCCAGTTATTGCAAAGGTGGACTGGCTCTGGGTTCAAGTGTTATGAGTGGCCCAGGATAGCACCGGTGGATGAACCCACGATGCAGAGACGGTAGCGGACTCACAAGGTAGCAGGTGCCAGAGGCAGGAAATCGTAGTCAGGATAAGCTGAGGTCGGGGCAGGCAGAACGTGATCCAAGACGAAATAACAATAGCCAAAGGTCGGTACACAGAGGTCAAGAATAAAGAAACACAATACACAGGAACCCAGAGCACAAAGGCAACGTGACTCTTTAAAACGGGCAATAAATAAGGAAAAAGGCAGGTTTAAATAGGGCCAGGGGCGGGAAAACAACGGCAAACGACCAATGAGTGCACTATGACGTCATCGCGACCGACGCACGCAAATAGCATCGTCACAATGTACACTTAAATATTTAACAAGTGTCAGGCGTGCCACGACGGCTTGCATGGGTTCGTGCAAATGGCCTTGGACGGGACTCGCTGGCACCACATGAGCCCCGCCCAACAGTGTCAGACCAGTGTGGGACCGCGGCTGACAAGGTAGGCGTAACATCAAGTAGTTGTGGATTTCAAAAATAACAGCTTGTTAGGGACCAGGAACCAGACGGACACGAAACGTAAAATGCAATCACCTTTATTGTATTACAATAGTGAACAAAGCCAAATCGTGATCCAAGAGCATATATCAAAAGACAAGCCAGGGTCAGGAACAAAGACGGGTACTCAGACAAGCCGGGGTCAGGAATACGGAGATCAGCGAAGTCAGGATCAAGCCAGGAATCGGGAGCCGGGAGGGACGTCAAAGAAAGCCAGGTCATGCACAGGAATACAGTAACACAGCAATAGCACTTGCAGCCAGAAACAACACAAGGGCAAGGAGGAAGTGAGGTTTAGCTGCTTAACTAGCCAAAAGGGTCTGGCTGTGGGCTGGACAATGGGTCACAGGAGTGACAGGAGAGTAGCCATGGCAACCCAGCCAGGCTGTATTAGCCTCCAGCAATGCAGCAGAAAAGCAGCTAGATCATAACACAGCTGACCTGCTCAGTTCCTTTTATATTAGCCCCTGCTGCCGATATACATCAATATTGGACCCTGCTGACGATATTTATTAACATTAGCCCCAACTGTCAATATATATAAATATTAGACCCTGCTGCCAACACATTTTCTATTGAAAAAGTTGGACCCTAGGCAAGCATTTCCTTGGGCCCTGCTCCACATTCCCTAGCATGCAATCACACCCTCCGCTCCCGCGCCAAAATAAATATTTGCCACACTGACTGCAGATTAGGGGAAGACAGTGAGAGTCAGTGAAGTTTTCCCTCCTCCTAACCCTACTATGACATGGAGAGGACCTCTCGCCCGTAATCATCCCAGTGTCTCCTCATTCACTATGCCATACCTCTTTTACTTAATCCCTGTAGTTTAGGTATAGATCAAATAAACACATGAAACAGCACTTAGATCAACTGAATAAGACATACAAACCCTTTATTTGCAGGTATACAATCATAATGCACGGAAACATCGCATTGTAGGTATAGATCAACAGAACACAAAAACCCAGCATTCCAGGTATAGATCAACTGGAAATCACATGTAAACTCAGCACTGAGGGTATAGGTCAAACAAACAACACATGGAAACAGCACTGCAGGTATTGATCACCTTAATAAGACATGCAAACCCTCTATTTGCAGGTATACATGAATAAAGTATGGAACCATAGCATAGCATATATAGATCAACACAAACCCAGCTTTGCAGGTATAAATCAATAGGAATTCACATAAATTCTCAGCATTTAAGGTATAGATAAAACCCTAAGTCACAGGCATAGATCACATGTTGCACACCCCAAAGCCAGCCCTGGCGTCCACACTGCCCACATAGAACCTGACTGTAACGGGTTCACCAAGAGAGCTGTAGTAACTCCCAGAGATCACCCAGTATCCTCCTGTAGTCCCCAGAATAACTTCCAGCACCAGCCAGCATGTACACTTTGTAACTCTGCTATGTGTACACAATAAGTAGACACAATTACCTTGAATTGAGTACAGCAGGAATGAACAGTTTATTGTTGTAAAACATAGACTCATATATCCACAGAACTGCATTAACATACATTAACAGTGATAAATAGGTGCATGTAGACAACCCAACCTTTAACCCCCTGGCAGCAATCCTATTGATGGGATTAATTAAACAATCCTCTCAGTGTTCAGAAAACGTACAGAAACAGCAATCGGGGCGCATGTGTATATAGGAAAAAAGAAAAAATATATCTGATAGTGTGATAACGTTTGTGAATAATCAATATGTGTAATGAGTATATGCACTTACAAGTGTAGCTGGTAAAAGAGGCTCTTCAAAGGTAAAAACCGATTCTTTATTCTTTAAAATCTATAGAAATGAAAACAACCACATAGTGCAGTAACTTTCTGTGATGTAGTAAACAAATGTGAATGCACTTACAGGATGGTTGAATTCAAATGGCGTGTTCAACTTAAAAAAGTCCAAAGTTCAGAGCAAAAGAAGGTAGTCCTCACATAGACACGTGTCTCTGGTCAGGAAATACCAATCCTCTGTGTAGTCACTGTCTCAATGCATTTCGCCTATTAGTGGGCTTCCTCAGGAGAACAATTCAAAATAATCCGCAATATTAGCGCGTGTCATTCTGTCACAATGACCAGCACCCAGTAGCGTACCTAGCGGGGGGCGGGGGGCGGTCCGCACCGGGTGCCGCTCATCAGGGGGGTGCCAACTTGCCGGCACCCCTCCAGAGACTGACAGTAATGTCCGCGGCTGGAGGAGAAGGCTCGCAAGGGAGCAGTATCGGAGGTCTTTAACAGACCTCCGGCTCCCTTGAGTGATTTCACATAATTCATTCACACAAATAATTTACACATATTCATTAATTCATTCTCACAAACACATCCACACATTAATTGCATACTCTCGAATACACATGAATTAATATTTACTAGTAAAACTTTTTTTCCTATAGGGTCGTCTTATATTCAGGCTTTTTGTTTTTTTCCTAAATTAATATTTAGATTTTGGGGGGTCGTCTTATAATCAGGGTCGTCTTATAATCGAGCAAATACGGTAATACCAAATCTTCTAGCACTGCATCATCCAATGAATACCTCATCCTAGATACATTATTATTTTTTTTTAAATGCACACAGGTGCAGGTTCATGGTGCAAAGTAGTCTGCCAGTATGTCTATATAAAAGGTCCTCTCTTAAGGGGGAAGGACTGTGAAACCAACAGGAATAATGAAATCAGTTCTTACAACTAAATTGGGTTTCACTCAGAGGATCCCAACCACCATTCAAGTTTCTGCGATTAATCCTTTGTGATAAAATATGCAGATTGAAATAAGAGTGAATAACACAATCCCTTTACTTTTCCTCTCACTGATTTCTGGGCCTAGAAAGTTTTGTCCTCTGAAGTGACTACAAATTCAGCAGGGCGTTTTATCTCTGGATAAGTAAACATTAAATAAATCAGTTTATTACTACAGTAAGTACAGTGCACACACCGACACCCAGACACACACACCAGGACAGGCTCTGCCACACCGACACCCAGACACACACAGCAGGACAGGCTCTGCCCCACACACACACCCAAACACACACACACACACCAGGATAGGCACTACAACACACACACCAGGACAGGCTGTACCACGTCGACACATCCAAACACACACCAGGACAGGCTCTACCACACCGACACATCCAAACACACATACACCAGGACAGGCTCTACCACACCAACACACCCAGACACTTACACCAGGACAGGCTCTGCCACACCGACACCCAAATACACACACACACACACACCAGGACAGGCTCTGCCACACTGAAGCATAAAAAATGTATTTTCTACACTGCTTTGTCATTAACTCCCCTATGTATAGATAAACTGGAAATCACATGTAGACTCAGCACTGAGGGTATAGATCAAATAAACAGCACTGGACATATTGGTCAACTGAATAATACATACAAACCCTGTATTTGCAGGTATATGAATAATGTATGGAAACATAACATAGCAGATATAGATCAACAGAATAACACACAAACCCAGCTTTGCAGGTATAGATCAATTGGACTTCACATAAAACTCAGCATTAAAGGTATAGATAAAACCCCCTAAGTTACAGGCATAGGTCACAGGTTTCCCTGCATACCACAAAGCCAGCCCTGGTGTCTACACTGCCCATAGAACCAGACCAGCACCCAAATAACACACATTGTCAGATATTTTATCACAGAAAACATGTATTCTATATATATATATATTTCATGAGCACAAAATGGAGTCAGAGCCATTTTATTTTACTTAATCATATAGTGATTATTTCTTTTTGTCTTTGTTCCCTCTATAGTTGAGAACAAAGGAGTATTCATGTATAATGATGTTTCAGTATATATATGATACAATTAATGTTATCTTCCATGAGAAAGTTAAGGCGTAGACACTGCATATCTTTAGAAATGTAACTTGGAATGGGGGAGACATGGGAAGACTACCAAGACCTGAGTTACTATCTAGGAAGTAACATTTGGCGATTAGGGTGACCAAGGATAAATTCCAAACACATATGTAATGGTTTTAAGTTAATTCTTAGACCAGAGTGTCTCTCACAAGTAAATTAAGAAATTACAACGGTGTAAATATGAGTAGAAATTCTATTTATAATGGGTAAAACCCACCGTTATGATTGGAGAATGCCAATAAAAAGGTGGAGGCTATGATAATAAGCCCTGTCTTTAAAAGCTTATGTCTTTAATAATAATAAAAAAAACGCACCCTGAAAGAGACAGACCCTGACGGATTTATTCACCAGATTTACCCCAGAGAATTGGAATCTTAAGATCCTGGCACCATATTTCACTCTTAGAGTTACTTTGAGTCCTAACCTATATAACTTTTAGAAAGTTATATTTCTTTCCACTTAATTTCTTGCCACTGAACCTGGATTAACTTCTACAAGGACCAGTTGGACAACAGCAACAAGTGGTGGTGATTATAATTGTTTTATTATTCTGAATAGAAATGAATTTTGTCTTCTTCGTATAGAATTCCCTGTTTCTGGGAAGTACTATATTGCATTATTGTATATGACGGCTTGTGAGACCGCAGCTTATAACCTGTGATAATAACAATAATGAAAAGGTATTTTTACCTATAGATGAAGTTTGACATTATTTGCATCTATTAGGAACTTCACTAATACTCTTAGACACAATTAAATTATGTTAATTTGTCATATTAGTTGAACTAATATTGGAGAGATATCTTTATTACTGCCCTGATTATTATCAATTTTTGGTTGCTGAGTGGACTGGAAATTAATTGTGTGTTAGACTCATAAAATACCAATTCATATTGATAACTATCGATAATATACTGTATTCGAATTGATTAATTTTTTGACATGTTTTAAGAATTTTGTGTTTTATATTATGCACTGTGTGACTCATATAGAGATTTTATAAATTGTGTTTACAATAAATCATATTTTTGATTGACTATCGTTGCGATATCTATCTAATTTGAATTATAATTTTCGGCGATGTGAAAGAATTTAGGATCGGAGATAAAATATAGGGTATCTCCTTAAGTTAATATTGTAGATGTGGTACTACAATATTTGGTAGCGTCGTTATTTTGCGTGTGTGAGAAAATTTTGGTTTTGCCTATTTTGTCTCATTAATATCCCTAACAACATAGGACTTGCCATCTTTGTCCCCAAACAGCCCAGCATGAGTCAACTTTGTCCGGCGTATGACATCTTTGTCTTTACACAAATAAATTATACATCTATGATACACATAAACACTTTTACAGTCACTCACTAATTCACACAATCATTAATGCTCTTTTACACAAATTATTTACACATATTTAGGGCTGAAACAACTAATCGATAAAATCGATAATAATCGATAATGAAAATCGATATATAATTTTTATCGATTATAAAATTCCTCTCCTTATATAATCCGACCTCAAACAGAGATCGGATTATAACACTAGAATCCAGATCCCCCGCAACGCTGCAGGGGACCTGCAGGGATTCCCCTCACTGTTGGCCGGTCTCTCACTTCCGTCTCCCTCCCCCTCCCATACACCCCTCTGACTCCTCCCCCTCCCATACATCACTCTGCCTCTCTCCCGACTCCGTTACTGACAGGCACTTTCACTGCAGCTTCATAGAAGGCTCAGCGTAAGTGAAGGGCAGTAACGGAGGCTGTCTGTGCGCATCATGCAGACCCCCACCGGCTGACAGAGAATAATCCTCTCTTTCAGCCGGTGGGTGTCTGTATCGCACAGACAGCCTCCGTTACTCACCTTCACTTACGCTGAGGTTTCTATGAAGCTGCAGTGAAAGTTCCTTTCAGTAACGGAGCCGAGTAGAAAGGCAGAGCGGTGTATGAGAGGGGGGAGGAGTCAGAGGGGTGTATGGGAGCCACCCTCCCATACACCACTCTGGGTCCTCCCCCTCCCATACCCCACTCTGCCTCTCTACCCGGCTCCCTGGTGTCTTGTGAACCTCCGTTGCTGACAGGAGGCAGAGTGGAGTATGGGAGGGGGGAGGAGGCAGAGTGGAGTATGGGAGGGGGAGGAGGCAGAGTGGAGTATGGGAGGGGGAGGAGGCAAAGTGATGTATGGGAGGGGGAGGAGCCAAAGTGATGTATGGGAGGGGGAGGAGACAGAGTGGTGTATGGGAGGGGGGAGGAGCCAGAGTGGTGTATGGGAGGGGGGAGGAGGCAGAGTGGAGTATGGGAGGGGAGGAGCCAAAGTGATGTATGGGAGGGGGAGGAGCCAGAGTGGTGTATGGGAGGGGGAGGAGGCAGAGTGATGTATGGGAGGGGAGGAGGCAGAGTGGAATATGGGAGGGGGAGGAGTCAGAGTGGTGTATGGGAGGAGGAGGAGCCAGAGTGGTGTATGGGAGGGGAGGAGATAGAGTGGAGTATGGGAGGGGGAGGAGCCAGAGTGGTGTATGGGAGGGGAGGAGCCAGAGTGGTGTATGGGTGAGTTATAGTGGTGTATTGGGGGTATTATGAATTTCAGGGCATATAGGGGGTATAAGGCATATCGATATTAGGCATATCAGGGGGGCATAAAACATATCTGGGGAATAATCCCCTCTGTCAGCCGGTGGGGGTCTGCATTGCACAGACAGCCTCCGTTACTCACCTTCACTTACGCTGAGGCTTCTATGAAGCTGCAGTGAAAGTGCCTGTCAGTAACGGAGCCGGGTAGAAAGGCAGAGCGGTGTATGGGAGGGGGGAGGAGTCAGAGGGGTGTATGGGAGGCACCCTCCCATACACCACTCTGGCTCCTCCCCCTCCCATACGCCACTCTTCCTCTCTACCCGGCTCCCTGGTGTCTTGTGAACCTCCGTTGCTGACAGGAGGCAGAGTGGAGTATGGGAGGGGGGAGGAGGCAGAGTGGAGTATGGGAGGGGGGAGGAGGCAGAGTGGAGTATGGGAGGGGGGAGGAGGCAGAGTGGAGTATGAGAGGGGGGAGGAGGCAAAGTGATGTATGGGAGGGGGGAGGAGGCAAAGTGATGTATGGGAGGGGGAGGAGCCAAAGTGATGTATGGGAGGGGGAGGAGCCAGAGTGGTGTATGGGAGGGGGAGGAGGCAGAGTGGAGTATGGGGGGAGGAGGCAAAGTGGTATATGGGAGGGGGAGGAGGCAAAGTGATGTACGGGAGGGGGAGGAGCCAAAGTGATGTATGGGAGGGGAGGAGCCAAAGTGATGTATGGGAGGGGGAGGGGCCAGAGTGGTGTATGGGAGGGGGGGAGACAGAGTGGTGTATGGGAGGGGGGAGGAGGCAGAGTGGAGTATGGGAGGGGGAGGAGCCAGAGTGGTGTATGGGAGGGGAGGAGACAGAGTGGAGTATGGGAGGGGGGAGGAGCCAGAGTGGTGTATGGGTGAGTTATAGTGGTGTATGGGGGGGTATTATGAATTTCAGGGCAGATAGGGGGTATAAGGCATATCGATATTAGGCATATCAGGGGGGCATAAAACATATCTGGGGGTAAAAGGTATATCAGGGGGCTCAGTGGCATATAGGGGGTATAAGGCATATCGATATTAGGCATATCAGGGGGGCATAAAACATATCTGGGGTAAAAGGTATATCAGGGGGTTCAGTTGCATATCACTGGCATATAAGGAGTATAAGGCATATCAGGGGCACAGTGGCATATCAGGGGGCACAGTGGAATCTGGCATATAAGAGGTATAAGGCATATATGGGGGCAGAGTGGCAAGCTGGAGGTCAGATGTGGATAACCGGGGGCAGTTTTTTTTCTCATAGTTTTTATTAAATATGAAAAATAGTTAACATATGAATTAATATTTACTAATAACTTTGTATTAAAACCTAGTTTGAGAAACACCGTGTTTGGGTTCTTGTAGCTTTTATTATTATGTCAGTAAAATAAGAAGGTGAATAGAGAGAGGCCATTGCAATAAAGAGATGAAAGTGTAAATTGTCCGTTTTTTATTACATTATTTTAAATTGAAAAAAAAATGCATTTTTTATCCGATTAATTGATTAATCGAAAAATAATCGTTAGTTACAACCCTACACATATTCATTATTGAATTCTTATAAATTCATTAATTCTCTCACTCATTGACACAATTCATGCACACATTAATTCCTTCCTCCTCTCACTCATTCACACAATTCATACACACAATTATTTTTTTCAATTTATTTCAATATTCTCACTACTCCCTTTTCTCACTACCTACCCCCTCTCCCCCTGCTCATTATCTACCCCTGTTTCCCTCCTCACTATCTCCCCCTATTTCCCCCTTCTCATGATCTACCCCATCTCCCCTTCTCACTATCTACCCCATCTCCCCCTTCTCACTATCTACTCCATCTCCCCCTTCTCACTATCTACCCCATCTCCCCCTTCTCACTATCTACCCCTTCTCCCCCATTCTCATTATCTACCCTCTCCCCCCTTCTTCTCACTATCTACCCCCTCTTCTTCTCACTATCTACCCTATCCAGCCCTTGAAGTTCACTAACCTTATAGAGGTCCTGCGGTGGGACCGTGAGGCCTCTCTCCCGATGCTCTGCCGCGGTGCGTGCTGCTTCACTGCTGTGCGTCGTAATGTCATATTCCGGCGCTCAGCATGAAATGCCGGCACCACAACCAAGACAGAGGGCTCGCAGAGAAAAATGAGAGGTGCCGGGCGGTTGCTGAAAACTTAGCTACCGCTTGGCATCCCTCACTCTCCTGCGCGTCATTCACGGCTGTGGGGAAAAAAATTACGGCATTTCAGTTGGGGGGCACATTGCGGACACAGCATGATGCTGACGCCGCTGCTCTTAAAGCGGCCAGTGTGCACGCACTGCGCCACCAAATGGCTGTGCTTCAGCCCTCTGTCCCATCCATTTTAAGAGCTGAGGCACGCCAATTGGGCGGCACGGTGCGTGCATGCCAAAGGCAGCCTGACTCCTGCACGACGGCCGCTTTCAATCCCGATCGCAGCCACTCAGCTTTGCGCCCAGATTGTGTAACCACCAAG
Organism: Spea bombifrons; assembly: GCF_027358695.1. Lineage (NCBI taxonomy): Eukaryota > Metazoa > Chordata > Amphibia > Anura > Pelobatidae > Spea > Spea bombifrons. The sequence continues at coordinate 58,452,284 of NC_071088.1, read as the reverse complement.
CCTCTGTCCACCTCAAACCAGAGGCGACCTTTATCGTTATAAAAGCTACGACAGTATAACAGAATAATTGTATTTTGTATTTTTAGGGAGGGAGGTGGGACGCTCGTTCAGCAACAGCATGTGCTTTACAATTCTACACAGAACCTTTATTAAGAACCTTTTTAGGGAGGGGATGGGACGCTCGTTCAGCAACAGCATGTGCTTTGCAATTCTACACAGAACCTTTATTAGGCTAGGTTTCCACTTGGGTTTTTGTCCTGCGTTTTTTTCTTGATGAAAAACGCCAGGAAAAACGCCAAGAAAACTGCCACTGCATTTACCTGCGTTTTGGCGTTTTTTCTGGAGTTTTTTCTGGCGTTTTAGCCTTTCTGTGGAAATTGCTTTTTTTGACCTTAGGCAGTTTTTCCAGCCTTTACAAGTTAGAAGTTTCACCCAGCTAAAAGGGATTAGGATAAATGGCAAGTATCTGCCCTCTCCTGATGTCATTTACTTGGTAGACCCTTTTGTCTCTTTTCTGTGGTTTGTAAGGCATGCTTTATTCCGAATGTCTGCCCCTCTGGGAAGATTGGCCCCAAATGATGGTGCAAATTGTTTGCTGTTGCTTTTGGCACGCAGGATCCAGTTGATGCGTTGGGTATGTTTGTTTGTAATGGCATGTTTGTTCAAAATGGTGTAAAATGCAATATGAACCAGTCCAGGACTTTGTTTTGTGTGAAACTGTTTGTTTTCAGCCTATTTCTCGTAGGACACACAGATACTGGATCCATCCTCTGCATTGTAACTGTGGAAAAAACGCCATAAAAAACGCCAAGGCAATAAACCCACATGGCTTTTTCATAGCGTTTTTTCTCTCCCATAGACTTCTATTGGAGGAAAAACGCCAAGATTTCTTGCAAAAAACGCCAGAGTGTCAACATGCTGCGATTTTGAAAAACGGCCACAGAGCCCAAAAAAGCAGAAAAACGCCAAAGAGGACTGAAAAAACGCCAAACAGAAAAACGCCAAGTGGAAATGGCATTTTGCAATTTCCTATTGAATTACAGCTAACATCTGGCTGCAGCCGTTTTTCACAAAAAAAACGCCAGGTGGCGCTATTGGCGTTTTTATAGGCGTTTTTAGCAAAAAAAACCAAGTGGAAATCTAGCCTTAAGGTTAATAAAAAACAGGTTACAGCAAGTGTGTGTGTGTACTCTCATTTAAAGAGGAAAAAATAACTATGACTTTGGTTAGAGGGCAATGACAATTTTATCTTCAACACACATTTGAACAAAATGTTATTTATTTTGTTAGTTATTTGAATTTGTATTTGATCCGTTATACACCAGTGAGTTGTTCCATTACTTTTAATTTAAGAGATATTGCCTTGTTCATGAGTAGTGCTAAATCCAGCAAATTGAAGCTAAGTATTGTAAGCAACATTTTTACACTAAAACCATTATAACCACAAAATGTATACTGTTTCCATTTGACCCTGTAAAGTAAATTTAGTTGTTTAAAGATATGATCACACTCAGTGTGGAGTTAGCTATCTTGAGGGACAGTGTTAGGGAACTTCTGTGGATTGCATGCTGTAATGCTTTTTCTTTGTTGTTTAAGTTAATCAGCAGCAGCAAATTACGCCCCCTAAATCTTCGAGATACTGAATGCTGATGAAAATGTGCAGTGCTCCACATGTTTGTGTCCATATACTGATGGTGAATATGCTGTACTGTACAAGACTACTTATCTGCATATTGATAGCATGGATGCTGAATGAGGCTGAATGATTCTTTAGAAATGTCTGATACACATATTCAAAGCATGCTGTGTGTATTGTAGTGCATACTATCAATGCTGTTAAAAAATAATTTCTAGGTAAGGTTCCTCAGAGAAAATATTTATGTTAGATACTGCACTAGGCCTGTTCCCGGGCATCTCCCCAGGCCAATAGGATGGGTTTGTTGCAGGGTACAGCATGGTATGGTGGCTGTGCTTGCTAGGCATAGTGGTCCTTATGACATATATGCCAGTTGGAGAGATCTGACATCTCCATTGTAACTAGCCTATTAAACATTGGTATACTTGGGATCTGCCCAGGGCCGGCCCTATAATGGGGCAGACTGGGGCAATTGCCCCAGGCGGCACTTTAGAAGGGGCGGCACTTTGCCGCCCCAAGCGCTTTTTTTTGAAGCGGAGGAGAGAGAGAGGGGCACCGAGTGGTTTTCGCTTACCCGCTCGGCGCCCCTCTCTCTCTCTCCTCTGCGGTGAGTCTCCCTGTTCGGTCCCGGCTCGTAATGCAGAGCGCCGGAAGTGACGTCAATTTCCGGCGCTCAGCATTACAAGCCGGCACCGTGGCAGAGCAGGGAGACTCGCCGCAGGACTGTTTAAAGGTAAGTACCGGGGGGTAGATAATGGCGTCGGCGAAGTTTAAAATGCCGCCGTTTTAAACTTCGCCCCAAGCGGCGTTAAGTCTTCGGCCGGGCTTGGATCTGCCCCCAGTTTTGAAGCAGAGGGGTTGCCATCCTTGGACTTGCCAGGCTAGACCTCTATGCACTGCTTGTTTTCATAAGCTGCTTAAATTGAACATGGGAATCTCTTGTTAAGCTTGTAATGCACTTTATATAATCATTAGTGATATGCAACTAAGAAGGGGCTGTCTTTATTTACTGATGGACACATAACCCATTCTTTCTAGTACATGAGGTTGTAAGGGACATAAACCACTAAATGAAAACCCATTAAATAAAGACATACACACTGCTTTTGGATAAATCAGGCCGTGGCTTTTATTTAGTTTCACCAATATAACAACAACCATAAACTGTAACTTCTTAAACTCTGTAACCAATATAATATAAATAAACACAAGCCCTTGGCACAAGCCCAGAGCACCATATAAACACTTTTACCTTGCCAACCGCCCTGAAAGCCAGCCAGCATATCAATATTTCCAGTTCACCCCATAATAAATAGGGTAACTTTACCCGGATAAAAGCCACGACAAATAAGAATATATAAAAATTATATACGGGTGGGTGGGAGGTCGCATCTTCACCAACTCTTCCATGTTGATTCTTCAGCTCACCACTTCGTTACCGCTCACCAGACTCTACGGTCAGTGTGGTAATCGCTCAGCGGATCGCCAGGTAAGTGAAATCTCCCCTCAGAACGCACCTATTTATAGGTGCAATTCCCGCCCTTTAGCGCAGTGCGAGGCACCCACGCAGGCACCAAAAGGCAGCACGAGCCACTCTAAAAGAGTGGCAAGGCGCTAGCGCAGGCGCAGATTAATTTAAAGTTATATAAGCCCTATTTTTTTTTTTTTACATATATAACAGCTAACCTGACCTTTCCATGACCTATCTGCCTAACCTGCACATACCCTAAATTAACCCTAACTTGTCCCCACAACCTCATGTCAGCCTGCCCTATTTGTTCAGGCTTTATCATACACGCTTGATTGCATAGCACATATAAAGTTCTAATCTTTAGAAACTCACATAAACAATTGTTGTTTAGCATGCTACACATGTTGAATCATACCCTGTGGGATCTTCTTAACCCAACTTGCTGGTGGAAACTAGCAGCCTTGATATCACTGTTTTATTACTGTCCCAAAGGTAAACATACTAAAATAACACTAATCAGAGCTTGTTTAAGTTTAAAAAGGATGTTACCATCTATTTATATAATGTCACTAAGGTAGTAAAACAAAAGGAAAACAGCAAAATCCCCTGTGTAGCACGAGTTTACTTGATAAATGAGACACGCAACAATTGCATGACCAAAAAGCTAAACACACTGCATAATGAATCCTGTGGGTCACATTCTTAACCACTGCTAAAATTATAGAACTCACCAGAGTGACTAATTAAAAACATATTGGTAATGTGATTTACATCAGAGACACTTACATCTAATCCTACCTTTATGAATTCTTTGCAGGAGTTGTTAGCATATTGAGTGGGACCCGCTCTTTTTTCAGGAGTATACTGTTATATTATCAACTTTCAACATTGTCATTAGCTTAATCCAGAATGATAAAGCAAATGGGAATCTAAAATCAAATGACTACTGTACGTGACCTCTTATTTTACATCCATGCTCCAAGCCAAATCGAGAAAACCTTTTTGACAATGTGAAACATCTTTTTCGTTATTACCGTTAACATGCTGTGTATAGAATTATTATAATTATAATAGCAATTTTATAACCAATTTTGTAATTGCAATTACAGAATTAGCATCTTGTTGAGCAAAATTAAGTCAGGCAGTATTTAAAAGTACACAAATGTCTTAACTAGTTGCTAAAGTTTAAAGATAGTGTGTTTCACAAATATTCACTAATAATCATAGTGTTAAACCATCTAACATTGATTTAAATAATATAAAATGTAAAACATCATTGTTCCTGATGTAGAGACTCAAACCCTAATCAGTCCTTGATCTTGTCTTAAATTTATGATAGCTGTATGCCTATGCCACATATTTTGAAATTTCCTAACCACATTACCCTCCATCACTTCTGATGTAAGGCTGTTCCATTTACATTACATCCTCTCAGTAAAGTAAGAAAACTATACGTATTGATATCTGTTAGTATGGATTGATATGTTTGCAATCAACATACAGTGATACGTTTGTTGCTCGAAGTCAGATGAAATGACTTGCTGAGACATACATAATTCCAACGGGTGTAACTTCTTTTCAGCCAATAGCAATGATTCGTGTGGTTTCTCATGTACCCTTAAACAGTTTAAAAGACCAGCAGATGCTCCCATTCAGCACTCGTCTTCAGCTTTCAATTACAGTCAGCCACTACCTCCCAATTGCCAAAATGACTCTGAGCAGCAGCGAGAGGTCCGCAATTGTTTCACTCTGGGGCAAGATCGCTCCTAACGCCAGTGCCCTTGGAGCTGAAGCTTTGGAGAGGTAATTATAGTAGGATATTTATATTTCTATTTTACTAGGCTGTAAAAATCAGTGATGAATAGTTAAATTATTAGTTTTCATTAGGTGTATCGGAATAATTCTATGGAGTTTGCCACTATAATTTAATGGCAGGTCTAATCAATAGAGTGCAATTAGTATTTGAAAAGTGAAAAAGCACCATAATTTAAAAAAGTGAAATAGTGTTAATTATGTGAAGTGTCAAAGATAAACTACTCCAGGAAGGAGAGGTGAGGGCTGTCACATTTAGATACATGCAGCTACTATATTTTGAGAAAAGGCTGGTGAAAATAATAGTGTTTTCATCTCTCTTCTAGACTTTTCCTGAGCTTCCCTCAGACCAAGACATACTTCAGCCATTTTGACCTGAGCCATGGCTCTGCTGATCTCCTTAACCATGGTGGAAAAGTTGTGAATGCCCTGGGAGAGGCCGCAAAGCACCTTGACAGCCTTTCAGGCTCCCTGTCAACCCTCAGTGACCTGCATGCCTACAACCTGAGAGTGGATCCAGGAAACTTCAAGGTGAGCAATCAATTTTTGCATTTATGTATCATTGAACTAATTAATTACTGTCATTACATAATATGACATGGCTCAGTTATGTCCCATTAATAAAAAGTGGTGCTAGCACATTATATATGTACAGGCATACAGCCGATAAAGTTTAAAGTGGAGTGTAAATGTATTCTGAATATTTGTTGCATCCTCTCTATAGTTGCTGTCTCAAACTATCCAAGTGACTCTGGCTGCTCACTTCCCTGAAGACTTCACACCCTCAGTCCAGGCTGCCTGGGACAAATTTATTGCTGAAGTAGCTGCTGTCTTGACCTCCAAGTACAGATAAAAACATCAAGACTAGATGAATACATCTGCGATGACACCAACTTATGGGAGTTTTACTGGAAATTATGTGCATACGTTTTTCTCCAGAACTGTAACACTATAAGAATGTGTTATACTTATGTCACAATATAAAATAAGATTCCAGTTGTGAAAAATAAAAAAATACTTTTTATTCCACTTTGCATCCACTGTTAATATGGACCCTATTTATCAAATACAAATCTGGTTTCAATTAAATCTTTCTGCTGAGTGCATAATTATTTTTATAGTTAGTTCTGATGAATGTAGTAGATCAAGTGGTTGTATCATGAGATTTAATATATACAATGCAGTATTAACAATCATCTTGTAGAGACCCATAATCAGTATCCCTTTTTACATATTTGGGCAAATTGTTACTTTTAAATGATGGTGTGACAGAGACAGAGCCGGCCTCAAGTGTTCTGGCGCCCTGTGCGGACTACTCCTCTGGCGCCCCCTTCTCACTACCCCCCCTGCCCCTTCAAACTACCCCTCCTCCTCTGCCCCTTCAGGGGCCTCACTTACCTTGTTGCTGGAGTCCTGCAGTGGGAGCGGGAGGCATCCATCTTCTCGCTCTGCCGCGGTGCCGGCATTTCATGTTGAGCGCCGGAATAGTCCGGCGCTCAACATGAGATGCTGGCACCGCGACAGAGTCACGGAGAGTGAGGGGCACCGAGCGGGTGCTGAAAACTTCACGAGCAACCGCTCGGCGCCCCTGCCCGGGACTTAAATTAAAGCATCGGGGTTTTTTTTTGTTTTTTTTTAAACTTTATTTAACATGAATGATGTTAAATAAAGTTTAAAAAAAAACCCCAATGTTTTAATTTAAGTGCCGGGCAGGCGCCCCTGCTGCCATGGCGCCCTAAGGCCAGCCCTGGACAGAGACCCATACTCAGACTGAGTAGCTCGCCGTAGAGATCTTCTTTGCCGTGAATGTTCAGTTGCTCAAGGGTTAATCCTCTATAATTTTCCCTCCAAGCACTGGTGGATATTTACTGTAGGGGTAAAACAGAACCCACTTTATTGAGGACAGCACTGATATTTATACACCAAAACGTGATAGTGTTTGGGGTTTAATCACGCACAATGGCAGTCTCTATTGATCTGGGTTACTTTTACAAAAACTTTTTAGCACAGAAATTATAGCTCCCTTTGTAGAAACTTATCCCTGCTTTTCACAACCAGTAAAGCTCAAGACAAAGGGATAAACATTTTAATTTGGTAACAAAAAGAAATTGGGAAAGGTATTTTGTAGAACTGTACAGATACACAAGGTCAGACTAGCTGAGGTCATACGTGACAGCCTCTATGAACTGGGTCACCTATGAACTGGGTTATCATATCCCAGTGAGCTGTATATGCAACACTTAATAAGGTCAGCATTGAGGCTTTGCACAGAACTCCATACTCATAGTTCACAAGTGCTTTGGCATTTGGGAGCTTGTCCCAGTATTTTTACTGTCCTAAGACAAGTCCCAGGAAAATGGCAGTTGCAGGCCTGCTGGGGAGATCACAGGTTTTCCTCTGGCCCAAAATTAAGAGAGTGTGAGGTCTGTGTTTGTATATTATGGTAAGTATGTCTAATGGCAAGCAAACATGTGGATGCAAGGGCAAGTCTAAATCAGGATGTGTAAAGGCAAGTGTGAATGTGCAAGTGTATGTATGTATGTATGTATGTATGTATGCATGGGCGGGTGTGAATGCTTATGGGCAGGCATCTGTAAGCATAAACTATATATATATATATATATATATGTATTCTGACAGTATATTCATTACTATTACTGTTTGGGACTAAATGATATAGAATGAATAAAGGGTGCTTTGAGATGAGGCCATTGTGGGTACAATCTAGGTTCTTGGTAAGTCTTGTAAATGCAATCTGGGTCTGTGTCTGTGTGTAATCTGGGTGCTGGGACAAGTCCTGTGATCGCAGTCTGGGTGCTAGGGCAAGTCCTTATCTACATACACCAATCAACAGGCCCGGACTGGCCATCGGGCACACCGGGCATTTGCCCGGTGGGCCGGGCCACGGCAGGGCCGCATTGACTTTAGGGGCTGATGGAGCTGCAGCTCCAGGCCCCTAACCTACCTACGGCCGCAGTAACGCAGGGCATAAGGGGCACCTGCCCCTTAAGCCCGCCGCAACTGCGACCGGGTCCGCCACTCTAAGGGGCCGGGAAGTCCCCACCAAGGCCGGCCTTACGGGTCTGCGGCCGCACAGGGTTTAAATTTAAACATCGGGTTTTTTTTTAACTTTATTTAACATCCTCCATGTTAAATAAAGTTTTTTTTAACTTTATTTAACATGGAGGATGTTAAATAAAGTTGAAACCCCCCCCCCCCCGATGTTTTAATTTAAACCCTGTGCGGCCGCAGACCCCTAAGGCCGGCCCTGGTGGGGGCTTCCCGGCCTCTTAGAGCAGGGCGCCACACTCCAGGGGGCGCGACGGGGGGCGGTCCGCACCGGGTGCCGCTCATCAGTGGCTGCCAACTTGCGGCACCCGGCACTCCTCCAGAGACGGACAGTAATGTCCGCCGCTGGAGGAGCAGGCTCGCAAGGGAGCGGTATCGGAGGTCTTTAACAGACCTCCGGTTCCCTTGAGTGATTTTAAGCCGGGTTCAACCCGGCTTAAAATCACTCAAGGGAGCCGGAGGTCTGTTAAAGACCTCCGATACCGGTCCCTTGTGATCTGCGCGGCAACAGCTGTTGTGCGCCGGGGTTTGCTGTCAGATCCCGGCGCACAACACTGAAGCCGCGCCCGGTGACCCGGAAGAAGACAGAGAAGACAGAAGAACTGAAGAAGAGGAGGAAAAGGAGCTGTAAGGAGAAAAGATGAAAGGTAGGAAAACATTCAGTGAGAGTGGATTGGTGTATATATATATATATATATATATGTGTGGATTGGTGTATATATGTGTGGATTGGTGTATATATGTGTGGATTGGTATATATGTGTGGATTGGTATATATGTGTTGATTAGTATATATGTGTTGATTAGTATATATGTGTGGATTGGTGTATATGTGTGGATTGGTGTATATATGTGTTGATTGGTATATATGTGTGGATTGGTGTATGTGTGGATTGGTATGTGTGTGGATTGGTGTATATGTGTGGATTGGTGTATATGTGTGGATTGGTGTATATGTGTGGATTGGTATATATGTGTGGATTGGTATACGTGTGGATTGGTATACGTGTGGATTGGTATATATGCGTGGATTGGTATATGCGTGGATTGGTATATATGTGTGGATTGGTATATGTGTGGATTGGTATATGTGTGTGGATTGGTATATATGTGTGTGGATTGGTATATATGTGTGGATTGGTATGTGTGTGTGGATTGGTATATATGTGTGGATTGGTGTATATGTGTGGATTGCTATATGTATGTGGATTGGTATATGTGTGTGGATTGGTATATATGTGTGGCTTGGTATACGTGTGGATTGGTGTGTGTGTGGATTGGTATACGTGTGGATTGGTATACGTGTGGATTGGTAAGTGTGTGAGAGTGATGGGTGTTATGCTGTACCATTTCCAATGTCTTTTTCATGATCTAATTATGCTCTAAAAGTACATCATAACTCCCATCACTCTATACTATTCCATACAATGGCAGAGCTGGGAGGCAGAGGCCTTGCACCCCCACCACAGGACTCCTGAAAGGTAAGTGAACTTCAAAGAGGGAGAGGGTAGATAGTTAGGAGGGGGTAGTTGCGGCAGGCTTAAGGGGCTCTGCGTTAATGCGGCCATATAGGACCAGTCAGTCCAGTCCTGACTGGACCTATTTTAAGGTGGGGGCCTGGAGCTGCAGCTCCATCAGCCCCTAAGTCAATCCTGCCCTGGCACAGGCGCGGTCGCAGTTGCTGCTTGCTCCGGCAACAAGGTAAGTAGGGTGAGGGAGGGGGGTGCAGTGAGAAGGGGCAGAGGGGGGTTAGATAGTGAGAAAGTGAGAAAGGGGGAGAGGGGATAGATAGAGGCGGTACATATTGAGAAGTGGGGAAGGGGGTTACATAGTGAAAAGGGGGAACATAGTGAGAAGAGGCAGATAAGATGAAAAGAGGGGGTAGTGTGAATGCGAATGAGAATGAATGAATAAATGTGTGGATGAATTGTGTGAATGCGTATGACAATGAATTCATGTGAGGATGAATTGCTTGAATGATTTGTGAGACTGCATTAATGAATGTGTTAATGATTTGTGTGAATGATTAAATGCAAAGATGGTACGGGTGGGCTTTAACAATAAATAAATAAATAAATATGGGCTGCTCAGGCTTAAATGCCCGGGCCTATTTTTTGTCCCAGTCCGGGCCTGCCAATCAACCATAGCATTATGACTACTTGCCTAATATTGTGTAGTTCCTTCGTTTGCCACCAAAGCAGCCCTGACCCATCGAGGCATGGACTCCACTAGGACGTTGGCAGCAGGTCCTTTAAGTCTTGTGAGTCGCGAGGTGGGGACTTCACGCATGCATCCTGTTGCCATGTGTTCTCCAGGTAAGCGACACACATGCACCCGGCCATCCACTTAAAAGAAAATGTGATTCATCAGACCGGTTCTTATGCTCATGTGCCCATTGTAGGTGCTTTTGGCAGTGGACAGGGGTCAGCATGGGCACCTTAACTGGTCTGTGGCGCCACAGCCCCATATGTAACAACCTGGGATGCACTGTGTGTTCTGACACCTTTCTATCAGAACCAACATTAACATTTTCAGCAATTTGAGCTACAGTAGCTCATCTACAGATCAGGAACACACCATAAGATTTATTGGTTGATGGCAGACGAGCCCCCTGCTGGCGACCAATAGAGTCGCTTGTACAGACTTTTAAAATCTTGGTGCCGCAACTTGGCCGGAGGAGGCCACTGGTCTCCACACTCCAAGAGTTAAAGGTCCGTAAGAACGACCAACAGAGTCGCTTGTATGGACCTTTAACTCTTAGAGTGGGGTGACCATGTTCTCCTCAGGCCAAGTTATGCCATCCATTGGTTGATGCCAGGGGAGGCCCCTGCAGGCAACCAATAGAGTCGCTTGCACAACCCTTTAACTACTGACGGGGAACTTGGCCTGTCTCCTCGCTCCAAGAGTTAAAGGCCTTTAACTTCTGTCAACGAACCTAAGATCAGTGGCGGAACTACCGGGGTCGCAGGGGTCGCGACCGCGACCGGGCCCTGGAGTTCTGCCAGTCAGGGGGGCCCAAGGGGTGCCGAGCGGTTGCTGAAAACGACCGCTCGGCAACTCTTGGGCCCCCCTGACTGACAGAAATCCAGGATGCCTCCGCTCCCCGCCGCTGCTGCCGCCGTTGCCGCTGCCGCAGCCGCCACCACCTGCCTCAGCGCTGCCCAGAGTGCAGTGTTGGGAGCGTGAGGTGTTTGTCTCGGGTGCTGGCGCTTCATGCTGAGCGCCGGCACCCGAGACAAACGCCTCACGCTCCCAACACAGCACTCTGGGCAGCGCTGAGGCAGGCTGCGGCGGCAGCAGCAGTGGCGACGTTAAGTGACCTACAAAGTAGGTAGATCGTGAGAAGGGGGGGTAGGGAGGGAGTGGGTAGATCGTGAGAAGGTGGGGTAGGGAGGGAGTGGGTAGATCGTGAGAAGGGGGGGTAGGGGGGGAGTGGGTAGATCGTGAGAAGGGGGGGTAGGGAGGGAGTGGGTAGATCGTGAGAAGGGGGTAGGGAGGGAGTGGGTAGATCATGAGAAGGGGGGGTAGGGAAGGAGTGGGTAGATCGTGAGAAGGGGGGGTAGGGAGGGAGTGGGTAGATCGTGAGAAGGGGGGGTAGGGAGGGAGAGGGTAGATCGTGAGAAGGGGGGGTTGGGAGGGAGAGGGTAGATCGTGAGAAGGGGGGGTAGGGAGGGAGAGGGTAGATCGTGAGTAAGAGATAGATGGGTTGGGGGTTGGGGGGGCCCTTAACAGATTCTCGCACCGGGGCCCTGAGGTTTCTAGTTAAGCCCCTGCCTAAGATGCCAGAGGAGGTCCCTGCAGGCGACCAACAGAGTCGTTCGAATGACTCTATTCTTTGTGTTGTGTGTGTTTGTATACGTTTTGTCGCTGCTATGTTCGTATGTACAGTATTCGGGCTGAACAAGGAAAACGCACCCTTCATGTTCGTTTTCATGTTCGCCTGAATGCTAATGCACAAGTCTAATTAGCATGAGCATGTATGTGTGTAAGTGTGACTGTGTATGAGTGTAGTAGTGTGTATGTTAGCTAAGGTAGGGAAGTGTGGCACTTTGTGTATTAAATGGGTATTAAAACTCATTGCACCCCAAAAGAATACAGTATGCAGAGTTACGTATTAAGCATTTTTTATTGTTATTATTGAAAATCCCATCACTGCATTGTCCATAGTTCTTTTGCTGCGGTTTTAACCTCCTACCAGCAGGTGACAATCGCTATGTTCTCTGCCACAGTAAATATAATTGGTACCATGTGAACACCTTAGTGGTTCAGCAATACTGAGGCCAGCACTGAATGCAGTTAAGAGACATAGCAACAGAGCGCCCAGAGTAAAGCAGAGTCATTTATCTGTTTTCAGGTTGGCAGAAAAGCATTTCAGTTTAACCGTCAATGGGAAATGTTATGAGAATAATTTATATGTGAGATAATATTGTAGGGAATGCAGTTTATTAAGACAGACCCTTGCAGATCAATTGCTGCGACAGACCTTGTATAATGTGTATTGTAAACTACAGTAAATGTATGTGTAGTTTAATTGCTCCATTAGCATAGATGGCAGCAGATTAACAAAATAAAGGCAGAGTTAGTTTGTTATATTCCGTTGGGTCGGCCTGGTTAAACAGGTTCTTAAATGGATTTGCTGCAGCCACGGGTTGTGATCAATATGGCCGAAATATGAAGTGGGCTAAGGCTAGTAAAGCAATAGAGGCCTTATGTCCAAGCAACTCCAGTATTCAAAATATGTTTCATTTGTGAGAAAGTCAAGCAGAATGTTATTATTTGCTTTGTATGATAAATGTTCTGGGCAAACTCCAGCAGAGATTTAAGGTGACACAGGGTGTTGTCCAAAGAATATTTCTTATGCTGGATAGACTTGTTTAATTATAGATATGTTTGTACCAATTGTTTATTGTAAGGAGAATGTATCATGATGTTATATTATAACTTTATATAGTCAGTGGTTCAGTAATACCGAGGCCAGCACTGAATGCGGTTAAGAAACATAGCAACATGAGAATCACAAAATAAATGTGTTGCACCAGAATAAGCTTAATCTCTTTATTCTAAAAATGCAAAAATGAAGAGAGGGGTCCCCTGCAACATCATCTGGAAAAATGTATAGCATGTCTCATATGTGGAATCATTATTTACTTCCTATGTGACTGTAATCTTAACTCAATTTACTGTCCCAAAGATAAACATACTACGTAACACTAATCAGAGCTTATCTAAATACAACTAGACTGTTACCTTCTACACATAGACACTATAAAACCAAAAGTATATGGACACCTGACAATCACACCTATACAACCCATTAAAAAACTATGGGCATTAACATGGAGTTGGCCTTGTCTTTGTGATTTTAACAGCCTCACCTCTTCTGGGAAGGCTTTCCGCAAGATTTTGAAATAGATCTGTGGAAATTCATGCCCATTCAATGAGGTAAGGTGCTGGCTCCCTATCTGTGTCCCAGTTCATCCCAGAGGTGTTCAGTTAGGTTAAGGTCAAGGCTCTGTGCAAGCAACTTAAGTTCCACCAAATTTGTCAAACGATGTCTTTACAGACCTTGCTTTCTTGTGCAAGAAATGTGAAAGCATACAATTGTCTAACATAACTATGTATACTGTAGCATTAACACTACTCTTCACTAAAACTAAGAGGCCTAACCCAAACCCGGAAAAGAAAGCTCCAGACCATTATCACTCCTTGAACGACTTTGCAGTAGGCACTAAATATTATGGTAGATAGGTAGCATTTTCCTGGCATTCCTCAAACTCAGATTCATCCATTAGACTTCTAGGCAATGAAGCATGTTTCATCACTCCAGAGAACACATTTCGAATGCTCCAGATCCCAGTGGCAGCGTGCTTTGCACCACTCCAGAGGTAATTTGGAACTTAGTAGTGAGTGATGACGTAGTCTACCGCTTCATGACTGACCCATTGCTACTCCTAGATCCTTTTATTTCACAATAATAATACTTACAGTACACTACCACAGATGTAGCAGGGCAGAAATTTCACAAACTGACGTATCGCAAAGGATGGCATCATAAGACAGCACCACGTTTCCCGGCACAGCTAAGCACCTGAGTTCCTGTGGGGAGTGAGTGCAGATTCCTGATTCTGGTGACCAGCACCACGTTTAAAGACACTGAGCTCTTCAGTATGTCTATGGAGATGGTATGCCTGTATGGAGGGGTATCTACATACTGGTCATATAGTGTACCTCCACCAAAGCAGTAAAACCACGTGGCAAAACCACTGCATTATGGATTCAATTCCTGACCTTGTAAACTAGTTCTGACCAAGGATTTATTCATTTGCAACCATTACACAGGGATATCCAACTGATGGCTGCACCCTGCAGCGCCTGATCAGTAGTTCTGTTGACTATAGGGCACTGTTGACCGGAGGACCACCAGGCACTTGCCAATTGTGTCATTGTGCCAGTCAGGGCCTGCATATTACTCCAGCTCTTCCTAATATACAAAGGCAAAAACTAATGCAGCAAAGTCCTCTTAAGACCATCATGCATTTCACTAACTAATAAATCCTTCTGGTGAGTGCATAATGGGTTAGAACTCATAATGATTATTCAGATTTTTTTGTATGTAAATGGCAAAAAGCTAAAAAAAAAATAAAATGTTGGTTCTTTGCTACCTGAAATTGGAAATCTTGTTAGCGAGGACAGAGAGAAAGCAGATTTTTTTTAATCTGTTTACACCAAAAAAGAACTGGTGGCCCTGCTTTTTTATGGAACTGTTGCAATGTACATGGGCTGAGATAGGAAAAAGTCCTTAAGCAATTTAACACTGTTAAGGTAGACAAGGACCCAGGGCCAGATGGGATACAACCAAGGGAGTTATAGCTAATCCTTGCCAGACTACTACTTTCAGTTCAGGTATAGTGCCAATAAACTGGCGTAAGGCACATAAGGTGCCCATATTTAAAAAGAGATTGAAATCTCTGCAGGGCAAATACAGACCAATGAGCTTTACATTTGTAGTGAGGAAATTATTTGAAGGGTTGCTAAAGGCATACATTCAAGAATACATCTTGAATCAGAATATAATTTCTAGAAGTCAGCATGGTGAAAGAGAGGTCTTGTCAAATAAACTTAATAGAATTCTATGAAGAGGTCAGTAAATATATAGATCTAGGAGTGGCAGTACATCTAATTGGCATTTGCTAAGGCATTTGATACTGTTCTACACAAAAGGTTACTGGACAAATTTTCAGAATAAGGCTTAGGGGCAAATCAATGTACTTGGATTGGAAATTGGCTAAACTACAATGCAAGAGTGGTTGCAGAGTGGTTGTAAATGGAACATTCTCAAACTGGACCAGGGTACTATTCTTTTTATTTTGTTTATTAACAGCTTCCTGCCGACTTATCGTGTATAATGGTGCTTGCTCCGATTGCTGGCATATAACATCATTCAAGTAATGCCTGGTCAAGCAATCGGGCGTTCCCTTACTGACACCCTTACTGACACCCTTGAGTACAGGGGAGCTTCAGCAGTCTTTTTAGACTTTGCTGTGCTTTCTCACTGCTTCCTCTGCTGGCTTAACACAATTATTGCAATCACAAATGCAAGGATATGGAAATAAAAAAAACAGCAAAAAAACATTTGGTACTTTGGTTATGGAAATCCCCCCCCCCCCGAGCCTGAAAGGAAAGGAACACAATATGGACAATAGTATTGAGACACCAACAGGGACTTTTATGACATTGCATTCTAAAAACATATACATTAATATGTAGTTGGTCCCCTCTATAACAGCTTCCTTTCTCTGTGAAGGCTTTCGACAAGATTTTGCTACCATTTGAATTTTTGCCCATTTATCTAGTAGAGCATTTGTTAAGTCAGGCACTTATGTTGAACGAGAAGGTCTGGCTCGTAATCTCTGTTCCAGTTTATCCCAAAGGTATTTGATGCAGTTGAGGATAGGGCCCTGTGCTGGCCAGTCAAGTTATTTTACATCAAACTCATGTTTTTATCCAACCTTGCTTTGTGCACTGGGGCACAGTCATACTGGAATAGAAAAATTTGGAATCATAGAAGTGTCCAAAATGTCTTTTAGAAAAAGCAGTAAATATAGAGCTATAATTATGAATATTTTAGACCTCATTGATCCAAAGATGAATCTGATTGCCTTTTGGAGTAAAGGAGATTTTTTCCTAATTTGTGAAAAAAATTATTTGGGCTTTTCCTTCTCTTGGATCAACAGCAGAAAGGAAAGGTAGAAGTATGGAACTGGTTGACTTTTTTCAACCTAAATTAGCATTCTCTGGGGATGCACTTATTTCTTGCTTTGGTTTTTGTATTGATTCGTCATTATTCTAGCAGCAACCTAGAAATTCTTAATGTGTATGCCTTTAATGCTTTTTGGTTTAAGTGCTCCTCTGTATATTTTGGTTTTGCTGTACATATTTGCAGGTTCTGGCCAAACCTCAGGGTTGAGCCCCACTTGCCACACGAGTGCCTCATTAATTTTGTCCAGAAAATGCTTTAAATTGCTTGAGAGTCTCCAAGCAATTTTGCCAAACTTAGGTTATTTTTATTGTAGTGGCGGACTAAGCAATACAGTATATTACCATATAGTGTGACTGAATCCCCAATATTTATGCCTTGGGTAGTTGTTTTTGAATAGTCTTTGCTGGGTATGTGGGTTTGTTTTGGGTTTTACTAGAGTCCCCTATTCATTTAACATGTGCATTTTGGGGCTGAACTATACCCCTTTCACACCATCCTCTTAAGGAAGGTTAATTTGTGATAAGAGCTCCTGTGGGAGGGACAGACAACATGCATGCCTGGAAACTTAGCACTGATAGCATTAAATGGTTTAGAAGTAGAACTGGATGAGGAGTGGGTATTGCTAAACACCACTCCCCCTTGGAGAGGAGAGCTGCCAGGAGACCCAGGAAAGCAGCGATTTACCAATAGGATCTGAGTCAAACCCAGAGAGTTGCCAGGTATCACAGCATACCTTGCCCCACCCCACCGTCACTTTGCCTTTGAGGTTGTGAGAGTTAAGATTAATAAAATACCCTCACTCCTTGTATCCTCCAATGACCTGAATGGGCCTAGTTCAAGTAAATGAAGGGTGTTCTACCTGTGGCATTTAAAATTCGGTTAGATAGAATGAGCAGGCATTGAGGTCTTCTATTTGTGCTTTTATCATATATTAACCACTGTAAATGGTGTGAGGAAGAGATCTACATTATACATATGTTTTCTCACATTTCCCATTGTGAATGTTAAAAAGCACTGGCTATGCACTGTCCACAGGCAGCATTGTGTTTAAGCTGTAAATCCTAGAGCTCATTGATTTTTGTCCAGGGACACCTGGAGCAAAAGTTGGCACATATGGAAGGAGAAGAATGACTGGCCATGCTCATCTAGCAGTGGCAAGTTTAGTCCACCTCGGGAGGGTACCATCAGGGTGACAACAACACCCCTGTGCTATAACAGGATTCTCAAAATAAACTCTATTAACTAGAATAATCCTTTGAATTTTGGGGCTACTCTCCCATCATGAAAATGGTAGCATCTCTGGAATTAGGCTATCTTTAAAGAATAACTAACAATCAAATAAATAATATTTTGTCAACGTTCCTGATAAGTTGGGGATGCTGACTCATTGGTTCCCCAGAAAATGTTTGTGCGGCATCTTGACTATACTGACATTAACAATTAATAATGAGTCTGCATGTCTACACAGAGATAGCAGCTGTTGTGATGTATAAGGTAGCATGTCTGTATACTGATAATAACTATGCTGCACCGTAAAGAGGATGGGTGTCTGTATACAGATAGTAAATAAGTTTCTACTCTGTAAGGTTCTGTCTATATACTGATAGTAAATATGCTGTACTGTACAAGACTCCATATCTGGTTAGTGATAACATCTGTGCTGAATGAACCTGACACTTATTAGTAATGTCCGATATTTTCAAAATATCAGTTTCTATGCAATAAACGGCTACAATTATTATATATAAATGTCTTGACTCCTGTTTGGGAGTCTACAAAGAGGAAAGTATTTTCCAAAGGGTGGTAGTTAAATTGCACATCTTCCCAGCAGAAGTGATAGATTTGAATGCAGTAAGGAAATTTCAACGAGCATTTGTGGAAAAAACACAAATGGCATATAGACCAACTAACTTACAATATGTTGTGTACAATCTCCATTTATGGAGATTGTCATATATTGTATACATTTATAAAGGGGAGTTCATTGATTTGAAGAAAATTATTTAGTTTTCGATACTTTGGCTTGGTATATACTAGAAAATATTTTGGGATGTTTCTGAATTAATACAATTATACAAAAAGACATACAGCTTTAAGTATTTTCTTTAGGTGAAAGTTGTTTATACGGTGGTCACTTATAATTTGATTAACTAGACTCCTAAATGCTGCATGCTTGCTGATGAATGTCCATCAGTCGTCAGCACCCACAGTTACAGAAAATTAAATGTATCTTCACTTCATTTTTGTTTCCAAAATTTACATAGGGAGTAAAAATAACTTGAATTTACACATTACCGGTACTTTAAAGGTTAGTGTCTTTTTGAGGCATTCACTTATAGTCACATAAGAAAAAGGGCTTCTTTGGATACCAGGTTATAGCAGGCCAAGCATACTGCGTCAGTGTGTTTTTTTAGTGTAAACCAAATCCCTATGTCCCACTTTCCACTCCTGATATCCCTTCATTCTAGGGCTGCGGATTGTATGGAGCAAAGAGGTGTATGGCAAGTCTTCTACAGTCCTAAAAGTCATAATAATGTTAATAATATTAATATGAACACTTCACAAAAGTAAATAAAATGCATAATTTTAGATCCTCATCTTTCACAAATGGGGCTTCAGACAAAATACAGGGAGCAATTGTGCCCTAAAAAACTTTTAGGAGAGTTAATCCAACTCAATAAACAGTACCCTTTGCCCTGTCAGGACTAAGTGTCTCCTTGTTGAAGTCTTCTGCCCATTCAGTTTGTCTCCAGGTGTGATCTGGTGGTACTGTTATTTTATTTAACCTTGGTAGCAGAAAAGCCTTCATATACCACATCACCTGTGTTACTCTGCAATTAATTACATATTACAATGACATGGCAGCAACAGGACCCCATCCACAGTCAAATGGTTTCAGATGCAAAAACACTGCATATTGGATACATTGGATCAGTTTCATGACCCCTGCATTAAATACCAAACTCATTGAAAAGACTACATAAAGATCTATATTGTATTGTATTGTATTGTATTGTGGTTTACAAAAAAGACCCATACAACTTACCCTACTAATAACACAGAAACATAAGAATTTTTAAGGATAAGGAAATAAGGATTTCCAACATTAACTGTGCATTATATATATATATATATATATATAGATAGATAGATAGATAGATAGATAGATAGATAGATAGATATATCCAATAACCAATAATAATAAATTCAATTAATACCATAAAACAATATTTATAATACATTTCATGAAGGCCCCTCTAGTTCAGTTCCTAGGTAGTGACCCATATGAATGAATGATGTGTTTGCAACTAATATACAGATAAGGTTTTTTTTGTCTTAAGTCAGCTGAAATGGCATGTATTGTTGCAATAGAGATAACTTGAAAGGGCTGAACTGCATTTTAGCCAATAGGAATGTTTTTCAGTGGGTTGCTTGTGACGCTTAACAGTTTAAAAGAGTAGCAAATGCTACCATACAGCACACACTTGTCTTCAGTTTCCAGTTGAAGTCAGTCTAAAGCTCACCAGTTCCCATCTCCAAGATGACTCTGAGCAGCAGCGAGAGATCCGCAATTGTTTCCCTTTGGGGCAAGATTGCTCCTAATGCCAGCGCCCTGGGAGCTGAGGCTTTGGAGAGGTATGTATAAAAGTATATGTACATTTTTGTTACTGAACTGCTTAACTGTAAAATGGTGGTTTGCCGCATTTAGATAATAATAAGAGTAAAGAAAATCATACATGAAAGACTAATATTGTTCACATCTCTCTTCTAGACTTTTCCTGAGCTTCCCTCAGACCAAGACATACTTCAGCCATTTTGACCTGAGCCATGGCTCTGCTGACCTCCTCAACCACGGAGGAAAAGTTGTGAATGCCCTGGGAGAGGCCGCCAAGCACATTGACAGCCTTTCAGGCTCCCTGTCAACCCTCAGTGACCTGCATGCCTACAACCTGAGAGTGGATCCAGGAAACTTCAAGGTGAGAAATCAGTTTTACATGAATGCATTTAATTACTGCCTTTACATAATAGGACATGGGTCAGTTACATTCGATTAATAAAAAGTGGTGCTAGGACATTATCTATACAGGCATACAGCCGATACTCTACATTTAAAGCGGTGCGGTGTAAATGTATTCTGATTATTTGCTGCATTTTCTCTACAGTTGCTGTCTCAAACTATCCAAGTGACTCTGGCTGCTCACTTCCCTGAAGACTTCACACCCTCAGTCCAGGCTGCCTGGGACAAATTCATTGCTGAAGTAGCCGCTGTCTTGACCTCCAAGTACAGATAAATACACCAAGACAACAAGAATGCATCTGTAATTACACCACCTTATGGGATGTTTACTGGAAACTTTGCGCACAAGTTTGTCATTATACTAAGGGGAAATTAAAGATCACATTCTAAATGTAACATTATGAGAAGGTTTCAATTGTTGTCACAATGTAATATGATTTTCCATGTGATAATTAAAATGTTACTTACATCCCTACAACCTGGTTTTTGCATTTTTTTTTAACAAAAATTCAAATAAGCATTTTTCCATTAATCTGGAACAAAGTGCTAAATATGAAGCACTCAACATTAATTTCAACTAAATGTTTCTGGTGGTAACCCCAGTTATCAAGCTACAAAACTGTAGCTTGATTTTTGAGCGCTGTCCTGTGGATCCCTAATGACCTGTGTTATCAAGCTGTTAAATCATCTGTGTTTTTTCATAACATACCTCAAACCCACATGGTCACCATACAACAAAGTAAAGCTGTGCAACAGAATTTGGTATTCAGAGGAGTTCATTGTAGATTCAATGACTGCTAGGTTCCCAGGCCCTGTGGTTGCAAAAAAGCCCAAATCATCACACCTCAGCCACTGTGGATGATAGTTGGTACGAAGTGTTGTGTTTGTTTTTTGCCAAATGAGGCGCTGTGCATTTTGGCCAAACATCTCCACTTTAGTCTCATCTGTCCAAAGGACGTTTTCCAGAAGTCTTGTGGTTTGTTTAGATGCAACTTTGCAAACCTAAGCTGTGCTGCCATGCTGTGGCACAGTCAGGCTGTTTTAGGGGCAATGGTGGCACAGGCAGGCTGTTTAAGGGGCATCAATGTCTGGCTTAGTGTATAGTGATAGGAGTTATGCTATACCATATCTATTCAGTAAATGTTATTTATTGAAATGTAATTATAATAATTTATTTTTCAGATTTCTAGTTTTTGTTCCAGGCTGGATATTATTTTGAGATCTGTCTTTGAGTAAGCTGACAAGACAGGTAAGTGGCACACAGGACTGGTCTTGACTGGCAATACGGCTAAAAAGCCCTCAGACAGGGCACACAGCTGGAAAGCCCTCGGATACTGCACATGGCTGGAAAGCCCTCGGACAGGGCACACGGCAGGCTACTGGACACACGGCAGGGAGTCCTCACACATGGCAATCAGTCATATGTACAATTGGTATATGGTGAATTTAAAATCCCGGGAAATATTAATAAAAGTACGTTGTATGTAATTAATGCCATTGTTATATATTATTTGTGGAATGCTAGATGTTTAAAGTCAGCAAAACACATTTTGTTATCAGTTGAGTCTGTAACTACTTTGATTATTGATGCTTTAAAAGATGTGTATGTTAAGGAGAGAAGTACACGGTATTGGTGTAATAAATATAAGTCAACTATTAATCTCCAAGGACAACAGTTGGCTCCCAACACAATGGGATTCCTCTTGAGTAAACCAGTTTCAAGGAATTACACTAGTGGCGAAACCCAAATGTCCAGGAACTCACAATACATCAAAGGGCTATCTCTCTACCAGGTGGGAACAATAAACAGGAGATACAATCTACAATCTCTTACAACAAAAGGATTACAGGAGACAATATCAACATTCAGAGACCCACCCTGAATTTGCCCTGAGGACCATCAACTTCACTGTGGGGGGCAATCTAACTTCATGGACAAGAGCGGTCTCCACAGGCAGCTGGTGCAGGTACAAGATTGTGCCTTCCTAAGGATGAGTGGACACAAACTAAGAAGATGATTGGCTGGGACTGTTTGGGCATGGTGGCTATAAAGGTGTGAGCAACAAAGACAGAGAGGGAGAGAACCAGAAAGAAAGAAGGAAGGATAACATCAAGGTGACAGGGACACCACATCCTTACATGCACACATAGAGTCATTAGCATAGTGTAGTTAGAGTCATAGAGCCTTGTATTTCAGACGCTTCTCTATATACTGATTTATATGTATTTGTTATGTTAATAAACCCATTGTTTTAAGCCACCGGTGTAAGTGGAGTTTCATACGACGATGAATCTGTAGTAGTTAAAGGAAAGCCAGACGGGTGAAGGTTATATATCCCGGGATTCAAAGGGGCTTTTCTTTGGGAAGGGATTGATCTTTCATTTTTGTTTTGATGTTTTGGGTATATTTTTTTTTTTTTTTTTTTTTGCGTGTTGTAATTATTGTTTCTTTTTTGTGATTGTATTTTTTTGTTGCATGAATATTAAATAAAAAAAAATTCCTCACACATGGCACTGGGCACAAGGCAGGCTACTGGACACACGGCAGGGAGTCCTCACACACGACACTGGACACACGGCAGGGTACCAGACACACAGCAGGGTACTGGAAACATGGCATGGAGCCCTCAGGCAGAGCACACGTAGTCAGGCAAGCTGAGTCAGAACCAGAAAGATGAATGAGTTCGCTGAACCGCTTCTTAGTCACCCACTTAAAGTGGCGGTGCGGCCTATAATCGGGGTTTAGCGTAATTCCTGACGCCCGACAGCATGTCCCGGGCGCCGGACAGGTGTTTATCTTTATTTTTTCATTCATCCCTGCTCAGTGGCGTCTCCAGCTTTCATATTTAGGGGGGGCACATGGGGGGACAGGGACCAAAGTAGGGGGGCAATTATAAAACACTACATATACACTATATATATATATATATATCTCCCTGTAGTTCTCCCTACTCCCTGTAGTTCAGGCATCGATCACATAAACAACACAACAGGACCCCATCCATATTCCCGTTGCATATTGCTTTATCACTCTGCATTCGTTTTTGAATATCTCTAGAGAATCTTCGTAACCTCATTGTGTCTCCTCACCGGTGTACTACACGGGATCTCCTTAACTTTTTCACATGGTGAATCTCAAGACTACGAAAAAGCACAGAAGATACTCCTGAAGAAGCCGCTTTTTGGCGAAACGCGTTGAGAAGATTTTTTAAAGAGCTCTTTTTATTCGTATGGACTCTTTTAAATATATTTTTAGAATCCTTTATAGCGGAATAGTGCTTCTGAACGAGGACTATTTATACGCTCATTTTATTTATACCTGTTTGGGCATGTGCCCAGAATAAATTATTATTTTTTCAGTACATTTTTTGGTGTAATATTATTCACCCACTTACCTGTTATTTATCAACACCGGCTTAAAGCTGATTTATACAGAGCTTGACCAACATATACGCATTGTGAGTGCATAAGTAGACCCACCATAAGACCATTTGTGTTAATTACTACACTATCACATTTCTCTTTTTATTTTTTCATTCTGAACCGGTTTACACGCGCACCCCCTAGTGCTATTTACATATACCTGCAAATACAGGGTTTTTATGTCTTATTCAGTTGCACGTGCTGTTTCCATGTGTTGTTCCATGTGTTGAGTGCCGGCACCGGAAGTTGTAGACCCGTATTGCGTAGATGTCCCCCGCCGGCCCCGCAAGACACCTGGGAGTCTGCTCTGGTAAGTCAGGGGGGGGCAGAGTGGCAGCATATCTCGGGGGGAGGAGGACAGTGGCAGCATATCTCGGGGGGGGACAGTGGCAGCATATCTCGGGGAGGGCAGAGTGGCAGCATATCTCGGGGGGGGGCAGAGTGCCAGCATGTCTATTAAAAAAACTTTTTCTTTAAAAAAGCACCAAACTTTTAGGGTGCGGCCTATATACGGGGGCGGCCTATATCAGAGCCAATACAGTATATATCATAAGAAGGTAACTATGAGATTTAACCCCTTTTTTACATATGTGCTAGAATATCTAGCTCCATATTGAGGCCTCTTTTCTTAAATGTTTTTAACTTGAAAATCCATTCGGTTTCACGTTGGGATAGGTTTACTACTGTGCTACCCCCTCTCCAATTGGGGGGACCCAGTCTATGCCGATTATTTTTAGGGTAAATCAATGTTTATTAATCATTTTTCAGAGAAATATCCAACAAAGGAAGAGGGGGGGTACAGAAATAAGAAGGGAGGGGCACGGATAAGGGTACAGTCCAACGCCATCACAACATACACAGCATGAGGAGATATGTAGCATGGTAGGCATACATTCGTGAATAATACATCTGGAACAACATAATGACAATGGAATCTTAAAGGACCAATCAAAATAGTTAACTAGATAAGCGACACCGTCGCGGCCCGTGACACAACAGCATGTAGTATGTGTGGAGGACTCCGAATGGAGCGGGGCCAGCGAGACCGGGAAACAATGGAGGCTGGGACAGCTAGGGTCCATCTCAATATGGAAGGCGAAAAGCGACCGACATTGAGGGGAAAGTCGGGGCTTTGCTACAGCACAGCGGGTGATGCCGATTATTTTTAAGGTCTCAACTGAAAAGCTTGGGCATAAATTGCAGTGTCTGAGGACACTGTGTTTTACGTTCTTATTCCTGATATTGCCTAGATGCTCCAATATCCTTTCTTTCATCAGTCTGGTTGTTCTACCCACATATTGTAGGCCACAACCGCCTCTAGTAAATAGACTACATTCTTTAATAAACAGTTTATGAAGTGTTTTATTGGGTATGTGAGGCCTGTCCTTGAACCTATAAACCGATCAGTTTTTTGGGGTAAAAAAGTACACATTTTGCAGTGGCCACATTTATGAAATCCCTTGGGCCTATTTCCTATAAACATGTGTGGATTATGTTTGGTTTCTTGCTTGGGTAATATACTTGGATATGTGTAAAAAAAAGGTGAGAAAAACCAGTATAGGGAATAGAATAGTGGATAGTAGGAATAATCAACCTAAATGACTTTCCTTTTGTGTCTGGAACCACAGCTGCAACCCTTAAGCAACACTCTCCGGGTGTTGAAGTAATACAGCAAAAAGTCCACTAGGGGGCGCTCGTGTGTTCCATTCAATGAAAAATAAAACAGAGAAAAAAATATATAGTGTAGGAGTAAAACAGTGTGTTATGCCCTGCGTATCGCAGATTTCCCACTCACAGTGTGTTGATGGGGTTCAGTGCGTCATAGAGATGGCCTTGGGATCCATATGCAAGAATATATACCGAGGAAACAAACCAGAAGAGAATCCAATAGTGTATTATGTATATAGCGCTAGATACGCAACAAGTGGAGATATACTTACACTTAAATAAGTGTCAAGATGCCCGTAATATCTGGTGATGATCTGGTCACATCCGTATATTCTTCTGGTTTGGAGGGTCCAATGGTTAGATACCAATGTGTGTGTGGTGTATAGAAACAGCCACTATCCACATAGAAGGTATGTAAAAAGAGGTATTTATTCTTAATTAGCAGCCAGCTGGATCCATATCAGCTGCAGCTATAAAAAGTTTTTAAAATAACATAAAAAGTACTGATACAAATAAAAATGCTGATACAAATAAAAATATATCATAAAAGTCCTTAAAAAAGTCACTCAACGCGTTTCGCCGTGTAAGGCTTCATCAGGAGTAGTATCTTCTCTCTAGTGGAGGTCCTTTTAAGTGTTTGGCGCCATCTGCTTGCCGTCCGTGTTGTGGCGTCTGACGTCAGCTAGACAATTACTTCCGGATTCCGTTCGTTCGTCGACGTGCCGGGGTCACTGCCTTCAATGAAGCTTGGATCCCGATCAAAAGGATTCGTTGAACCGTAGGGTTAAAGGTAAGTATAAGAGCAGTGTCATAATGTTGTTGTGTTTTGTGTTCTAGGTAAACCGTGCGGGAAGAATATCCTAATCGGTATTAATACCGATATGTGTGCGGCTATTACGGGGAACCGAAAGATGAAAGTTTAAGGGCTGTGAAGCGGTGATGATATCGGAAACGAGCGGTGGAACGGGAATATATGAAAACATACACGAAAGAACGGGGATATGTGGAAACATACAAAGAGAATAATGATGAAATACCTAATAGTAGGAGATACGCGATGTATGCATGAATACAAAGCCCTGAGATGTCTTATAATAGTGTGTACGCAAATGAATAAATGAATGAATTAAAGTGAATGAAATGAATTGAACTGAAGAAATTGTATATATATAGATGAATATCATGTGATGATATGTATATATTAAATAAACTGAATTGATGAAGGGAAAAAACTTGGGACTGGTTATTTATATAAAAAAACAAAAAAAAAACATGTCTAGATGTGAGCTAGGATATCTAACTCCATATTTAATCCCCCACTTTTGAAGGTTTTTAATTTGAATATCCAATGTGTCCTGTGAAAAGAGAGGGCAAGCGTTACAGTGTCTTGGGACACTGTGTTTGGGATTTTTATTTCTGATGTTGCCCAGATGTTCTAAGATCCTCTCTTTTAGTGGTCTTGTTGTCATTCCCACGTACTGCAAGCCACAGCCGCACTGGAGCAAATATATGACATTTTTGGTGGAACAACTGATAAAATGTTTGATGGTATACGTTAAACCTGTTTTGTGTCCTGTAAAGTGTTCGGTCTTTCTGGGTAGTGGACCACACATTTTGCAGTGGCCACATTTATGGAAACCGTTAGGTTAGGCCCCTAGAAACGTATATGAAGATGTATCTGGCTTTGGTTTAGAGAGTACACTGGGTGCAAGCATGGTTTTTAGGGAACCTGTTTTCTTAAAGATGATTTGTGGCTTATCCGGTAGGACTGTCCCCAAAATCTCATCATTTTTTAATACGTGCCAATGTTTATTAAATATTCTTTTTATCTGATTGGCGTGGGTATTATATTTTGTGAAAAAGGAAAAGCTATAATCTTTCTTTAAGTCTGGTTTCTTGTTTTTGGGGGTGAGGAGGTGTTCTCTATTCATTCCCTGGACTTGTAATAGGCTGCTCTTTAAGGTTTCTATGGGATATTTTTTATCGATTAACTTTTTTGTTATTTCGTCTGCTTTTTTCATGAAATCGTCATCTTTTGAGCAGTTTCTCCTAATTCGTGTAAACTGGCCCTTAGGGATATTGTTCAGCCACTGTGGGTGGTGGCAGCTGGTATAGTGGATATACCCATTTCTATCTGTGGGCTTAGTGTAATTTCTAGATAAGATTTGATTATTTTCTATGAATAGTTCTACATCCAGAAATTCAATTTGGGTGGTCTGGATGTTGGAAGTGAATTTGAGATTGAAGTTATTGTCATTTATATGTTTTATGAATCCTTGTAATCTGTCCTCCGTCCCAATCCAGATAATCAAGATATCGTCGATATATCTTTTCCAGAGCACCAGGTCTGCACCGTATGGATTGTTGTTCCAAACCGATTGATCTTCCCACTCTGCTACAAATAAATTGGCGTAGCTGGGTGCAAACCTGGTGCCCATTGCTGTACCGCATAATTGTAAATAAAATGTGTCCTCAAACCAAAAATAGTTATATTTGAGGATGTGTTCTATACATTCAAGGATGAATGATTTTTGTCTGGGATCCATATCTCTATCCCTAGAAAGTATGTTGTTAATTGCTTCAATTCCTTGTGTATGGTCTATGACCGTGTAAAGTGAGGAAACATCCATGGTGGCCCATAGCCATCCATGGGACCACTGTATGTCCTTTAAAGTGTTCAGTAGATGTGTGGTATCTTTTAGGAAAGATGGAGTGTTGGGAACATATTTTTGTAAAAAATAATCCACATATTCGGACGTGTTGCAGTTGAGGGAATCTAAACCACTAATTATGGGTCTCTCACGGGAGGTTCCTTAAGGTCCTTGTGTATCTTCGGTAAGAAGTAGAACACCAGGATTTTGGGATGTTCTGCCTTTAAATAAGAATGTTCTTTCTTATTCAGAACTTCAGAATTTAGACCCTTCTCCAGTATGGCATACAATACTGCACTAAAATCTTTTGTTGGGTCCTGGTTAAGTATTTTATATGTGGTTGTATCCCCTAATATTATGTTGGCCTCTTTGATGTAATATGTTCTGTCCATGACCACTATGGCCCCCCCTTTGTCCGCTTGTTTTACAACTATATCATATCTTTCTTTAATAGTACGTATAGCTAGTTGTTCCTCCTTGCTTAAATTAAATGATTTGTGTTTAGGGTTTAGTTTTTCTATATCCCTCAGAATTAGATCCGTGAACACGCCTATGTGATCACTCTTTTCGTTGTATGGAAAAAATCTCGATCTGGGTTTCAGATCTGTGTGTATAAACTTAGTTTGAGCTTGATTATTTGTGGTGTCTATAGGTTCAACGGTGTCTATAGGTTTCCTCGGTATATATTCTTGCATATGGACCCCAAGGCCATCTCAATGACGCACTGAACCCCATCAACACACTGTGAGTGGAAAATCTGCGATACGCAGGGCATAACACACTGTTTTACTCCTACACTATATATTTTTTTCTCTGTTTTATTTTTCATTGAATGGAACACACGAGCGCCCCCAAGTGGACTTTTTGCTGTAATATACTTGGAGACAGGATGGTTTTCAGTGACCCTGTTTTCTTAAAGATGATTTGTGGTTTATCAGGTAGTACCGTGCCTAGGATTTCGTCATTTTTAAGTATGTGCCAATGCCTGTCTAAAATCCGTTTTAATTTTATTTGCTTGCTTTGTGTAATACTGGGTAAAAATGAAAAGCTGAAATCTCTCTCCTTAGATGTTTTTGAGTCCATTCTTTTTCCTACCAACAACTGTTGGCGATCTATTTTTTCCACCTGTCGCAGGCTATCATTTAACCTTTTAATCTTTTCAATGAATTTTTGTTTTATTTCCTCAGCTTTTATTTCAAAATCTTCGCCCTTTGTGCAATTTCTTTTGATCCTCATTAGCTGGCCCTTCGGTATATTATTTAGCCATTTGGGATGGTGGCAACTAGTGTAATGTATATACCCATTTCTATCTGTTGGTTTAGTATAGTTTCTTGAACATATTATATTATATTCAAAGAAAAGTTCTACATCCAAAAATTCACTTTGTTTTGTCTGTATATTAGAGGTGAATTTTAAATTGAACTTATTGTCATTAGTGTATTGTATGAACGCTTGTAAATTATCCTCCGTTCCTTTCCAAATGATCAATATGTCGTCGATGTACCTCTTCCAGAGCACCAGGTCTGCACCGTACGGGTTGTTATTCCATATAAATTCATTTTCCCATTCACCTACGAACAAATTGGCGTTGCTCGGTGCAAACCTGGTGCCCATTGCTGTGCCACATAATTGAAGGAAAAATTCATTTTCAAACCAGAAATAGTTGTATTTCAAAATGTAGTTAATACAATTCAAGATAAACAATCTTTGTATTGAATTCATGTTTGTATCTCTGGATAGGGTTTTCTTGATAGCTTCTATCCCCTGTTCATGGTTAATTACTGTGTATAAGGAAGAGACATCCATTGTGGCCCATATCCACCCCGGAGACCATTGTATTTCCCTTAGTATGTTAAGTAGATGGGTGGTGTCTTTTAAATATGCTGGGATTTTGGGGACGTAGTTTTGTAGAAAATGATCAACGTATTCCGATGTGTTGCATGTTAACGAATCTATGCCACTTATAATAGGTCTGCCGGGTGATTTTTTGAGGTTTTTATGTATCTTGGGTAGGAAGTAAAAAACTGGTAATTTTGGATGTTCTTTTTTCAAATAATTGAATTCTTTTTTGTTCAGAATGCCTTGTTCCAAGCCTTCTTCCAGTATTTTATATAACACTATACTAAATTCTTTTGTTAATTTTTACTTAATTTTTTATAGGTAGTCGCATCTTCCAAAATTCTTTTAGATTCTTTTATATAAAGAATATTATAGCTCCTCCCTTATCCGCCTGCTTTACCACTATGTTGTGTTTTTCTTTTAGCGATCAAAACAAATTGTACAAAGGGCGAAGATTTTGAAATAAAAGCGGAGGAAATAAAACAGAAATTAATTGAAAAGAAATATCCTGTAGAAAGGTTAAATGATAGCCTGCGACAGGTGGAAAAAATAGATCGACAACAGTTGTTGGTAGGAAAGGACAGAGATTTCAGCTTTTCATTTTTTACCCAGTATAACACCCAAGCAAATAAAATCAAACGGATTGGCACATACTTAAAAATGACGAAATCCTAGGCACGGTACTTCCTGATAAACCACAAATCATCTTTAAGAAAACAGGGTCACTGAAAAGCATCCTGTCTCCAAGTATATTACCCAAGCAAGAAACCAAACATAATCCACACATGTTTATAGGAAATAGGCCCAAGGGATTTCATAAATGTGGCCACTGCAATATGTGTACTTTTTTACCCCAAAAAACTGATCAGTTTATAGGTTCAAGGACAGGCCTCACATACCCAATAAAACACTTCATAAACTGTTTATCAAAGAATGTAGTCTATTTACTAGAGTGCGGTTGTGGCCTACAATATGTGGGTAGAACAACCAGACTGATGAAAGAAAGGATGTTGGAGCATCTAGGCAATATCAGGAATAAGAACGTAAAACACAGTGTCCCCAGACACTGCAATTTATGCCCAAGCTTTTCAGTTGAGACCTTAAAAATAATCGGCATAGACTGGGTCCCCCCAATTGGAGAAGGGGTAGCACAGTAGAAAACCTATCCAAACGTGAAACCGAATGGATTTTCAAATTAAAAACATTTAAGAAAGGAGGCCTCAATATGGAGCTAGATATTCTAGCACATATGTAAAAAAGGGGTTAAATCTCATAGTTACCTTCTTATGATATATATATATGCATAGCATTGCCCGCCTCTTCATTAAATTGAATAATATGCAACCAGATATCCAAATAGATCTATGGGTGATATAATCAATACAAGACTATATTCCATGCCCACCTTCACTAAATCCATTTGATGTATACACTCAGACAAAACACATAAATAACCATCATAAATACAAATAAAAACAAAATTACTTTTGAGAATAAAAACAGCTTTATTGATGATGTCCAAATATTAAATTGATGCACTTAACTTCATGGACTAATTGATTTCATAAATAAAAATATAAATACATCCGAGTATATATATATATATATAAAAGAAGACTCTGTATAGATTGCATCACATTTTAATGGACCTCTGCATTAGCTCACCTCTGTATGAGAAATTATTTGGAGACTAACAATTAGGGAATATTATAAAACTATACTAAATGCTAGTTCTGTATTATGAGGATGTGATGTGTTCTCCATCTCTCTGTTTGTCTTCTCATTAGAAGCTCCAGTCCTTTTCCATTTGACTGTCACACATTATTCCATCTTTCTGTCGTAAGATTTCCACTTGATCATGTTCACGTCGCATATTGCTTTATCACTCTGCATTCGTTTTTGAATATCTCTAGAGAATCTTCGTAACCTCATTGTGTCTCCTCACCGGTGTACTACACGGGATCTCCTTAACTTTTTCACATGGTGAATCTCAAGAGATTTCTTTTCTCCTCGTTTCCAAACGTCCTGCGGGATATATATTTACCCCTTACACACTCGATATATCCTGATCTTAACATAATCATGGCGTCTAAAACTTCGACGGATCAGCAGAACAAAGATGGCGCCCCGCATAGATAAAAAAACTACAAAAAAGCACAGAAGATACTCCTGAAGAAGCCGCTTTTTGGCGAAACGCGTTGAGAAGATTTTTTAAAGAGCTCTTTTTATTCGTATGGACTCTTTTAAATATATTTTTAGAATCCTTTATAGCGGAATAGTGCTTCTGAACGAGGACTATTTATACGCTCATTTTATTTATACCTGTTTGGGCATGTGCCCAGAATAAATTATTATTTTTTCAGTACATTTTTTGGTATAATATTATTCACCCGCTCACCTGTTATATATCAACACCGGCTTAAGGCTGGGAAGGATCCAAAGAACTCTGAGGAAATATAAAAGGAAGATCATTGAACGGCAACCAGCATCTACAGGCATCTAAGTATACATCTATCCTGGCGTGCCCCAACGTATAACGGTATTACACCATCGTGTTTCTGTATGTTTATGCTTCCTCCAACATATATCCCATTCACGGACCCCGAGGTGTTGATTTATACAGAGCTTGACCAACATATACGCATTGTGAGTGCATAAGTAGACCCACCATAAGACCATTTGTGTTAATTACTACACTATCACATTTCTCTTTTTATTTTTTCATTCTGAACCGGTTTACACGATACTTTTTCTATATTTCCAACACCAGGAGAGTGTC
Source organism: Spea bombifrons (assembly GCF_027358695.1). NCBI lineage: Eukaryota > Metazoa > Chordata > Amphibia > Anura > Pelobatidae > Spea > Spea bombifrons. Next base: position 58,419,658 of record NC_071088.1, on the reverse strand, counting down.
GTAACGGGCTGCAGCTGGGTATCCGGCAAATAGGAGAAAGGAAAGTACATTTTCCCTCCAAACACCTTTTTACACTGGTTTTCATTATTTTCAATTCATACATAAATAGCATAGCAGATATAGATCAACAGAATAACGCTAAAACCCAGCTTTGCTGGTATAGATCAATAGGAATGCACATAAAAACTCAACATTAAAGGTATAGATTGAACCCCCTAAATTACAGGCATAGATCACAGGTTGCACACCCCAAAGGCCAGCCTTGGCATCCACATTGCCAACATAGAACCGGACTAGCACCCAAATTACACACACATAGGACGCCTCCTATCTACCCTCTCCCCCCGTCTCACTCCCTTCTCCCTATCTACCCCCTCCTCACTATCTACCCTTTCTCCCCCAGTCTCACTATTTACCCTCTCTCCCCCTTCTCACTATCTACCCTCCCCCTTTGAAGTTCACTTACTTTGTAGAAGTTCTGCGGTAGGCGCGCAAGGCCTCTGTCTCGCTGCCCTGCCACGGTGCGCGCTGCTTCACTGCTGAGCACCGGAATATGACGTCATATTCCGGTGCTCAGCATGAAATGCCGGCACCGTGACCAATACAGAGGCCTTGTGGAGGAGAGTGAGAGGCGCCGAACATTTGCTGAAAACTTATTCCTGAGCACCCACTTGGCGTCTCTCTCTCTCTCCTCTGCGTCTATCACGGCTGCACAAAGAAAAAAGAGGGTGTTTCAATTGTCCCTGCAGGGTGAGGATCTAGATCCCCCGCAGTGGTGCCGGTGGCATAGAGCGCTGGCATAGAAGCCCCGGCGGATGTGACGAGCAGCAGCAGCAGAGGTTGTCTACTCGCATCGCGCAGACGTACATCGGCTGCCCCACTAGGCACCAGGGAGTCTGGGGGTGCATTGGTAAGTCGGGGGGTCAGAGTGGCATATCTAGTGGGGCATAAAGAATATCAGGGGAGCAGAGTGGCATATCTAGGGGGGGCATAAAGCATATCAGGAGGCAGAGTGGCATATCTGGGGGGGCAGAGTGGCATTTCAGGGGGTAGGGTGGCATATCAGGGGGACAGAGTGGCATATCTGGGAGGCATAAAGCGTATCAGGAGGCAGAGTGGCATATCTGGGAGGCATAAAGCGTATCAGGAGGCAGAGTGGCATATATATGGGCAGAGTGGCATATCAGAAGGCAGAATGGCATATCTAGGTGGCAGGGTGCCATATCTGGGGGGCATAAAGCATATCAGAAGGCATAGTGGCATATCAGGAGGCAGAGTGGCATATCTAGGGGAGCAGAATGGCATATCACGGGAGGATAAAGCATATTAGGAGGTAGAGTGGCATATCAGGAGGCAGAGTGGCATATCAGGAGGCAGAGTGGCATATCTAGGGGGCATGATGGCATATCTGGGGGGCATAAAGCATATCAGGAGGCAGAGTGGCATATCAAGGGCAGAGTTTCATATCTAGGGGAGCAGAGTGTCATATCTGGGGGGCATAAAGCATATCTGGGGCATAAAGCATATCTGGGGCAGAGTGGCATATCACAGGAGGCAGAGTGCAGGGGCGTAACTAGAAACCTCAGGGCCCCGGTGCGAGAATGTGTTAAGGGCCCCCCACACCCAACCCATCTATCCCTTTCTCACGATCTACCCTCTCCCTCCCTGTTACAGGGTCACCGTACCCAAGGCTGGGTACCCCTGTTTAAGGGCTGAGGAATCACCAGTCAGTCCCTCATACGGATAGCACTCAGCTATCCACGGATCAGTCAGACCACCATTCGTAGTGAACCAAGAAGAACTCTCTTTATTACAAACACACAGAACTTTATACAATCTCAATTCACTGTGCACCAAACCCCAACCCCCAATCTCATTGGCCACATCCCATCACAAATCCCATCAGTATACAGGGGATGCATCAGGTGAGGGGATTAAGGGATACAATGGGTTCCCCTACCTGTGTTATCCCCCCTGTGGTGCGGGTGCCGTCTGGGCAGACAGGGCTGTGTTGGCTGATTAAGAGCCCCAGCCAGATTATAGGATTGTCTCCTTGAAGGCTGGAGCTGAAGCCACATCAGTCTCTGGGCTGGTTACACAATAATACACAATATAATATATTACCGGGTCACGGTATACGGAACCGGACACAAAAGTGCTCCGTGACCCGGCTAAACTTCATATGACACATGAGCCAGCTAGCCTGGCCCTGTCACACTCCCTACCCCTCCTTCTCACGATCTACCCTCTCCCTCCCTACCCCCTCCTTCTCACGATCTACCCTCTCCCTCCCTACCCCCTCCTTCTCACGATCTACCCTCTCCCTCCCTACCCCCCCTTCTCACGATCTACCCACTACCTCCCTACCCCCCCTTCTCACGATCTACCCACTCCCTCCCTACCCCCCTTCTCACGATCTACCCACTCCCTCCCTACCCCCCCTTCTCACGATCTACCCACTCCCTCCCTACCCCCTTCTCACGATCTACCCACTCCCTCCCTACCCCCCTTCTCAAGATCTACCCACTCCCTCCCTATCCCCCCTTCTCACGATCTACCCACTCCCTCCCTACCCCCTTCTCACGATCTACCCACTCCCTCCCTACCCTCCCTTCTCACGATCTACCCACTCCCTCCCTACCCCCCTTCTCACGATCTACCCACTCCCTCCCTACCCCCCCTTTGTAGGTCACTTACCGTGAACTCCTGTGTTGGGAGCGTGAGGCGTTCGTCTCGGGTGCCGGCGCTTCACTGCTGAGCGCCGGCATATGACGTCGGCGGCGGCAGCAGCGGCGACGGCAGCTGCGGCAGCGGCGACGGCGGCAGCGGCGACGGCGGCGACGGCGGCAGCAGCGGCGGGGAGCGGAGGCATCCTGGATTTCTGTCAGTCAGGGGGGCCCAAGAGTTGCCGAGCGGTCGTTTTCAGCAACCGCTCGGCACCCCTTGGGCCCCCCTGACTGGCAGAACTCCAGGGCCCGGTCGCAGTCGCGACCCCGGTAGTTCCGCCACTGGCAGAGTGGCATATCTAGGGGGCAGGGTGGCATATCTGTGGGGCATAAAGCATATCAGGAGGCAGAGTGGCATATCAGGGGGGGTTTCATATCTAGGGGAGCAGAGTGTCATATCTGGGGGGCATATAAATGCATTTTATAATCAAGCCAATATAGTATAATGGTAGTTAGCATTAATGAATTAATGGTAAAGTATACACTGGTGCTTTTTAAATTATTGATTGAGATTTTTATGTGACACATGCAATTGATAAAACATCAGAAGAGGCATCATAGATTTGTAAAAATTAAAAAAGACTTTTTGAAAAAAAAGCACCAGTGCTTTGTTTAACTGCTTTTCATATATACCAATTTACTTGATTATAAGACAAGGTTTTTTTCAGAGCAAACGTTCTGAAAAATACCCCTCGTATTATAGCCATAGTTGTCTTATAATCAGACCTCAAACAGAGGTCTGACTATGAGACTAAGATCCAGATCCCCTGTAGCTCACCTGAAGGTCAGCCTTAGCACCCATAGTGCATCCACATAACAGCCCAAAGGACTTGCCCCAGCACCCAGATATCCTCCATTCTCTCAAATTTATTTGATCCCTTCTCATTATCTCTTCTTCCCTTAATATCACCTTTCTCTTTATCTTTCTTCATCTTTATTTCTTCTCTTCGTTCTATTGACCTCACTCATTTTCCTATCTCTTACCTTTTGGTTTATCTCTCCTCTTTCTGTTTATCTCTACTGCTCACTCTATTGATCTCCTCCTCTTTCTCTCTACCCCCCCACCTCTTCACTTCATCTTTTATATATCCCACTTTTATTGATTCCTTTTCTCATTAGCTCTCTTTTTTCTCATTGCTCCAATTGCTCTGTCTCTTCTCCCATGTCTATTTTTTTTTTGCCATTGACCCTTTCTCTCCATCTCTCATATCTCCCTTTTCTCTTTATCTCTCCCCTCCCCTGTCTCCTTTCCCTTTATCTCCCCCCCTTTATCCACATCTCTCCTCCTTCTCATTATCTCTCACTTTCTTAATGATCTCCCCATTCTTGTTTTCTCTGCAACTTTCCCCACATCTAATTCTCATTATCTCCCTTTCTTCTCATCTATTTTCTTTCTGATTATTTCCCCCTTCAGTCCATCTCTCTCCATTCTTTTTTCTCGTTATGTCTCCCATATATATTTCTCCTTTTCTGTCCATTTTCTTACTATAGCTTCCCTTTCTGACTATATATCTCTCTCCTTTCTACACATCACTTACCTTACTGGGTCCTGTGGCGGGGGAGCGAGGCCTCTGCCTCACTGCTTTGTCACGGCTTCAATGCTGAGCCAGGAGCGGATCCAGAGCGTCACCTGGGGAGAGGCACTCACACAACCAGACACTCGACTCTAAGACACATGCACTCACAACCAGACACCGACACAAGCATACCTAGACACTCAAGCTAACACAACCAGATACACACATATTAACATACCCAAAAACACAAGTTCACATGTTCACATACCCACACTAACCTACCCAGGCAGACACACATGCATACCCTGGTAGACATAAATACTTACCCAGACACACATGCATACAAAGGTAGACACTAATATATTTAACCAGAAAGACACTAACATACAGACACATACACACAAAAATACCCAGGCAGACACACCTTAATGTACCCAGACACACATACATACCCTGGAAGACACATAAATTCATATCGACGCAGACAGTAACATACATACCCAGACATACATACATACCCTAAAATGCTCAGACAATAACATACAGACCCAGGCAGGCAGACACTAACAAACCTAGGCAGACACATACACACAGCTCACTTACGCTAGGAAGCCTCAGCCTGTCTTTAATCTAGCTCACCCTGCGAGTGGATGCGCTCAGGGCCAGATTAACGTAGGAGCTGATGGAGCCGCAACTCCAGGCCCCTACCTGAAAATAGGCCCAGTAGGGACCAGACTGGCCCACCAGGCAACCAGACATTTCCTGCTGGGCCAGCCGGTCTGAGGGCTGGTGGAGAACCAAAGTCGCACAACTGCCAGGGCCGTCATTGACACAGGGCAACCGCTTCCTACCTGTGCGTCCCTTGTACTTCCAAGGGGATGCAGGAACCCAGTGGAGTCACGTTATGTTACATGACCCTGCTGCATTTCTGCTTCCCTTGGCCGGTAAAAGCAAAGTTGTACGGACAGAGTGCAAGCAACCCAGATGTAAGCAGCAGACCCCTGTGAATGACACAGAGAACTCTGCACTTCAGGTAAGGGGTTGGGGGGCCGGTATGAGTGAATATGTGTAATTGACTGAAGTCTCCTCCACCTGCCTCCTCTACAGTCTATCCCGGGGGAGCAAGCATTTCTCAGCATTGAGGATACTATGGCCTCATGGCCCCAAGTCTGCCATGAGGACGACTTCTGACCAGGAGTCTCTGGATAGTAGATGGGTTTACCAGGGTCCTACTGTTTTTCTTTTAATGCTGAGCTGATGGCACTGCTGGACATCTCTGTTCTACTAAATTTCTTTGCCCGACCACTACATGCACAGTTCTTAATATTGCCCGTTCTTTGTGCTTCTTCAAAAGATCTTGGATGGAACATCTGAAAACCCCTGTCTGTAGTAAATATAACTTGTGTTTTGTTGCTGTGCTCAGTTTGCTATGGTGTATGACTTTTTACAGCAACCTCCCCTTGTTAGTGAGTTTAGCTTTTCTTCACCCAAATGTTACATATTAAGTTGATGATAATTAGCACCTGCTTGATATAATTCTTTAATCATACACCTAACTATATGTTAACTTACTTTGCATTTTATTCAAAAACATTTTACCTTTACAGCATTTTTTCACACCTGCTTAAAAATGTCGTATTGTACACTTTATATATATGGCAATATCAGGAGGTTTAATTGTCTACCTCTACCGCAACTTCCACTTTAGTGAATAGACCCCACTGTGTTTCAAAAATTATTGTCGATAATGATAGTTTTATGTACTTAAATGTCACTTAAAATAATACCGTAAAAATGTATAAACAGCATTTATAATACATGTCATGAAGGTCCCTGTAGTTCAGCTCACAAGTAGCAGCCCATATGAATGAATGATGTGCTTGCAACTAATAATCCAGATAAGTTTTTTTGTCTTAAATCAGCTGAAATGGCATGTATTGCTGCAATGGCGATAACTTGAAAGGGCTGAACTGCATTTTAGCCAATAGGAATGTTTTTCAGTGGGTTGCTTCTGACCCTTAACAGTTTAAAAGAGTAGCAAATGCTACCATACAGCACACACTTGTCTTCAGTTTCCAGTGGAAGTCAATCTAAATCTCACCAGTTCCCATCTCCAAGATGACTCTGAGCAGCAGCGAGAGATCCGCAATTGTTTCCCTTTGGGGCAAGATCGCTCCTAATGCCAGCGCCCTGGGAGCTGAAGCTTTGGAGAGGTATGTACATTTTTGTTACTGAACTGCTTTATATAATAAATAAACAATTAGTTAACTTTTTTATATTATTGTACTGAGTATTTTGCCACCAATTCAATAAGATATGTAATTCAAATTCAATAAACCAATAAAACAATCCAATATTATACAGTCAATTTCAGTATTTACATAGATATTTTCATTGCTACCAAGTACAATTATAGATTTAGTTAGAGAGAAAATAGTTCTTTGGTTAAAAAATATAATCATAATAGATTATAGATTATGACTTCACATAAAACACATTCTTTATTTTTTTTAAATGTCCTTATTGGTTGGAGAAGTGTAGTCAAACATGTTTGTATCAATGTGCATTATGACATCAATCATATCGAATACAAGCAGCTGCAATAATAAGAGTAAAGACAATCATATATGAAAAGTTGATGGAAGTAATATTGCTGGCATCTCTCTTCTAGACTTTTCCTGAGCTTCCCTCAGACCAAAACATACTTCAGCCATTTTGACCTGAGCCATGGCTCTGCTGACCTCCTCAACCACGGAGGAAAAGTTGTGAATGCCCTGGGAGAAGCCGCCAAGCACCTGGACAACCTTTCAGGCTCCCTGTCAACCCTCAGTGACCTGCATGCCTACAACCTGAGAGTGGATCCAGGAAACTTCAAGGTGAGAAATCAGTTTTACATTAATGCATAATTAAACTGATTACTGCCTTTACATAATAGGACATGGGTCATTGACATTCCATTAATATAAAATGGTGCTAGCACATTATCTATACAGGCATACAGCCGATACTCTACATTTAAAGTGGGGTGTGAATGTATTCTAAATATCTGCTGCATTTTCTCTACAGTTGCTGTCTCAAACTATCCAAGTGACTCTGGCTGCTCACTTCCCTGAAGACTTCACACCCTCAGTCCAGGCTGCCTGGGACAAATTCATTGCTGAAGTAGCCGCTGTCTTGACCTCCAAGTACAGATAAATACACCAAGACAACAAGAATACATCTGTAATTACACCACCTTATGGGATGTTTACTGGAAACTTTGCGCACAAGTTTGTCATTATACTAAGGGGAAATTAAAGATCACATTCTAAATGTAACATTATGAGAAGGTTTAAATTTTTATGATTTTCCTTGTGATAATTAAAATGTTACTTACATACCTAAAACCTGTTTTTTGCATTTTTTAAAAAAAATTTCAAATAAACATTTTTTTAATAATCTTGTACATTGGTAAATTAGGTACATTGCTTTGTTGTATTCGGGGAGTACAAGACTACAAGACTAAAGATAATCAGGAGATTGCGGGAGAAGTGGAGTTGGGGACAAGGCCTTGGATCTTTAACTAACTAATGGACAAAAAATTAATGAGGTTGTTATTGTTACATTATTTTAAAAAGTAACCAAAAATCAGCCATGTTGTTATACAGTATGGGAAATACCCATAAGTGGATCCAAATTCTGGGCAGGACAATCTTCTTATAATTTGGAAACTGCATATAGTATCAGGATTTTGTAAGCATCTTGGTATACAGCTGAACTTCTGGAGCACTATCGGTGCCTAACATACTTGTCGACATTACAGCTCTATGGATTTAAGAAACATTTACATGTGCATTATGCCCAAACATCTCCACTTTAGTCTCATGTGTCGAAAGGACATTTTTCCAGAAGTCTGGTGGTTTGTTTAGATGCTACTTTGCAAACCTGAGCTGTGCTGCCATGCTGCTATGCCATGCTGTGGCACAGTTAGGCTGTCTTAAGGGTAGCAGTGGCACAGTCAGGCTGTTTTAGTGGCAGAGGCCTACCACATCAATGTCTGGCTTAGGGTATAATAATAGGAGTTATGCTGACAAAACAGGTAAGTGGCACTTGGGACCAGTCTTGACTGGCAATACGGCTGAAAAGCCCTCAGACAGGGCACACGGCTGAGAAGCCCTCAGATATGGCACGCGGCTGGAAAGCCCTTGCACAGGGCACACGGCAGGGCACTGGGCACACGGCAGGGGGTCCTCACACATGGCACTGGGCACACAGCAGGGTACCGGACACACGGCATGGAGCCCTTGGACAGGGCACATGCTAGGGAGCCCTCAGGCAGAGCACACTTAGTCGGGCAAGCCGGGTCAGAACCAGAAAGATGAAACAACGCCAAATCGGAATCCAGGAGCAGGGTCGGAACAAGCCAGGTGAAAATGGGTAGAATACAGCAGGGAACAGCACAGGGCCAGGAAGTAGAAAAACAGCAAAGCTGAATACACTTGACAGGCGCATAGTTAAATTGTGCCCCAGGATGACCGTACCATACCCAATGAAGACGCACACACTTTATTAGATGCAAATACAAATTTAACACAGTTAAAACATAGATAACAGATTTCCCCTTTATTAACAATGGCAATGAACCCCCATAATAAACACATTAACCGTATAACAATGGCACCAACACATACCAGGTGCCTCCACATTAACATACAAAGACACCCCTCCAGACTGTTTAACCAAAAATAAACCATGTAGGGGCATACCGAGACACCCCTACACTACCAAATTAACCAAATAACCAATGAAGGGGCATACCGAGACACCCCTACACCACCCCAGGTTCTGAGCCACAGGCCAGCTCGAAACCTACCAAACTAACTTGAACCAAGTCAAATTAGTAAAACCAAACAAAAAATCCACTGTACCAAACAATAATCCCAAACTATCCCCGCCACAGGCCAGACCTTGACCCTCTCAAGCCATCTGAGCCCCACCACACCGAAAAAACAGAGCTTGGGTTAACGCGTCCTGAAAACCCAAATTAAAAAAATTCAGGCCCACATCCGTTAGGTGGACCCCATCTTCCCGAAAATAACCAAGCAACAAGGACTCAAGCTCCCAATGCCGTATTACCAGGCCCCTGCATCACCTGATAAAGCTTGCTATGAGCTTATTCACTTTACCTTTACAACGAGGGAGGACAACCGCATCCCAAGCATGCCGCTAGTTCAACCTCGAAAACCATCTCCGACCACAACACCAAAACTCCCAGAACCAACTCCTGCAACCTCTCAACATCCATCATCATTCGCCAAACCAATTCCCGCTGGGGAACCCGCTCCACCCGTAAGAGCCACCAAAGTTCCTCACAGACGTCAAATACCGGGTAAAATGTGCAATACCTTCTTCAACACCTGGACCGATGCTGGACGCCTAGCATCCCCCAGACCAACCTTCCTCCGAAAACCTTTCAAAGCCTTAGTGTGATCCTTCCAACCATTAGGTGTTAACAAAAACATATTACGCCATATGCAAAACATCCAGCTGCTCTGCAGCAGTACTAACAGAACCAGCCTATTCCATTCCTCCCAAACCTTACCACATGCGGACCACGTTACCGGTGCCAACAACGCCCTTATGCCTCCAGCAAGCAACTGGTTCCTAATTGCCACATCTCGTCCGGACAAACAAAACCTGAGTCCCGAACCGCAGAACCGCTCCCACTGAACATGCTTAGCTCTAAACACCACATTAAAAGACATAGAGAAAAATACCACTTTCTTATCCCGAAAGAAATCCTCCCATAGTGACAAAGCTACCAGAAAGAATTCCAAAACTGCTAAGTTGTGCATGAGCACACCACTTGCCCTATGAAAAAACACTTTCCCGTTGAAATGTTCCAAAAACACATCCCAAACTTCCAAATCCGCTTTCATAGCTGACGAAATCCGCATAAAATGATGCACAACCTTCACACCTGAAGTTGCCCTAGACAAACTCCTAATGAAAATCCTGCCCATAGGTATTGCCCGATTCAATATCCGCCTTGACAGCTTGACAGCCTGGTCAAATGATGCATAGGAGACAGAACACAACACCCCATCAATATCGTAATTTACCGATAAACCCCTCGGGTACGATAGGTGATGAATCAACCTATACTTCCCGCCTCCTTAGGCACAACGCCTAAGTGACAACCCTAAATTATCCAGAGGGGGGCGAACAAAAGGTCCTGCCATCCTACCCAAAGAGACCTCTTTAGCTAACTTTTCCCTCACCACCTCTGGAAACTCCAAAACCGATTTCAAATTACAACTACAACTTTGAACCTGCTGAACACAAAACGGAATATAAAAACCAGAACGAAAACCCCCAAGCAACAACCTGGCCGCTTTGCGATCACTGTAGCGACTTAGCCAGGGGAGCATCGCGTTTAACCTCACTGGCGTTAGCCGCAGAGGAAGCGGCCCCTGACCCAGACGCAGCAGATCCTGTGACTCCACTTGATTTACCCTTCTTAAAACATCTGGCAAGTATATGGTAACCCCCACAACTGGAGCATTCATGCTTGAATTTACAGCCATTAAACAGCCAGCAGAAACCTTTCTTGTTACTAGCCGCCATGGAAACATGTCCTCCCACACCAGCCCCTGGCTGAAAGGGCTGCGGCTTCTGCGCCATCATAAGCTTCATCCATAATGGCAGGTCCATTTGGTCCCACCGCATACCTGGATTAGCCGACAACCGCTGCCTAAACTGCTCGTCATATTTCCACCATGATAAACCCCCATAAATTCTATATGCTTCCAAATACCATCCAAGTAACACAAAAGAGGAGAGTGTAAGTTAGGGGCCTTCTCCCCAATAACACTAGCCAACATACACCCTCAACCAATTTCCAAACGACTTGGGAATCTTTCTATACCGTTTTTTCTTTTCTTCCTCCTCTTTTTAGCATGCTTCTTATTCTCCTCCTTCAAATCAAGAAACTCCTTTAACGGCAACAGAGAGAAAATTTCTACAAACTCCCCTTTCTAAATCTTATCTTTAACTTCCTGCTTAGGATGGACCCCCAAAGGACCAGCAAAAGAAACATAGGCATTCTGCCTAGCCGAATCAGGAATTCCACCTACTAACTCTGCCCTCTCAACACTAACCTCTGAAGAGCTGACACCAACTGCTGACACCTCACCACTAGAAACACCCTCAACTTCTGGAACCACCACAGAACTAACTGCTCCCTGCTCGGAGCCCGCCGAAGACCAAACCTGACTACAACCTGACCCACTATGGGACCTCTTCGGCAGAGACCCCGACAAACTCTTCCAACCATACAACAAAATTTGAGTATTAACCAAAGTTTGTAACTCACCACCAGAACCTCCGGCTGTAGCGCCTGGCCCCAAGGCTGCCTCCTGACCACTGCCTTCTCGTGAATCATCCGGCAAGGCCGCACTCCTATCACTCCCAGCCGCTGCAGCTGGACATCCCCGTTGGGTCGGATGAGTCACTCTCCTCGGACTGCCTAACAGGAATCCTAGATCTAAAACGACTAGTACCCCCACCCTCCCTCACAGGGCTCCCACTAGGAGATCTAGACCTAATAAAAGAACGACCTAAACCCCTACCTAACTTCACTGACCAGTCAAGAACCCCTTCTCCCTCCCCGAAAAAAACAACATCCTGAGTCCATGGCCTTCAAAAATCCAAAGTGCGGCCCCGCGGCCCACCTGTGATCCGCCTGCTACCTCAGAAGGTCTAGCATCCAGCTTGCAACACCGCACCCAACCCAACGATGCGGCCACCAACGCCGTGACAGCACCACAAGGTCGCCCGTGGCCTATTGTCCAGCTCCCATCATCCTCAGTCAGCTATTTGGTCGCAGAAACAGTAACTCCCCTGGTCTGAAGGCGTGTTGTAAACGCCCTGGGGCCACAGATAACCCTCTCCGCTGCAGACCACACGGCGCCCTTGCCGCACCGCTCCCTCGAATACCAGCTCCGCTGCGTCCTCCAGGGCTCAATTGTTCCGGAGGCCTCGTGCGCCCAACAGGCCGTCCAGATGAAGGGATCGCCCGACATCCAGCACGAGAGCAAGCCGCTCCCTAAGCCATTCGGTACCTCGCTCCCGCGTAGCCATCCTAATTCCTTCCAAAAGCTCCTCAATGTCTCACTCCAGTTAAGTGACCGTTTACAAAATGGTTCTCACTTATATACCCTTGATATCAACCCCACCCATAACAAGATTGAACCAATTAAATCACTCCTTATGCACACCACCTAGCTCTGTCAAGGCCCACTCCACCTAAGCTGCTCTGCTCCATGGGCTTCAACAATGCGAAGGCCGAGACTGAAGGGCAGAGCAGGTACATTAGGGCAGGGCTACACCCAGCTAACTTGGCTCAGCTGAAATAAATTGTAGTGGGTGCTCCAAAGAGGGAAGGGTGGCCGCCAGTGGCTGCAGATAGGTATCACTATTACATAGTCCAGGCTGGCAGGGTGGAATCCTGACAGTGGTAGTGGTTTTTTTTCACACACATTGTACTTCAGGTATGTACAGCTGTGGTATTTATCACTGCCAAAAAACACTCTAATAACATCTCCTGAGTATAGTGATACCACCCATGAATAGGTTTGTCAGGTTGTTTAGGAGGTATGCATTTTGCAATTCTAAATTTTAAACTGACCAAATCAATTTACTCCCATGAAACCATATATTGAAAACTAGACACCCGTGAAATTTATCCTGTAACTGATCTCGGTAGCATAAATGGATAAATCCACTTAAGTCAGCTGTAGGTTGGCCCCTAGACCCCTCCAGGAGCCCAGGGCACAGAGGCTTCTGAGGATAGCAGAGTCATCTTTGTCGTTGTGAATCTTTTTTTTTAAAGGCTCATTTTTTTCCTTTACACAAATAACCCTCTGCCTCTGAATTGGTTCCCTTTTTTGTATAATAAATCATTTCCCTTCCTGGTCTTCCAGGTGGGTGCAACTTATGGCACTTTCTGGGTCTTTGGCCTTTTCATCTGCTTGTTATCCCCAAACTAATGGATCCTGAACAAAACTAACTAGTCTTAGCAGTTTATCCTGCTGCTTGCGGGGAATCACCAGGCTGACTAGCCTCAACTTCTAACTTGGGTATAATTCACCAGGAGTAAAGGCTTTTCTAATTATGGCTACCACCCCTCTTCTGCCATTCTCATTTAATGAAACCTCAGGGTTCCTGCAGGGAATCATTATACTACCCAGTTGCCAGCATCTGTGCTATACGAATAGCAGGCAAATTGTCACCCAGACCTGGCTCCTTCGGACTCCATTGGAGTGTGGCTGTTGACCAAAATCATCAAACTCAAAGTTCCTTCTATGAGGCTTGCTCCTTGTTAAATTGGATTCGAGACCCTTTTGAGTCTTTTGTTGAATTAACCCTGCGTCTTATGAATTACTTCTTCCTTCATATACCCTGTGTTTTACGTCTTTTGTTGCTCAAGACCCTTACCTGTAAAAAATTTACTAAGAAAACTCCCCCTCCTAAACCTGTAAGGGTGGATTCTCATGTTGAATACAAACTGTAGGCCATTCTGGACTTCCAAAAAGTTAGGAATTCTATTGAGTACCTAGTACACTGTAAGGGATATGGTTTAAAAGAAGGTCAAGGGTCTCTGCGAGTGACTTGCATGCCCCAGCAGGGCTGCTGCGAACATTTTGTCATCATACATAAAAACTCATTTTGATGCCCCCTTGCCTCAACCCCTTGTCGCATAAGCACATCATACCCCTCCTGTTTGACAGCACCTAGATTGCAGGCATAGACCATTGGTAGCACACCTCAAGGCCAGCCCTGGCACCCATAGTGCATCCACATAACAGCCCAAAGGACTTGCCCCAGCAACCAGATATCCTTCATTCTCTCCAATTTCTTCCTTTCTTCTCAATATCTCCTCTTGTCTTATTTCTCTTTATCATTCCTCTTTATCTTTCTTCATCTTTATTTCTCCTCTTCTTTCTATCTACCTCACTCTTTTTCCCCTCTCTCCTCTTTCTGCTTATCTCTCCTGCTCGTTCTCTTTCTCTCTATTTCCCCCCTACCTCTTCACTTTATCTTTTATATATCTCACTTATATTGATCCCCATTCTCATTAGCTCTCTTTTCTTTCCTATTGCTCCAATTTCTCTGTCTCTTCTCCCATCTCTATATATTAATTTTGCCATTAACCCTTTCTCTCTATCTCTCATCTTTCCCTTTTCTCTTTATCTCTCCCCTCCTTCATCTCCTTTCGCTTTACCCCCCTCTTTATCCACATCTCTCCTCCTTCTCATTATCTCTCACTTTCTTAACTATCTCCCCATTCTTGTTTTCTCTGCAACTTTTTCCCATGTCTAATTCTCATTATGTCTCTTTCTTCTCATCTCTTTTCTTTCTTATTAGTTCCCCCTTATGTCCATCTCTCTCCATTTTTCCCCTCGTTATCTCTCCCATATATCTTTCTCTTTATCTGTCCATTTTCTTACTATCTCTTCCCTTTCTGACTATATATATATATATATATATATATCTCCCCTTTCTACCCATCACTTACCTTACTGGGTCCTGTGGTGGGGGAGCGAGGCCTCTGCCTCACTGCTTTGTCATGGCTTCAATGCTGAGCTAGGAGCAGACACATACACACAGCTCACTTACCCTGCGAGTGGCCACGCTCAGGGCCAGATTAATGTAGGGGCTGATTAAGCTGCAGCTCCAGGCCCCTACCTGAAAATAGGCCCAGTTGGGACCAGATTGGCCCAATGGGCAACCAGACATTTCCTGCTGGGCCAGCCGGTCTGGGGACTGGTGGAGAACCAAAGTCGCACAACTGTCAGGGCCGTCATTGACACGGGGCAACCGCTGCCTACCCGTGCGTCTCTTGTACGTCCAAGGGGATGCAGGAATACAGTGGAGTCACGTTACGTTACATGACCCTGCTGCATTTCTGCTTCCCCTGGCTGATAAAAGAAAAGTTGTTCGGACAGAGTGCAAATAACCCAGATGTAAGCAGCAGACCCCTATGAATGACAAATCTGCACTTCAGGTAAGGTGTTGGGGCGGTATGAATGAGTATGTTGTCAGATATTTTATGATAGAAAACATGTATTCCATATATTCTGTACTTTACATGAACACAAAATGGAGTCAGAGCCATTTTATTTTACTTAATTATGTAGTGATTATTTCTTTTTGTTCTTCTGTCAGATATTCTTCAGGAATGAGACCTATTACATGATTTTGAAATCCAAAAGTATAATATTCTGAATCCAATGCCAAACCTACAACAGTACCTTTGGATAAGGTAATATTATGAGGTGCAATGTTGTTTATAACAACATAAATAGGGTTTCCATGAATATTTACCATTGGTGTAGGTGTTACCATGACACCTAGCTGCTGCATCCGGTTGGATAAACAGATAAATGCATTAGGATTTCTCAATCTCTGGCCTTTCTTAACCTGTATGGGTAGAAGAAAGTTACTACTCCCTTGTGGAATGGTTACATCTTCAGGAACTTGAACGCTGACTGCATATGGCAATAACTGTGCCGATTTCAGTGCTTCATCTTCATCCTGAAATTCACAAGGATCGCCTTTTAACCTGGTCCACAGATTAGAATTAATCAGATCCAGATGGATAGCAAAGCGATGTATGACATCATTGCCCATATAAATCTGGTAACGAGGTTCGTCCAACACCAGAAACAAATGTTTGGCTGTCTTATTTCCAATAGAAATGGATAATAAACATTTTGCAATAATATTATGGCTATCCGATTCGCCGTCCAGATTATGGATCCACCTGTCTTGGGGAGAAAGGTACCGGATCATTTTAGGATTAGCGATCTGTTTTAACAGACTTTTGCTGATATAGCTGTTTTCAATCTCCAAGTTTAGCTTGGCATTCTTACTTCTCCCTAGATCATTCACTTGAACAGAAAAAAATAAATTGTTATTAACCCTTTCAAGTTTGTCAAGGAATTGAACATGACCTGCTGATTCCACAGATTCCACATAATTCCTGTGAAGAGAAATGGTTAAAACATCGCCTTCCAGAGATACATTTCGGATCCTCTCTGGTTGAACTTTTATGGAATGATCATCTGCAGGGGAAATAAAATCATTAACCTGCAAAACAGTAACATCAGATGACTGACTATTCCTAAAATAAATTTCAATTGAGTCCGGCCTTTCCTCAATCACATGGCAATTACGCCTGGATTGCTGATGAGACTTATCATATGGAATGGGTATTTTGGCTTGTGACCATATAACCCATTCACGCAATCTATGATTACATTAAGTCTTCTGAGTAGATCTATACCCAGAATCAATCGGTCATAGGGGAGATTTACCACTATTACCGGGTGTCTCAAGGTCTTATTACCTATGGTAAATTTTAACCAGGTAGAACCTAAGACATGAAGAGAATTACCTCCAACACTCAGTAGAGTATTTGGAAAGTCTCTTAGCTTCGGCTTTTCTGCTGCTAAGTCCATTACCTTCTGAAAGTACACATTTGACAATATAGTTGCCTGTGACCCAGTGTCAATTAACCCCATGAAGGGTTGTGGCAATGAATCCTGTACATTTACAGAAACATAATATCTTCCTTCATATTCTTCTAGTTCACATAAGAACTTAGAATGTGTCAGCATATCACTTGTCTTCCATACATTACCTGTCACGGCAGTAGTTCCAACCTGTACTGATGTGTGCGCACTCTTACCCACTAGTTCTTTCTTCTCAGGAACGTCTTGAGCATTCAAGCTGTTACTAGCGGTTGGCATCTCATCGGTTAACTCCTTCAGAGCCGGTTCCTGGGAACTAGGTGCTTTTAAAGACAAATTAGCTTGTGGACTCATTTGGTCAGGCTGCAATATAGAAGACAAAGTTACAGACACGTCCCCCCTAGCCAAAAGTGGAGGGACCACATAGGTTTTACCATCATTATTAACATAATCATCTGATAGATGATGAGGATCTGGAAGTAAAACAGGGTTAGGAATTATATCATCTGATAACCATCCCTGCATTGCCACATCGGCTTTAACTTCGTTATGATCTATTGCGGGGGAGCTGGCATTGTGACAGGACCTGCCCCTAAAAAAGAATTGGTGGTCGCTGTAGCCATAGTTTGACTTAATTTAGTCATTTGCTCCGTTAACAATTTCATTTGGTCACTCATTTGATTGACATGATGACGAAAATTGTTTTTCCCATTCCTATACTGCCTATTAGGTTTGGAGTTATTTGGCTGAGGCTGTTGGGAGTTATCAGACTCAGACTGACTGGATCTGTCCCTATTAGTCCTGTAAAATTTCCTCCTTGCCTGAGGGTTTTTCTTCCACTGGGAATTACCCTTCCTCCACTGTGGATTCTTTTTGGCAGTAGGACTTTTTCCTTTGTTATCCTGGGATTCCACATTAGGAGTTTTAGGCCTGACAACAGGTGAGGCTGCAGCCGATTCCTGTTTCTGAGGTTTTGGGGATTTAACCACCTCAGCATAGCTTCTCTTTTTCTGAGATTCTAATCCCAGATGGGCTTGGGTTTCTGCCACCTCTTGTCCATGAAATTTCTGACTCTTTTTATCAGGCAAATCATCATTGGCATGCAATACTGTATACAGTGTCATGCATTCATTAACAAGCCAGTCTAATGAGCAATCGCTATCATAATCTCTAGCAAGATTTGTCCGAATTGGAGAAGGCATTGCATAGAAGAAAAGATCACGAAATTCTCGAGAATCATATCTGGGCTTACGTTCTGTAAGAGAATAAGCGTTCTTTAGAACAGTTAAAAACTCTCTAGGACTTTGGTGAGGCCTACATTTGAGATTATACACAGCCTTCTTAGCGGCTGAGACAGTTTTATACTGTCCAAACTCAATCTTAATCTCATATTTCATTTTAGACCAAGAAAGTCTCCTTAAGGAATTTAATTACCTTAGGGGCATCATAGACAGGTACGGGTAATTTCTTAGTACCCTTTACTGCTCCTTTAAAGTTACGGGAGCGCCCGTCTGATCTGTGTGTTCTGGCCGTATTGGCACCTTGTAACATCACAGAGGGTTCACCTGAAACATGACCTTCTGAATAAACGGAAGATTCACTATCACTTTTATCACTCTCCTGATTTTCATCAGAATCAGAGGAATCGCGTGTATCAGACAATGTAACCTTCTGATTCCGCTGTGATTGGACAGAAACCACCTGGTTAACCTGTTCTTGTAGAGTTTGTAATTGCTTACTTATGCTCAGAACAGTAGACTCTGTTACGGTGGTGTGGGTTTTAACCCCTTCATCACCTTCACCATACAAAGATAGCTTAGGCATTTGCACACTATCCTGTTTGGAGACTAGACACTTCTTTTTGGAGACTAGACATTTCTTTTTCTCTAGTTTCACGATCTCGCAACAACCGAGAAGCCAATACAAAGAAATAGGGCCAGGATGAAAAGATTAACCCTTCTCGCTCCTTCTGATGTTTGAACAATAGCATTCAAATGTCCAACCAAAGGTGATCCTTCAGACCATTCATTTGTTAGGGTCATTTGTACTTCATCCTTAAGGGATTGGAGCCACTTGATTTTCATATTTTTATGATAACCTCTCATAATATCCTGTTTAACCTTAGTAACATGTACCAGCATTTGTGCTTTAGACATCAAAACATCTTCATCAGAAGTAGCACTCGACTTGCTGGACACAGACATGTTTTATGCACTGATCAGTATGCACTACACAGTACCAGAAATACTGTGAAACAACAGAAACTCACAACAACTACCGTATATCAATAATTTGAATTATTTTACGTGAAATATCTCAGCAGTGCCTCCAATTATGTTAGGGATATTAATGAGACAAAATAGGCAAAACCAATATTTTATCACATACGCAAAATAACGACGCTACCAAATATTGTAGTACCACATCCACAATATTAATTTAAGGAGATACCCTATATTTTATCTCCGATCCTAAATCCTTTCAGATCGCTGAAAATTATAATTCAAATCAGATATATATCACCAAGATAGTCAATCAAAAATATTTATTGTAAATACAATTTATAATATCTATATATGAGTCAAACAGTGCATAATATAAAACACAAAGTTCTTAAAACATGTCAAAAATGAATCAATTTAAATACAGTATATTATCGATAGTTATCAATATGAGTTACTACTTTATGAATCTAACACACAATTAATTTCCATCCCACTCAGCAACCAAAAATTGATAATCAGGGCAGTAATAAAGATATCACTATCTCTCTAATATTAGTTCAACTAATATAACAAATTAAAAATAATTTAATTGTGTCTAAGAGTATTAGCAAATTTTTTTTTCTTTTTATTAAAGACATAAGCTTTTAAAGACATAGCTTATTATCAAAGCCTCCACCTCTTGATTGGAATTCTCCAATCATAACGGTGGGTTTTACCCATTATAATTAGGATTTCTACTCATATTTACACCGTTGTAATTTCTTAATTTACCTGTGAGAGATGCTCTGGTCTAAGAATTAACTTAAAACCATTACATATGTGTTTGGAATTTATCCTTGGTCACCCTAATCGCCAAATGTTACTTCCTAGATAGTAACTCAGGTCTTGGTAGTCTTCCCATGTATCCCCCATTCCAAGTTACATTTCTAAAGATATGCAGTGTCTACTCCTTAACTTTCTCATGGAAGATAACATTAATTGTATTATATATACGCTGAAACATCATTATACATGAATACTCCTTTGTTCTCAATTATAGAGGGAACAAGAACAAAAAGAAATAATCACTACATAATTAAGTAAAATAAAATGGCTCTGACTCCATTTTGTGTTCATGTAAAGTACAGAATATATGGAATACATGTTTTCTATCATAAAATATCTGACAATGTGTAAGTGACCAAAGTGTCCTCCACCTACCTCCTCTATAGTCTATCTCCTAGGGGGAGCAAGCATTTCTCAGCATTGAGTAGACTATTAATTCTGACCAAATCCTCATTTTGCAGAAATGTAGCCTCTGACTTGCAAGGAACCTCTACCATGCTTCAATGTTGTCTGCAAAAATTTGCTCTCCAGCCCTTTGGGGAACAAACTGCCAGTCCAGAGCACCACCTGCCATTTTTCTGCACCCCAGTTCTTGTTGAATAATTGAGTCGCTTTGTTTCCATGTGAGAGGTATGGGTTTTTGGCTCCAAGTCTGCCATGAGGACGACTTCTGACCAGGCGTCTCTGGATAGTAGATGGGTTTACCAGCATCCTACTATTTTTTTTGTTAATGCTGAGCTGATGGCACTGCTGGACATCTCTGATTGCAAAGGGAGCTAAACATATATATCTTTTATCTGCTCCACTAATTTTCTTTTTAACGTCCCTTTTTTCGTGCTAGTACCCAGCTTCCTGGGAGTTGAGTGCAGAACAATTTTTTCTTTTTTACGGCACTAATTCTCTTTGTCTGACATCTACAGTCCTTAATATTGCCTGCTTCTTTTGTGCTTCTTCAAAAGATCTTGGATAGAACATCTGAAAACCCCTGTCTGTAGTAAATCTAACTTGTGTTTTGTTGCTGTTCTCAGTTTGCTATGGTGTATGACTTTTTACAGCAACCTCCCCTTGTTAGTGACTTTAGCTTTTCTTCACCCAAATGTTACATATTAAGTTGGTGATAATTAGCACCTGCTTGATATAATTCATTGATCATACACCTAACTATATGCTAAGTTAACTCACTTTGCAGTTTTTTCAAAAATCATTTTTTCACACCTGCCTAACAATTTTGTATATTTTGTATATATGGCAATATTAAGAGGTTTCTCTGCTGCAACTTCTACTTTAGTGAATAGACCCCAATGCGCTTCAAAAATATTCGCTAATAATGATAGTTTTATGTACTTAAATGTAACTTAAAATAATACCATAAAAATGTATAAACAGCATTTAAAATACATGTCATGAAAGTCCCTGTAGTTCAGCTCACAAGCAGCGGCCCATATGAATGATTGATGTGCTTGCAACTAATAATCCAGATAAGTTTTTTGTCTTAAGTCAGCTGAAATGGCATGTATTGCTGCAATGGCGATAACTTGAAAGGGCTGAACTGCATTTTAGCCAATAGGAATGTTTTTCAGTGGGTTGCTTGTGACCCTTAACAGTTTAAAAGAGTAGCAAATGCTACCATACAGCACACACTTGTCTTCAGTTTCCAGTGGAAGTCAATCTAAATCTCACCAGTTCCCATCTCCAAGATGACTCTGAGCAGCAGCGAGAGATCCGCAATTGTTTCCCTTTGGGGCAAGATCGCTCCTAATGCCAGCGCTCTGGGAGCTGAGGCTTTGGAGAGGTATGTACATTTTTGTTACTGAACTGCTTAAGTGTAAAATGTATTAAATAAACAATTAGTTTACTTTTTATATTATTGTACTGAGCATTTTGCCACCAATTCAAAAAGATATTTATCACCTTGCAAATTCGATAAACCAATAAAACAATGCAAAATATACAGTTAATTTCAGTATTTACATCTATATTTTCATGGCTACCAAGTACAATATACAATTTAAAATAGTAGTTCTTCTAAAATATAATCATAATAGATTAGACTTCACATAAAAAACCTATTTAATCAAAAACCTATGTAGTCAAACATGTTGGTATCAATCATATCGAATACAAGCAGCTGCAATAATAAAAGACAATCATATATGAAAGGTTGATGGAAGTAATATTGTTGACATCTCTCTTCTAGACTTTTCCTGAGCTTCCCTCAGACCAAGACATACTTCAGCCATTTTGACCTGAGCCATGGCTCTGCTGACCTCCTCAACCACGGAGGAAAAGTTGTGAATGCCCTGGGAGAGGCCGCCAAACACCTGGACAACCTTTCAGGCTCCCTGTCAACCCTCAGTGACCTGCATGCCTACAACCTGAGAGTGGATCCAGGAAACTTCAAGGTGAGAAATCAGTTTTACATGAATACATAATTAAACTAATTACTGCCTTTACATAATAGGACATGGGTCATTGACATTCCATTGATAAAAAGTGTTGCTAGGACATTATCTATACAGGCATACAGCTGATACTCTACATTTAAAGCGGTGCGGTGTAAATGTTTTCTGAATATTTGCTGCATTTTCTCTACAGTTGCTGTCTCAAACTATCCAAGTGACTCTGGCTGCTCACTTCCCTGAAGACTTCACACCCTCAGTCCAGGCTGCCTGGGACAAATTCATTGCTGAAGTAGCCGCTGTCTTGACCTCCAAGTACAGATAAATACACCAAGACAACAAGAATAATCTGTAATTACACCAATTTATGGGATGTTTACTGGAAACTATGTGCACAAGTTTGTCATTATACTAAGGGGAAATTAAAGATCACATTCTAAATGTAACATTATGAGAAGGTTTCAAGTTTTGTCACAATGTAATATGTTTTTACTTGTGATAATTAAAATGTTACTTACATCCCTACAACCTGTTTTTTGCATTTTTTTTTTAAATTTCAAATAAAAATTTTTTTATTAATCTTGTACAAAGTCCTTTCAACTAAATGTTTCTAGTGGTAACCCCAGTTATCAAGCCACACAACTGTGTCTCACTTTTTGTGACACATTCTTGATTTTTGAGCCCTGTCCCGTTGTCCCACTGAGCATCCCTAATGACCAGTGTTATCAAGCTGTTAAATTATCTGTTTTTTCCTGTAACATACCTCAAACCCACATGGTCACTGTAAGGGGTTCACCAAGAGAGCTGTAGTAACTCCCAGAGATCACCCACATGTATCCTCCTGTTGTCCCCTAAATCACTTCCAGCACCAGTCAGCATGCACACCTTGGAACCCTGCTATGTGTGACCCAATAAGTAGACACAACTACCTTGAATTGAGTACAGCAGGAACGAACAGTTTATTGTTGTAAAACATAGACTCATATACCCACAGAACTTAATTAACATAAATTAACATTGATAAACAGGTACATGTAGACAACCCAACCTTTAATCCCCTTTAGCTACTGAATCTCCCCCTGGCAGCCATCCTGTTAATGGGATTAGTTTACACAATGGAGTTCCTGTCTGTGCAATCTTTGTTTGGCAGCCAGGCTAGAGCCATCTCTGACTACCTTGGCAGGGCCGGCCCAAGGCAAAATGCTGCCTGGGGCGAATTTTAAAATGCCACCCCCCCCCTTATCTACCCTTTCTCTCCCTCTGTCCCTGCCCCCCCCCATTATCTACCCTTACCCCCCCCCTTGTACTTACCTTTCAGCAGTCCTGCGGCAAGTCTCCCTGTTCGGTCTCGGTGCACTGTGGATGATAGTTGGTACGAAGTGTTGTGTTTGTTTTTTTGCAAATTAGGCACTGTGCATTATGGCCAAACATCTCCACTTTAGTCTTATCTGTCCAGAGGACATTTTTCCAGAAGTCTTGTGGTTTGTTTAGACGCAACTTTGCAAAGCTAAGCTGTGCTGCCATGCTGCTATGCCATGCTGTGGCACAGGCAGGCTGTTTTAGGGACAGCAGTGGCACGGTCAGCCTGTTTTAGGAGCGGTGGTTGCACAGGCAGGCTGTTTTAGGGGCAGAGGCCTACTACGTCAATGTCTGACTTATTGTATAATGATAAGCATTATGCTGCACTACCATCAATGTCTGGCTCACTGTATAGTGATAGGAGTTATGCTGTACCATATCTATTCAGTAAATGTCATTTATTGAAATTTTTTTATAATAATGTATATTTTTCAGATTTCTAGTTTTTTCCAGGCTGGATATTATTTTGAGACAGGTAAGTGGCACAGGGGACCGGTCTTGACTGGCAATACGGCTGAGAAGCCGTCAGACAGGGTAAATGGCTGGGAAACTCTCGCATACAGCACACAGCTGGAAAGCCCTCAGACGGGACAGCAAGGTAGAATACAGCAAGGAACAGCACAGGGGCAGGAAGCAGAGAAACAGCAAAGCTGAATACGCTACAATGCAGAGGACCAGACTAAAGGGCAGAGCAGGTATATTTGGGCAGGGCTACAACCAAGATAATGTGGCTGAGCTGAAAGAAACTGTAGTGGGTGCTCCAAAAAGGGAAGGGTGGCCACTAGTGGCTGCAGATAGGCATGGCAGTAGGTATCACTATTACATGGCCCAGGCTTGCAGGGTGGAATCGTGTGGACAGTGGTAGTGTTTTTTTCACACACATTGTACTTCAGGTATGTACAGCTGTGGTATCTATCACTGCCAAAAAAAACACTCTAATAACATCTCCTGGGTATAGTGATACCACCCATGAATAGGTTTGTCAGGTTGCAAGGTATGCATTTTTCAGTTCAGAATTTTGGCATCTTTTAAACTGACCAAATCACTTTACTCCCATGAGTAAATACTTTTGAAAACTAGACACCACGTAAAATTTAAAATGTTGGTATTTTAACATTTTTCATGCAGTAAATCTACCTCCAGCCTTTGTCAAAATTGTGGTAGTGATTTTTTTTACAATCACTGACACAAATGAGAAAACCAATCCAGAATCCATCATCCCTCCATCAGAAATCATAGCCTCTGTTGATGCGCAGTTGTCATTTTTTAAGCATCCCAGTCTGGTGCCCCAGTCCACAGCTAATGTCCCATTGGCACTCTGTTCCAGAAACAAAAAGATGCAACATCCTGGCATGGGGTTACTCATCTAACTCCTCGAGTCACACTAGCACTCAACACACCCAGGACACTGTCTCCAGACACATTTGGTGACCTAAAATGCTACCTGTTTGGATTTTGTAGCAGCATGTGTTCCCTGAGCCACTAGCAAAGGCTCCCATTCCTGACTGGCTGGACTTCTCCAATCTCTCACAGATCCTACTCGTCACTGAACATATCTACCCATGGTTTTTTTTTTGTAGACCTACTGTAATGGATCTCGGTTGCTCAAATGGATAAATCCACTTAAGTTAGCTTCCCCTGATACTCCGACCACTGAATCTCTTGCTCATTATCAGCAATTGAGCTGATCATCGACTCGATCCTCAGTCATGCTTCCTTTGAACACTACTCAGTATTTGCACTCAACCTACCTCAGCCCAGTAGGGGGTTGCTGTGGGGAAGATAGTATACACAAGCGGTTCCCTGACTTTAAAACTGAATATAATTTCTTGGTGCAAATACTGGCCATAGAGGGTTCTGTCTTTTATCTCCTGACCCAAAGAGTGCAACACACCACAAATAAACCACCCTCCCAAAACACAGGTACTCCAGAGTATTTAGAGTCTCTAGTAACTGAGAAAATGTGGCACCAGGGGGAAGAAGTGGTCCCAGTGGACCCCTTGTACCCACCTCCCCAACAAATTTACTAAGAAAACTCACTCTCCTAAACCTAAAAGGGTGGATTCTCATGTTGAATACAAACTGTAGGTCATTCTGGACTTCCAAAAATCTCTTACAGTACCCACACTGTAAGAGATATGGTCTAGAAGAAGGTCAATGGTCTCTGCAAGTGCCTTGCATGCCCCAGCAGGGCTGCTGCAAACATTTTGTCATCTTAGGTAAAAACTTATTTTGATGCCCATTTGGCTCAACCCGTTGTCATATGAGCACATCATACGCCTCCAGTTTGACAGCACCTACACTGCAGGCACAGACCACTGGTAGCACACCTCAAGACCAGCCCTGGCACCCATAGTGCATCCACATAACAGCCCAAAGGACTTGTACCAGCACCCAGATATCATCCATTCTCCTTTTCTCTTTATCTCTCCCCTCTTCCGTCTCCTTTGCCTTTATCTCTCCCCTTTATCCACATCACTCCTCCTTCTCGTTATATCGCTCACTTTCTTAACTATCTCTCCATTCTTGTTTTCTCTGCAACTTTTTCCCACGTCTAATTCTCATTATCTCACTTTCTTCTCATCTCTTTTCTTTCTCATTAGTTTCCCCTTCTGTCCATCTCTCTCCATTGTTTTTCCTAATTATCGATCCCATATAGCTTTCTCTGTATCTGTTAATTTTAATCTCTTCCCTTTCTGACAATATATCTCTCCCCTTTCTACCCATCACTTACTTTACTGGGTCCTGTGGTGGCAGAGCGAGGCCTCTGCCTCACTGCTTTGTCACGGCTTCAATGCTGAGCCAGGAGCAAATCCAAACCTTGACCTAGGGAGAGGCACTCACACAACCAGACACACATCCAGAAAGTCAGCACTTTCCCAGATACACAAGCTAACACAACCAGATACACAGATATTAACATACCCAAAAACAAAAGTTCACATGTTAACATACCCACACTAACCTACCCATGCAGCCGCATATGCATACCCTGGCAGACATAACTACTTACCCAGACACACATGCATTCGAAGGTAGACACTAACATACAGACACATAAACACTAAAATACCCAGGCAGACACACACTAATGTACCCAGACACACATACATACCCTGGGAGACACATAAATTCATATCGACGCAGACACTAACATACATACCCAGACATACATACCCTAAAATGCTCAGACACACACTGACATACTCAGTCAATACCCCACACACACAGGCAGGCAGACACTAACATGCATACCCAGACAGACACTAACATACCTAGGCAGACACATACACACAGCTCACTTACCCTTGGAAGCCTCACTCTGTCTTTAATGTAGATCACCCTGTGAGTGGCCGTGCTCAGGGCCAGATTAACGTAGGGGATGATGGAGCTGCAACTCCTGAAAATAGGCCCAGCAGGGACTAGACTGGCCCACTGGGCAACCAGACATTTCCTGGTGGGCCAGCTGGTCTGGGGACTGGTGGAGAACCAAAGTCCCACAACTGCCAGGGACATCATTGACACGGGTCAACCGCTGCCTACCTGTGCATCCATTGTACTTCCAAGGGGATGCAGGAACCCAGCGCCTTCATGTTACCTTACATGACATGACCCTGCTGCATTTCTGCTTCCCCTGGACGGTAAAAGAGAAGTTATTCGGACAGAGTGCAAGCAACCCAGATGTAAACAGCAGAGCTCTGTGAATAACACAGAGAAATCTGCACTTCAGGTAAGGGGTTGGCGGGGTATGAATGAGTATGTGTAATTAACCAAAGTCTCACCCACCTGCCTCCTCTACAGTCTATCTCAGGGGAGCAAGCATTTCTCAACATTGAGGAGACTAATTTTCTAAATATCATGTTCAGAAATGTAGCCTTAGACTTGCAATGAGCCTCTAACAAGCTTCACTGTTGCCTGCAAAAACTAATTCTTCTATCACTCTCAAGCCCTTCGGGGGAACTACCAGTCCAGAGCACCTCCTGCCATTTTTCTGCACCCCAGTTCTTGTTGAATAATTGAGTCACTTTGTTTCCATGTGAGAGGTATGGGTTTTTGGCCCCAAGTCTGGGGCCACTGCTGGACATCTCTGATTGCAAAGCGAGCTAAACATTATATCTTTCATCTGCTCCACTAAATGTCTTTGTCCGACCACTGCAACTACAGTCCTTTTTTTGCCCGTTTCTTTGTGCTTCTTCAAAAGATCTTGGGCGGAACATCTGAAAACCCCTGTCTGTAGTAAATTTAACTTGTGTTTTGTTGCTGTGCTCAGTTTGCTATGGTGTATGACTTTTTACAGCAACCTCCACTTGTTAGTGAGTTTAGCTGTTCTTTGCCCAAATGTTAACATATTAAGTTGATAATTAGCACCTGCGTATATAATTCTTTAATCATACACCTAACTATATGTTAACTCACTAAAAATTATACTATATATATATATATATGGCAATATCAGGAGGTTTAATTGTCTACCTCTGCTGCAACTTCCACTTTAGTGAATAGATCCCACTGTTTTTCAAAAATATTTGCCAATAATAATAGTTTTACGTATTATTATTATGTCACTTAAAATAATACCATAAAAATGTATAAACAGCATTTATAATAGATGTCATGAAGGTCCCTTTAGTTCAGCTCACAAGCAGCGACCCATATGAATGAATGATGTGTTTGCAACTAATAATCCAGATAAGTTTTTTGTCTTAAGTCAGCTGAAATGGCATGTATTGCTGCAATGGCGATAACTTGAAAGGGCTGAACTGCATTTTAGCCAATAGGAATGTTTTTCAGTGGGTTGCTTGTGACCCTTAACAGTTTAAAAGAGTAGCAAATGCTACCATACAGCACACACTTGTCTTCAGTTTCCAGTGGAAGTCAATCTAAATCTCACCAGTTCCCATCTCCAAGATGACTCTGAGCAGCAGCGAGAGATCCGCAATTGTTTCCCTTTGGGGCAAGATTGCTCCTAATGCCAGCGCCCTGGGAGCTGAGGCTTTGGAGAGGTATGTACATTTTTGTTACTGCTTAACTGTAAAATGTATTACATAAAGAATTAGTTAACTTTTTTTATATTATTGTACTGAGTATTTTGCCACCAATTCAATAAGATCTTTATAAACTTGCAAATTCAATAAACCAATAACAATGCAATATTATAGATTTAGTTTCAGTATTTACATGTATATTTTCATGGCTGACAAGTACAATTATATATTTATGTAAAAAGAAAATATACAATTTAAAATAATAGTTCTTTTGTTAAAAAAAAATATAATCATAATAGATTATAGATTATGACTTCACATAAAACACCTATCTTTTTTTAAATTTCTTTATTGGTTGGAGAAGTGTAGTCAAACATGTTGGTATCAATGTGCATTAAGACATCAATCATATCAATTACAAGCAGCTGCAATAATAAGAGTAAAGACAATCATATCTGAAAAGTTGATGGAATTCATATTGTTGACATCTCTCTTCTAGACTTTTCCTGAGCTTCCCTCAGACCAAGACATACTTCAGCCATTTTGACCTGAGCCACGGCTCTGCTGACCTCCTCAACCACGGAGGAAAAGTTGTGAATGCCCTGGGAGAGGCCGCCAAGCACCTGGACAACCTTTCAGGCTCCCTGTCAACCCTCAGTGACCTGCATGCCTACAACCTGAGAGTGGATCCAGGAAACTTCAAGGTGAGAAATCAGTTTTACATGAATGCATTTAATTACTGCCTTTACATAATAGGACATGGGTCAGTTACATTCCATTAATAAAAAGTGGTGCTAGGACATTATCTATACAGGCATACATCCGATACTCTACGTTTAAAGTGGGGTGTGAATGTATTCTGAAAATTTGCTGCATTTTCTCTACAGTTGCTGTCTCAAACTATCCAAGTGACTCTGGCTGCTCACTTCCCTGAAGACTTCACACCCTCAGTCCAGGCTGCCTGGGACAAATTCATTGCTGAAGTAGCCGCTGTCTTGACCTCCAAGTACAGATAAATACACCAAGACAACAAGAATAATCTGTAATTACACCAACGTATGTTTACTGGAAACTATGTGCACAAGTATGTCATTATACTAAGGGGAAATTAAAGATCACATTCTAAATGTAATATTATGAGGGTTGTTTTTTTTATAATGAGATGTGAAATTCCTTGTGATAATTAAAATGCTACTTACATCGCTACAACCGGTTTTTCCCTTTTTTTAATTCACAAATAAATTTTTTTCCACATTCTTTACAATAGAAAAAAAAACAAACACTAATTCTTCAAAGTCTTTGACATTTACATAATTATTTGGAAATTATACTTTTATCACCAATGTGATACGGCATTCCAAAGGGTATATAACTCCCACTGTCAAGATATGAAAGCTATGACATTATACTCGTTTTTACTTAATTTAGCGGGTAGTAGTGTTAATGCTTTGAATCTGCTGAGTAAAGAAAATGTTGCATATTTCATCATGAAACAAAAACACACTGTATGCGTAGTACACTGTACACTGTATTTCACTTAATGCACAGTAATTGCGTTTGTTAACCATATTAAGTCTTAATGTTTAACACATTTAACATATATCACTCCAGAAATCAAGCTACATCAACTGTTAGTGTCTCATTTTATGCAGTACAGCCCTGATTCTTGAGCACTATCCTGTTGTTCCTCTGAGTATCTATAATGACCCGAGTTACCAAGTTGAAAAATCATCCGTGTTTTTGCATAACATACTTCAACCATAGCTCACACAGAGGCTGTGAAAGATATCTATTTCTTTTAAGTTATGCTGAACTAAATCAACCTGTTTGCTACATAAAACCACCCCTTGTACAAAAGAGGAAAAGGTTTTCCGATTATTTTTGAATCCCCAAAAACAGCCTTTGTTGCAGAACTCCCCTAACAGCCTCTTTCTCTGAGTAGACTCTGCAACACATGCCAATAGGGTTAACATGTACATAATATTCTGCATCAAACATTCCAGATCCCAGCTCTATCACTCACCAATGCTCAAAGCAAAATTAAACACTGATATATTTAGCTTCCACCTACAGAGATCAAGAACCTTGGAGTGTGTCATCCAACACCTGGCAATGGCTTGTTAGCATGCATCTACCCATATACCGGTACATTCTCCTGAAATTGTTACCGCCAGCATGTATCACTGTATCACTAAGTAATCTATTGAGTAATGAGCACTGATAAATTTGCAAACTATGACTGAAAAATCCAACCTGGCAAATCAATCTTAAAAGCACAAGTACTATACTTTCTCCAGGCAGCTAAGCCTACCTGGACCTCTTTTCCCCTCAAAGGCCTTGCCTACAGCCATTCACTCTTCCCATCCGATCAATGTTCAATGGTGAAAAAAATCAAGGCATATGTCACTCTGTGAAACCCTCCACTGGTTCCCTATTACCTATAGAATTAAATTTAATGTCCTGGATAACAGATAAGGCCCTCCATAACACAGCTTTTCCATACATTTCTGCCCTCATAAGCAAATACTCTCCTACTTGATCCTTACGATCTTCCAATGGGCTAAGGCTCTCCTCCTCACTTATCACCTCTTCCTTTTCCCATCTACAAGATTTCACTCGAGCTGCCCCATATCTCTGGAATCTACTCCCACCGAACCTTCAGTATTCACCCTCCCTCCCAACATTCAAGAAACATCTCAAAACTCACTTTTTCAGAGAAGCATGCCATCTTAACTGCTAGAACTTCCTTGTCATTGATGCAACCACCACACTACTTCTCACCCTTTCTCTGTGCCTTATGTTGGTCACCCCATTCCCTCAAGATTGTAAGCTTGCGAGCAGGGCTCTCTCCACCTAATGTATCGGTTTGTCTTAGTCTGTCAATTCTCATCTTGTTATTCCCCTTGAATATATATATTGTTTTAAGCGCTGCGTATATATAAATAAAAAATAATAAATAATAATAATGTCACAATTCTGCCTACCTACCTGCCCCAAAATGGATTCAAGATCAGCTTCAAGATTTCTGGCGATGTCATTGAGGCAGCAGGCTAATTCGGATGGTTCTCTACATTCAAATGATCACAGGGAGGCTGAATGGCCAGGCATACTTGATGAGAGGTTTCAAAATGTGCAGTTACTCTTTTTTATCGCTTAATGAGCCATGAAAAAGAGTAAGTTATAATAGATTGTTAAGCTTTACCTAAACATAATTTCGCTTGTGAAGATAGTTGTAAAGTCACGGCATGGCAATGGTATGGTCCACCGGCAGCGCAAGTGGGACAATCACTCTCATTTACGCCCAACCATTTTTGCTGCCACCTGTCTTAACATAATGTTTCATGCATGGCCTCTGATGCTATGAAATGGAGTATGCATCAGTATTCCTGTTTGCAAAGATGATTGTAATACACATCTGCACACTCTGGCATTGTAACAATATTTATTGGATGATGCAGCACATATAAGACAACAGCACAAACTTGGTTTCTGGTTGTTTTATTACTATTTATTTTGAACTGGTGATCCATACATGGTCTTCCTTTTGATGCCACATGTCTAACTGTTGTAATGGAATACGCACCAATAATGTAATACATTTAAAAAAAGAAATATCATTTTGTAGAACTGCTGAGCCATTTTCACAAGGCTCCAATTGCCAATCTGGTCATATAACCTATAATATCCAGTACGGTCAGTAAGTAATGCTTTAGGTAAAGATCCTACTTTCAGCGTAATTAAGAAAGCTCTCCCAGCCATTACTATGGCAACAATAGATATAGAATTTGCCTTTCT
This sequence comes from Spea bombifrons, assembly GCF_027358695.1. Classification (NCBI taxonomy): domain Eukaryota; kingdom Metazoa; phylum Chordata; class Amphibia; order Anura; family Pelobatidae; genus Spea; species Spea bombifrons. The sequence continues at coordinate 58,387,312 of NC_071088.1, read as the reverse complement.
GTTGCTCTCATTACATTCAGAGAGTTTAAGGTATAACGTTTGCTTCTTTAAAGGCAAATTCTACAGTGACAAGTTACTGCTCATGAGTTGTGGTCTTCCGTGTACTTTTTCAAAAAAATTAAGTAAAGTTCTGAATTCCTCGCAATTGGTCCCAAAAATTCCCTGGTCAGCTGCTAGCCCATCTGAGGTTGTTGTTACAATCGGAAATCCAAGTAGCTGATAAAAGTATTCCCTTCCCAGAAATTGCCATTTGTGAGTATACTCATATTCAGTCACGTGAAAAAGAAAGTACACCCTCTTTGAAATCTCTGGTTTTACATATCAGGGCATAATAACGATCATCGGTTCCTTAGCAGGTCTAAAAACGAGGTAAATACAATCTTGAATAAACAACACATGACATATTACACCGATTCATGATTTATTCAGCAAAGATAAAGCCAAAATTAAGAATCTATGTGGGAAAACTAAGTACAACCTAACTACTTCCATAGGAATTAAAATGCTAAGTAGCAGACAGGTGCTGATAATCAAATTAATTAATGATCGATTAATTGATCATCAGCCACCTCTACAAAAGGGAGGTGGGAGGTTCGCCTGAGGACTTCCCCGACTGAAGGCTGGACAGTTCTCGAGCCTTTTTTTACCCGCAACTTTATCAACAAAAGAAAGAGGAATCATCTCAGTTTGTTTCTATTAAAGATACCATTTCACTTTACTCTGATGGGTCTGAATCATCTATACCATTTGTGAGTGCAATCACAGCACTTACACTTAATATTGACTATACAATCTGCACTATATTGTATTGTTTTTTTCCCTTACATGTACCTGCGCCCCATATACCGGTTTATCTATACCTCTACAAAAGCCAAAGTTTTAGCAGTTTGCTGGTCTGGAGCATTCAGGTGTGTGTTAACACAACGCCAAAGAGAAAAGACATCAGCAATGATCTAAGTGAAGCTGGGAAGGGTTATAAAGTAATTTCCAGACAATTTAAAGTGCATCATTCTACAGTGAGACAGATTATTCAAAAGGGGAAACATTCAAGGCAATTGCCAATCATCCCAGGAGTGGACATCCCAGCAAATTCACCCCAAGGTCAGATTGTGCAATGTTCAGAGAAACTGTCCTTTGGATAGATGAGAGCAAAGTGGAGATGTTTGGCCATAATGCACAGCCCCACAATTGGCAAAAACCAAAAACCTCATAACAACCGTAAAGCATGATGGTAGAGGGATGATGATTTGGACTTGTTTTGCAGCCACATGACCTGGGAACCTTGCGTTAATAGATTGCGTTAATTGAGTAGACCATAAACTCCTCTGTATACCAAAGTATTCCAGAGTCAAATGTAAAGCCATCTGTCCGACAGCTAAAGCTTGGCCCAAATTGGGTCATGCAACAGGACAATGATCTCAAGCATACCAGCAAATCCACAACAGAATGGGTGAAAAAGAAACGAGAGCTGTGGATAAATAAATGCCCGCAATGAGCTAAAGCAACGTTGTAAAGAAGAGCGGGCCATAATTCCTCTACAATGATGTGAGAGACTGATAAAGTTCAACAGAAAATAATACCTTCAAGATATTGCTGCTAAATGTGGTTCTGCAAACTACTGAATCAAATGATAGTTTTTATGAACTGATATGTAAAAACAAAGAATTCAAAGAGGGTGTACTTTAGTTTGCACACAACTGTATGTAGTTAACAGGGCATACAGGCTCCTAGACGAGAAGCTTGTGAAAGCCAGAGCTTTGGTTAAACAAGCTATGGCAAAAGGTATAGTAACACTCAGGCGTGTACAGTACTTGTTTGGTAATTTTGAAGGTAGCATTATCCAGCGAAACTACTTAGCATCTTGGGATTAACCATGATGGGGTTTACTGGAGGTGGCAGGATGACCATGTATATGGTGATTTGTAGCTTAATACGGATATGGCAGTGTGGGTGAGGCTTGTGAGGCTTGGAGCATTTTTTAGGAAAGTGGTGTGCTGAGAAATGGCATAGCAACCGGCAAAAACTTAAAAGGTTTTAACTAAAACCTGACTTTCATTGAACTGTTCTTGATAGTGGTGGCTTTGGAATGGTGGTGACGGGATATAAACGGGAGTAAAGCAGTCGTATTCTGGACAGATAACTTGGGTGTAGACTTCGTAATTACTAATTTGTCATCTGGGTCACTCCCAGGTTATTCCTCTAATCAGGCATTTAGTTTTATGTTGCATGAGGCACAATACCAGTTTTAAGGGTAAAAACATCCCAGGTGTTAACAATATTTTAGCGGATGCTCTATCCATAAGTGATTTGGGGAGTGCTTTTGAGGTAGCACCGAAAGCTTCTCAAATGAGTTTCACAATTCCAATGAACCTTGTTGAGGGCACGCATTTAGACCTGTTGATTGGGAATGTGTTGTCCAAAAAAGACCTGGCAGTGCTACAGAAAGGAATGGAAAAGGTTGGTAACCTGTGCAGCTCCCTGTCTGCATGAGACTTCTTTGAGTTTAGGTAATCTGCTGTGTTATATTACTTATTTAAATGCCTCAGGGTGTTCTAAAGCAAAGGTTAAGACACCTTTATTAGCCATCTCTCCTTTCAACACAAAGTGTATCATACACATCAATAGTGTATCATGGGTTTGTTATGCTAAAAGTTATGAAGGACTTAGAGGATAGGAGGCAACCGATGAATAATAATGAAGAATAACGAATACTAGTTTAACTTTTAGTACTTTTAGAGAAAAATTGCTTAGATCATGTGATAATGTGAGGCCACATTATTCAGGACAGCTTTCCCATTTGTATTTTACAGAGTATTAAGTGAGTGAGTTGTCCAGCCAAGAATAAGATATCTAATAATTAAGGTATACAAAACAAAGCAAGAATTCAGCACATACATAGAAAATACCAAAAAACGCCTGTCTAAGGCATAAATATCGGGGATTACGTCACACTATATGTCCATTTTTTGCATGGCCTGCCACTATGTCAAAAATTGTTGAGTCCTATATACTTTTTCATGGCTATATTGCTAACCAAGAAGCTGAATGTGTGGGACTATGCTGCATTTGAACCGAATGAGCCTGTCATGCAATTTAAAGCCTTCTCTGGACACCATTTGTAAGGCACCTAAGATTTAGTCATAACCTGAAAATATGCACAGCACAAAAAATATATCCAAAATAGTGAAGTGCACCACCTAAAAAAAGCATAAAAGGTTCAGATTTACAGGTTGCTGTTGACTAGTTAAAGACCTGTTGGAATTGTGACTTACGAAAGACACTCATACAACTAACCATTAAAATGTCAATATCACTTAAATATGTGAATATATATGAATTATATTAAAAACCATAATGCATTGTATATTTCTTGTTGCTTGAGGCCCTTGTACTCTGGACCCATGGTAATGCCAGCCACAGCACGAAAGAAGTGATATGCATAAGAAGTAGAATCTGATGCATTTGGCACCAAAATCATGCACATAAATTGCTTTAGTGCATGAAGTATAGTTTGCATCCTCCAACCAGCATTATTCTGGCACTTGTTAAGGGCAACATCATTTACAAATGCAAAGAAAGCATTGGCTTTTCTAAGCAAAATTCAAAGAGGTGTAAGGTGTGATGGAACCTAACTGAAGGTGCAGATGGGAGAGAAAGATGAAAACTGGAGGGTAGAGGGGAGATTAAATTAGGGGACAGCAAAAAAAGACATAAATAAAGGATATATACTGACATTTGATGAGGTTGCATGTCTGTGACAGCAACTATGCTGTGCTGTATGAGGCAGCATATCTGAATACTGATAACTACGCTGTATGTCTGTATGCTGATAGAAATATGCTGTACTTAACAAGGTTGTGACCATATCCTGATAGTAAATATTCTGTACTGTGCAAGCTTGTGTCTGTATACTGATAGTAAATATTCTGTACTGGACGAGGGTGTGTTTATACACTGATAGTAAATAGTCTATGCTGCATATCTGTTTACTGATAGAGACTGTATGAGGCTTCATTAGAATAAGTATCTTAACATTATAACAATAATGGATCAATGCAATAAAGCACTGCCATTTCTTTAAGAGCTGCTTTCCATTTTCCTTGTGAAGCTGGCATTTTCACGTACAAATTTAATGCAGCACATTTACACTGTTCCATAATAACTTCATTTAAGGGTTCCCATCCTGTTTAAATCTGGAAAAATAAATAAGTGGCTGGGTGTTTTTCACAGTTTCAAACAAAATAATAATAATATATTAATAATAATGGCAAAAAATCTTCCAGCCTGTAATACTCCTGGAAAGTAATATGGAACAAAAGAGGGAATTAGCTAAGATGACCTCTCAGGACCTATAAATATATATTTCACAAGCTGCTGCGTATATAAAGTGCTGCCCTACTGTATAGGGGATATCTATATGTGATGCACATAAACTCACAGAACGGAATTGGTTTGTTTGTTATACTGCAAAAAACAATATATCTAAAAGAGTGATTGTATTAATTGCACTGAAGGGTAGTGCATTATATGTGTTTGGCAATCAGAAAATGTATATGTGTTCTAGTAAAAATAATAGATGTGATCATCCTAGAATCAGCACACAACCACATGATACTACAAAATATGACATTACACAGGCTTTTGTAACCTCTTCTTTAGGTAGTCCCTGAGATCCTAAAAGCTGATGTTGCTTTACATCTCTTTATATATTAGACCGATAACAGGTATCACCCTATACTAAAGACTTGACGATGGGTTAAAAAAAAAATAGGGGATTTAGTTACACTGTGTGGTCATATATTGCTTAATGCTAAGCATAATTTTTTTGACAGTAACACTTAAAAAAAAAACCTATTGAACTCATCTAGTCTTAATCTTATTTATATCCCATGCATGCTTAAAATTCCCTCACTGTTTAACCTCTACCACCACTGCTGAAAGGCTGTGCCATTTATCTACCCCACTCAGTAAAGTAAAACATTCTTACATTGCATCTAAAACCTGTGTGCTGTCATTTGAAATATTCTCCTATTTGTTGATATTAATTTAAATTAAGTACAGTAAATAAATAAGTGACAATTCATGGAGCTATGATCCTACACATTCACAGTCAAACACTTTCATGTATATATATATATATATATATATATATATATATATATATATATATAATCTTCCCCAAAATATTCAACCCTATGAACAGAACTTGCACTAAATCCATCTCTACAAAGTTTCCCCCACAAGCCATTTCAACCCTTTCTTGCTACATCCCATTTGTTTTATTTCATCCTGTCCAGTTTTTCCCCTGTCTCTTAAAGTAAACCAATCTTAAATTCTTTGTTCCCCATTTCCTTCTTTACAGTCTCTCTGTAATCCTGTACTGTTTCCATTTCTCAACCTAGCTTTCATCTACTTGAGCCTTTTTTCAATCCCTCAAAGTTAATTGTCTTAACTCTCCATGAATGAATGAGTGAGTGAATGAATGTTGTAAGTGTTTAGGGGCAAAGGTGGCAAAGGCAGACTACTTAAGTGGCAGGGGTAGCACAGGCAGACTACTTAAGGGGTAGGGTGGCACAGACATACTGTATAAAGGGAAGGGGTGGTACAGGCAGGTTACTTAAGGGGTAGCACAGGTAACTCAGTGTATAGTGATAGGAGTTATGCTGTACCATATCTGTTTAGTAAATGTTATTTATTTAAATTTATTCATTTATAAGTTAATTCTTTTTTCAGATTTCTAGTTTTTTCCAGTTGACATACAGTTTATAATTTGTGAAGTAAATATTCTTACCAACATTATTTTTTGTGGGTGTCTTTACATTTTAAAATAGGGGTGCCAATGGTATACCTACCACTAAACATTGTGCATAAGCTAAGTATATATATTTTTAATATGCATATCAAAGAACTTACAAAAGTACTTTGATAAAAATTTTTAATGATGAAAATAAAAATATATCTTTTTTTAAATTATATAACAGTGATCCAGCAGCAAGATGATCTGTGTAAAGGATGGTTCCGGGTGCAGGGAATTGCCTTGGAACAGTCATTAACCCTTTCTGCACCGGAACCCTTGTACAATCACGCAAGACTTCACATGGTGTGCACCAATCATGTAAAGTGATACTTAGATCAGATGGCTGGTACACTGAAAAAAATGCTGGGCATCAGACATTATGGCACAGTCTGCCACAGCCCCCCCCCCACCTCCGAATTAAATTGTATTTACATGACAGGCTTTGGAGACCAAGTGGTTGTGTGGTAAGTGTTCAAATGCTCCTAGTGAAATATCCTGGCTTGTCTTCTCTTCAAAAATATATATTTTGTGGGGGGGATTTTTGCTCTGGTGGGTTGCTAAACAGTCCCAAATGAAACATAGATGTCACAAAATGAAATTAAAAAAAATTAAGCTTGGAAAAGGGAACTTGCATGTTCCATTTTGTTCCAAAACCTTGGGGACCATTTGCATTCTAAAGTATTAGATTTTTTTATTTTTCATATAATATCATTAGTTTAATATATTAGTCATATCCATATTAAAGGACAATCAAAGCTAAGGAAACTGCCCATACTGGCTATAGGGCAAATACATGGGGATTGTGCCCGATGGTAGCTCCCAGGTACATTAATTGCTGCTCACACAGCTGATTCCACACTTTATTGTGTAGCCAATGTGATACAAAAGTGTAAGAGCATAGCTTCATTTAAAGGCTGCTAGCTTTAAAGTGTCTGGGCTAATTTTAATCTGGCCTAATAAATTGTTTGTGAGGCAAAGTAACAATCATTGATAAAACAAGCTGTTCACTGTCCCATATATTGATACATATGGTGGAGATATGCGCATGTCATAGGAAATCTTCCTATTTGGGGCTCTCACTAAATGTAAATGCAGTAAGCATTGCTTTCTAGAACCACCGTCCACATTAGACTTAATCTTCCACTATTATCTCTCTCTCTCTATTGATTACAAAACTAGTTCAAGTAACATGTTTATAAGTTACAGTTTACAATATATATTATAACTATAATTTGTATTAGCTCCTTCTTAATGGTTATAGTTAGCAATGATGTTAAGTAATGAATATATATTAACCAAAAAGGCAGTGTATGTTACAATATTCAACAGTAATTATAACGTTTGAAGATGTTAATCACACAAACCAAATTTTCCAAAAAAAATGGAAAAAATGCATTACAAATAACTTATTAGAAATTATGTGTTTGCAACCAATTTATACAGATAAGGTTTTTGTTCTAAGTCAGCCAAAATGGTATGTATTGTTACAAAGTAGATAAGATAATTCCAAAGGGTGTAACTCCATTTCAGCCAATAGGAATGATTTTCATTGGGTTTTACGTGTACCTTTTTACACTTTAAAAGAGTGGGAGATGCGTCCATTCAGTGTGCACTTGTCTTCAGTCTCCATTTGAAGTCAGCCTAAGGCCCACCACTTCCCAATCACCAAAATGACTCTGAACAGCAGCGAGAGATCCGCAATTATTTCCCTTTGGGGCAAGATCGCTCCTAATGCCAGCGCTCTGGGAGCTGAGGCTTTGGAGAGGTATGTATATCTATATTTTTGTTACTAAACTGTAAAATGCATTAAATAAAGTTATTAAATATTAATTATATTTAATTATGAGTTGACTTTTTATATTACTGTAATGAGTATTTTGCCACTCTATAATCTATATTTACTGGTTAATTATTTTAAGATAAAACTTTCAAATTCAAGGAACCAGAAAATTAAATATACAATGCAATATTATACAATTATATTCTAGAGCATATGACTTCACAAAGACTTATTTTAGTATTTATAAGTTTAATTATTGTTGCAATTTATGCTTTGTTATTTTTTTTTATTATTATTATTATTATTTTATTTTATTGTTTTATTCAACACACAATTTATGCTTTGTTATTTAAACCTTTTATATCTTTCAAGATCAACTAGCATTACTTAAATAAACAAGGCATATAGCAAACCATGATAGCTGCTAAGGGGATCTATATGCAGAAGCAAAAATGAAAGGGTTGTATTTAGATACATGAAAGGCTGATATAAGTAATATTGCAAACATCTCTCTTCTAGACTTTTCCTGAGCTTCCCTCAGACCAAGACATACTTCAGCCATTTTGACCTGAGCCATGGCTCTGCTGACCTCCTCAACCACGGAGGAAAAGTTGTGAATGCCCTGGGAGAGGCCGCCAAGCACATTGACAGCCTTTCAGGCTCCCTGTCAACCCTCAGTGACCTGCATGCCTACAACCTGAGAGTGGATCCAGGAAACTTCAAGGTGAAAGACTAGTTTACTAGTTGCACTAATTACTGGGATTACATAATAGGATATATTAAAAAAAGAGTTGTGGCACGTATTGCATATAGTTTTATTTACAATATATACACGATGCATGCAGTCAAATCGGGTGATACTCTACATTTAAAGTGGGTGTATAAAACTGAAATGTATTCTGAATATTTGCTGCATTTTCTCTACAGTTGCTGTCTCAAACTATCCAAGTGACTCTGGCTGCTCACTTCCCTGAAGACTTCACACCCTCAGTCCAGGCTGCCTGGGACAAATTCATTGCTGAAGTAGCCGCTGTCTTGACCTCCAAGTACAGATAAATACACCAAGACAACAAGAATACATCTGTGATTACACCAAACCAACCTACATGAAACTTACCGAAAACCATGTGCACAAATGTTATTCCATACTGAGGGTCACTTAAAGATTACATTATAACTGTAACATTATGTAACAATGTCTTATACTTCTTCCTGTTTCTTACAGCTTCTTTCATTTTGTTGTTGTATTGTAGTCTGTAAAAGTTTATCCCCTTGTGCTGACATGTTCATCGGAAATCACATTTGATGTATTCTTCTTTCTAATAAAGAACAGCTGTCCTTATTACTGTCACAGAGATTTTTTTTAAACCCAGGGTATTTTCCTAGGAGCTTTTAGACACTTGGCATTCAAACATTTTGCCACAAAATTCTGCCAACATTTGATGTAACACCTTTTTTCACAAATGCTTGAGTGTATTAGTATTTCTTGCCCAGGTTAAGTGTAGCTGCAAAGAAATACACCAAAACTTGTTTACCCAAATCACCAGGTTACAGAAATATCACATATGCATTTTTTTCGTGTTATTTTGTACTAAATATGGCCACAAATCATAATATGCCCATTGCAGGTTCCAGATTAGGCATTTGCAATTTTGTGTAGCTGTGCCTTTGTAATATTTGGAAAGGTTTAGCAGCCCATAAGTTCAAATGAACCTCCAAAATGTGTGTGTGTATATATATATATATATATATAAATATATATATATATATATATATATATATATATATATATATATATATATATATATATATATTTCTTGAAAGCAGACAATCCTGTGTACTTTTCTAGGATTTAGGTATTCCGCCACAAATGTATCTCAAAACTGTTTGTGTGTTCCTGAGGGCTTCTCACACATGTTAAATGCAGCTTCAAAGAAATACAACAAAATTTGTTCACCTGCATATCAGATTACAAAAAAATAATCATACATGTGCATTGTGTTATTTGGACTATACAGGCCCTAAATCGTAACAGGCCCATTACAGGTTCCAAATTTTGGAAAGGTCTAGCAGCCCACCAATTCAAATTAACATCACAAAAGTACATATTTCTTGAAATTCCCCCAAATGTTCCCCTTTTGTTTGATCAGCCCATGTATTGGCTGCAGCAACTAACACGATCTGCAGTATAGTGTATTTATGAACGTAAACATACAGTGTTTTTTTTTTTTACTTTTTAAAACTATATTGTGTGATACTTGTTAACATTTCTTTGTTCCAGGGAACAAAAAAAACATTCCACTCTCCAGATTCTTCAAATTTCTAGGGTGACGCTGGTGGACTCTCCTCTTCGGTTCACCCCACAAGTTTTCTATACGTTTTCTATAAGGCCATAATAGGACCTTGCTTTTGTGGTCATTAAACTATATTTTCATTGATTTTGATGTATGTTTTGATTCATTGTCCTGCTGGAAGGTCCAGCCACTGAAGGGACATAACAACTTTTTCTTGAAAGCTTGCAATTAAACTCTGTTAGCCAATAAACTGTATCATTTTTATACCTTTCTCCTGGTTTTCTGTGGCTAACACAGTACAAACCTTTCGTCCACTGTTTTACAGGGGAGCTGTACTAATGCAGTCCCATACTGTGGATTTGTATCCAAATATAGCAGTAGATGGAAAATGGCAATTCCCAGTGTATTTCCCCAGACTGCTGGAATACTGTAGAGTGTCTGCACCTGGTCCAGTAATTAAATGTGCAGTGTGAGCAGGGCATGCTGCAGAAATGCAGCTAGGTGTTGTATAGGATCTTGGCTGAAAAACACAGTTGGAAACAGGTTCTCCTTGATTTTTGTATGTCATTTATAGTAACACAAGTCCCAGTGTATGGGACATTTTACCTGTTGCTAAACACACCATTCTCTGGCCTTGTTGTTTCATAACCCTAGTATCAATGGCTTTGTGTGTATTTGCGCTCCGCCAAGTGTCAGTACACCATTACAAAATGAATGATCCCTTCCAGTAGGTGTCAGTACTGACACCCCCTGTAATGTCACTGGAAAACAGGGACCTAGCAGGGTCTGCTCAGTCCTTGGTGGGATCTCTGATGGCTCCACCTGCTAGCTGGTTGCAAGGTTATAGAAAAGATTAGAGTTCTAAGAGAGAGAAACTATTTTTCTCCCCTCGAATGAGTAAAAACAAAATATTACAAACAAATGAAATGTTAAATTTAATCTAAATGAGAAAAATAAATACTTTATAGGAAGCCTAGTGACATCACCATCTGTAAGGTATAAGAAACCCCCAAAGGAATCTCTATCCATACTGCGGTGGAAGCTGTGTAATAATGTTAATAATCATAATAATATTTTAAATGAAAGAATAAATTGCCTCAATATACCTTTACCCTACTACTACAGGTAAAAATATATGTAAAACACTACACCCAAACTCCTTAAGCCAGTAGTTTAAAAAATATATATACGGTAATATGTGAAGGATGCATGTGGCCCTCCTGAACATAACAATTATGCATGTGTGGTATTATTGTAATCAGGGAATGTTGCGGAACATAAATTGAATCATTGTTTATCAGTGGTACCGACCGTGTAAAAGAAATCCTAAGTGATATTGCAAAATATTAAAAAATAAAATAAAAGGATGATCAATTATTAGGTTTTATGTATTTATATGATTTTAAAAGAAGCACCTAAGTGTTCTCCACAGAACAATAGATAACGTCTGTGGGTACAGCACACATGGAAATCATGATTAATAAACATATGGTAAAATGACAAAATGCGAAAACCCCAGTCCTGAATGAGTTAAATTATCCATCAATGTTCTCTTAACGCCAGTTATTCGGACGGTAAAAGTGTAATCGCTACGGCTTCGTACCTGTAGCTTACCACTGTCTTTTTATTATGCTTCGTCAAAATAACCCCATAGGATTTTATGGGATTGTAATGGGATTGGGCAATCTGCCTTCATCAAACATGGCCGCAGTCGCCTAAGTACGCCCCGCCAATCTCTAGTCCTCCAATATCCCGACAGCCCGTGCGTTCCTGAAGTTTCCTGTTCCGGTAATTTGTTCATTCACAACGCGGAAAACATGGCGTACCGTGGACAGGGCCCAAAAGTCCAAAAAGTGATGGTACAGCCCATCGTATCCTTTTTATGTTGTTGTTGTATTAAGATATAGTTGCGGTAAATAGAAATAGAGAGCCGGTGGTCGTAGCATCTATGGTTCTCCGCGTTTTCCGTTTTGCTGATCTGTGCACGTGTGTGTTGCTGCGTTTATCGAATATTTGTGTGATAATTTTGTAGGATTATGACGTTATGAATCGTATGTTTACGCCGTGTGTTTATAGTTTTTCCGGTGTAGGTGTTTATTGGTTTTCCAAGAGTTCTTTTCTTGACAAGTTTATAAAGTAAATCTGTTGAGGCTCGGCCTTTGTAATTGAGTTTTTGGGATCAGTTATTACAGGTTCTTTTGGGGCCACATGTGTAAAAATTACCGATGGGCTCGATATTCTTTTAACTGTGTGCTAGAAAGTAGATCTGTGAATGGAAAGGCACGTAATCATGCTGTAAAACGTAGAATGTCCTCTCTTTAGACATTGGTTGGGTGTTTGCTGCTTTAACCTGACCCTTAACAGCCGCATCTCGAGTTCTAGTATCATATCTTAAACATTGTCTGGTTCTTCATTTAATGCATCTTGTTCCCCAGGCGCAGTTTTAGGCATTGTGTCCAACTTGCAACACTTTATAACATAACCCTGCTTTTTGCTTGTTTATGCTTAACCCATCAACATCAGAACCTGATTTTCAGATATCTGCAGAATGTAAGTATCTATTTTTCTTTTCATTTTACTTTCTGTGGTTTTGTGTTCATAGTTACATTATGTATTTTAATTATTTCAGAGATCACGAATCCAAGTGTGGCTCTATGAACAGGTGAACATGCGTATAGAAGGATGCATCATTGTAAGTACAAAAAAAATCTAAACACATTTAACCCTTTTCTATACATAGCCCAAAGAGCCAGGCTTATTTACAAACTTACATTTTTGTAAGGTGTTGCCTTAACTGATTCAGATTTGGTTTCTGTCTCTCCAGGGGCTCAGTCCTAGCTTAGCTTGTTCAACGCCACCCATTTCTAATTTATTTTTTAAATACTGCATTAAAAAAGTGAATGTACAGCTGTTTTTAAAAAAAAATGCATTTCTCTAATCCTATCTCCTAAAACAGGTAAAATTGTTAGACTAGGAATATATATATTTTTATTTTTTTATTTTTTTGCACAAAAAAATATGGACAAAGGGAGAATCGGTTCTTTATATTCAGTAAGCTTAAAAAACTTACAAAGTGCTGTTGATGTTCTTAGTTATGTTTGTGCATAAGGCATAAGACATGTTTGTGTTTAGCCTTTTATACTGTCAGAAAACATTTAACTGAATCTGTGCCAGGGTCCCCTTACCTTTGGCAGCCCTAACCTGCTTTTTTCCTGCATTTTTTCCTGTATTCAGGGATTTGACGAGTATATGAATTTAGTGTTGGATGATGCAGAGGAGGTTCATTTGAAAACAAAGAACCGCAAGCCGCTTGGTGGGTAATTCGTTTGAAAGCATCGGTGCTCCTTAATTGTCCCTCATAATCCTGAAACACTCACTGATTTTTGCTTAATCTACTATTCAAACACTTGCAGAGAAACATTTCTGTGTTGTTTTTTTTTCTTTTTACGAAATGTGATATTTAAGTGTTGGGGTTTCTTTATCGACTGCTTGATGCACAGTTGAAACTACGCGGCATGTTTTTGCTAGTAGCTGATGGGCTCTTACGTTTTACTCACACTGCGTAACTCCTATGCTTCTATTTCAATATAAACACAATGCTTTTATAATACACAACAGAGGATGTAAGAATGCTGATTGGTCAGCGGCCAATTATCCGCATCTAGCTTAATAAATAAAATTAATTACACGGAACCACCGCTTGCATATACCTGCTAGTTGCATTCCTAACGAGTTTAAAAAATAAAGATCCTGCGAGCTGTCAGTTGATCTGTTACAACATATTATCCAGTAGTTGCTGCTATGAAAGGATCAGATGTTGACATCATACATACCCCTGAACTAAATAAAAATAGCGCCACAAACATTATTTTTAATCATTTTTAAGATGCTTCATAACCTAATGATTAACTTTTTTTGCCTTTTTTCCATTTGGCATTTTTTAAGTAATTTAGTTTTGATGGAGATACCATGGTCGTCTTATAGGCTTCAAAAGCAGAAGATACTTGTTAAGATAGTTTCATCACTGAGGTCCTTATGTTTTTCTGTTCCTGCTAACGTGGTAAAGACTGTGCTTTGAAGACCATATATCATATATTAGCAGTATATTTGTGTCATCACATGAATATGCTGCTTGCCAAACCTGAAAAATAAAAAAATATATATAATTCTATAAGTAACCTTGCACACAGTCTTAGGAGAGAAAATTCATCACTGGGTTCATCTTCAACCCAAGGTCACAAAAAAGTCAAAGAGCATACCTAGGATTTTTGCTGAGGTTCAGGAGAGTTTAACTTTTCTCGGGTATCTTAACAGAAACTTGATGTTTTATCAAGACAGTGGGGTAAATTTTGGGTTTGCAGAAGCCCACCTGGGGACAGAAGAACTTTACAAACTCCTGTCCCTAGGTTGGCTAAAATGTGCTCTGTTCTGGGTGCCTAAATGGTTCAGAGAGCACTTGGAGAATTGCAGCATTAATACAATGTGCAGTATTTTTGCAATCGTCCCTGTATTGGCATATGCAAAGCAGTTACCCCTTCCATTGTAATTTATTTGAAAATATGAGCATATAAAGTACACCACAGGGCCTATGTCCCTGTTTTGTTTTATTGAAATGTAATGTTCTTCCACAGATTGCTGCCTATTTTTATTTTTTGTAGGGCTGCAACTAATGATTTTCATAATCGATTAGTTGATTATGTTTTCGAATAATCGGATAAAAAACCAATATGCACATTTTTCATTTATTTAAAATAATGTAATGAACAAACTGGGTGTTAAAAGCATTTATCACAATAATGTGTCATTAACCCTTTTATCTCTCACAATGGTATTTCCCTAATTCCCTTCTTCTTTTACGGACATAATAAAAGCTATATTTTACAGGTACAAGAATGCATTTCTTGTTGTTTCCTTTTATTTGCCAACCTGCCCCCCCAGTTATGCACTTCTGACCCCAGGCTTGTCACCCTGTCCCCCAGATATGCCACTGTGCCCTGATATTAGACATATCATCTAATAGCCCCTGATATGCCTTATACCTTATGTAACTCGACCCCCTTATATGCCACTCTGCCCCCTAATATGCTTTATACCGATATGCCTTATATCCCCAGATATGCCTTATACCTTCCTAAATGCCACTCTGCCCCTATATATTCCTTATACCTCCCTATAAGCCACTATGCCCCCTGATATGCCTTATGCCCCCCTCCCATACTCCCTTGTGTCTAGTGGGGGCAGCCCACTGGCTGGCCAGCACTTTAGCTAGAGCTTCTATGACTGAGCACCGGAAAGTCATGTTCCGCCAGTGCTCCATCATAGAAGCCCCAGTGGAAGTGAAGGGCAGTAGTGGAGGTTGGCTGCGCTCATCGCGCAGACACCCACCGGCTACCAGATAGGAGTATCCCCTGCAGCGCTGTGGGGAATCTGGATCTTAGTGTATTTGCTCAGAAAAACCCTCATCTTATAGTTGATACAATCTATTCAACTAATCGATAATCAAATACGTTGACAACGATTAGTTGTTTCAGCCCTAATTTTTTGTATATTTTGTCACATTCTAAATGAGTGACTCCATTATAAGATGAAATATTACCATTTTAAAAAAGTTGTTGGATGGCATTTGCGATCTTTTCATATGCAACGGAGCACATCTAAATGTGGACAACTTTGTTTTATAGTCACCTCACCGATTAAACTATGCTTTATGCACAGCCATCTCATTATTACGAGTTTAGCTCTTCATATAGCATAACAAAGCTGGTGCATTTAAACTGCAACTCATGCAGATTCATTCAATGTTATACCTGCTTAGGTTCTGTATTGCTTGTGTTCAAGAATTGTGCTGATTACTTTGTTATCCTTCCCTAGGCCGCATTATGTTAAAAGGAGACAACATCACTCTGCTACAGAGCGTCATGAATTAAGAAGAGCCGTTTGATGTTTTTTTGGTAGCATCAGTGAAAAAAAATTGAACTTTTTTTTTTTTACATTTTTTTTTCTTATTAAGTATTCATTCCCGTCAATGTAATCCAAGACAGAAGTTATTTGTACTGCTCTACTGATGTGTGATGCCAGACACTTGTATACTTGGCTATTTAAATGTCATGGTTGTTTTTGATAAATATTTTGAAATACTGCTGTTTCCTGAGTGAGTGTGTTAAACAGTTTGTCATTAACTGGGGTTGACTGCAGATCCTTTTAACATCAATATTGCTGTGTAGAGGAGTAGCCGTGCAAACCCTTTGCTGCTGTCCAAACAACGATGTAATGCACTGCTGGGTTGGGTAGAAATGCTGGGAATACTATTACTAATTGGAAAAATGCTTAATTAACTAAATTGTTTTTGTATACCCAGCTGTAGGGAGTCTGATGGAAGTGTGAGAATAAAGGTGTGAATTTCTAGACTGGACTCCTAGAAATATATATCCGGGCCCGTTATATCATAGAAATATGGAACTTTCTGAAATACATGTTTGGAGAGATGTGTTTTCATTACATGTTGGAGGTTGATGGAAACTTTAAAAAGCTGTCCTATTGCGCTTACCACAAAATATTGGATATAATATACACTTTACTCCTTTTTCATGACTCCTGAAAATAGGCGCTGTGTACTTTACCTGTTTAAAATTGTTTAAAGTGTGTGGGGACCAGCACTGACCCCTCCCCCACGTTGCACGATCACTCCATTAGAGTGCACATTGCACTAGCATTGAAACAGTCAAAAAAAAAATCAACAGTGCTGACTTGAAAGTCAAAGGTACACCAAACTGCTGAGGGTCAGATCACTCCTATTGGTCAGGAGTTATTAAATCATTGACAGCCACTGTATCAGCCCTTCCCATCGGTGACGCCTGTCAGACAGGGAGGTCATCCAGGTCAAAAGGCTAAAAAAAACCAAAAAACTAATATGTCTCTATCTGATTAAGATCACTGGTTAGTAACGTTTAGATCACTAATTGATCAGATTCATCGATCAATGTCAGTGAATGAATCAGATTCATCGATCAAAATCACTTGTCCCAAGTGATTTGTGACATATTTATATATAAACAATTTTTACCCTAAGTGGTGTCTGTTCAATGGTTGGCTCTTTGGGTCACAGATCATCAACCAATGATCTAATATGGTGACTGCATACTACAGAAGCACTTTTCCTGTAAAATTGACTGTAAAGTAACACCTGCGTATTCTAGCAGAAATTTTACAGTAGGCACGATTTGCCGTCAATTTGACTTGCTGCTGCAAAGAAAATGATCTATTATGAGGCGTTAGTCAAGGAGTATTAAAAGTAAGTATGCATCTTTGCTTTTGGTGTTGCTTAAGCCCAGAGCATATGGTTTGTTAATATAGCACTCTAATGTTTTGGGTTCTTTATAAACCATCTCATACTTTGTAAAGCTGAGTTTGCTCAGTCTAGTTATTCTTGCCTTTTAACCCATGTCCATTAAACTAAAAAAGGCCTTCAAAACTCTTTGCTGATATTGCCGCACTGTTATTGTATTCCCACGGGTGTGGGGTACTGGAGAATGGGTTATCGTTCCTTAACAGCTGTTGGGGGGGCATAAGGAGGTTTAGGAAATGAGATAGGATCATTCTGGCTTGCCAGGCTTTAGTGTGGTTCAGCCTGTGAAGGAGGGGCTTGGGGATAGAGCATTTGCTAGAACACTGTATAAGAAAAGAAGCCAGCCCAGCATCTTCCCTCTCTGCATAGTGGAAAGAAGGCTCTAAAAAAAAATTAGAGATTTTGTGATTACACTTACATGAATTTGTGGCAGGACATTTCTAATGTTATATTTCAATGAGGATAGGGGAGTGCTGCAGTAATACAAAGGGGTTTATTTATGAAATACAAACTTTCCATTACAAAGCTCAGATGGCCCTTTGTAATGCAATATTCAGTAAGGAGACTGATGAAATCTAGCTGATTTAACTACACGTTATTTGGGGGACATTTAAAGGCTTCCTGCAGCATAAGCTCAGTAGATACGGCTTTTCATAAGGTTACACATTGTGGAGCTGAAACCATGATTCTGTCAGCCTGGTGGATTCTGTTGGCTGTTACAAAGAGGGAAAAGAAAAAATGTCGGTGCGCTAAGCTAGTCACAGGCTCAAATAATACAAATGTATAATACGCGGCCTACCAAACAGGTGTAAGCATGCTGCAAGAAACAGTGTATTGGCTGTACAATGTATACAAAAAACAAAACTGTCTGCGCTTCTTACCCTAATAAAGTTGGCAACAAATATATAAACATAATATAAATGAGAGGTTTTGGTTATATGAATTGGCTGTTACAAAGAGCCAACCTCTGTGAGCTTTTACTGGTGGATGATTTTGATGGTCCATTATAATACATAGTTTACTCACTGAGTTTGGCTTATGTATTGCATTATGCAGAACTTATAGTTAACTTATAGTTAAGTGACTCAAGTGACAAAAAAGCTTCTCTAAAGCCCTGGTCATAACAATACTGTTTTACTACACTTTAGAAACCAAACTATCTTTGTCTCTGGCAACCAATCAAACTTAAATTGTTACAACCGCTGCCAACAAAAAAGTATGAAAGTACTTGGTTGCATCAAAATAGGATGAAAATAGAAAATACCCAAGCACCTTTACATTGTGTGTGACCATTAGTGTCTCAAGTTTTTGTGAAATCCATCACTTAGTTGCTTGCTTACCAGTACCCACAGTAACTGTATGCAGGTAGTTCTTTTGTTGGTGCAGATCTGCTTCTGCTGGTCTGCAGAGATACAGTGTGAGACTTTGTCGTGAGCCCAATGCTTCCACCAGTCAGTGGAGTACAAACAGCAATAATCACAGGCAGGTAATGCAGGGCCAGTTCAGTTGAACTTTCTATGGAGAACGAGTACTCCTCCTTGTGGACAAGTGTGGCTTCAGTATACAAGGAACAAGGTCATCAGTATGGTGTGTTTGTGCTTCAGATGTGCTTACCCTTTTGGTGCCAACCATATGTGGCATATGTAAGCTGACAAAGTGGACCTGGGCTGCCATCCACCTATACTATATCCTCCCATCCACCCCACTCAGCAGCAGTGCGGCTGCTGATTAGTGCCCGAGCTGGTTGGTAGACTTGTTTTGCAGTGTAGCGTTCTCATATATTTAACTGGACATGCAAGACTTTGTAGATGAAACTAAAGAGCCAACATGGTGGAAGCTGACCTGTTTTGAGAGGCCAGACATCATGCAGGGAAAAAATTCTGATATCTGCTAATATGCAAGTATCGGTAATAGTTATATCACAGGTATCCCCTTCACATTCAAAAACTTTAAATCCCTTGCTATATGTTTGTATACTGTTGCCTGTATGGACTTTGTGTGCAAAATATGTATTTGCAACTTCACATTTCAGATAATTTTACTAAGGGGAATGGGGCTTTTCAGAAAAGCAGTTAATTTAAGTTAATTTTATTATTTAGTTTGTTTTAGAAGATTCCTTGCAAGGTCAATATAGTTGCATCTTCAAATAAGTTTGAGAGAACTGAAAGAATCAACATATAAATATCCTGTTGCAATCTAATGCATTTGTAAGAGTAGTTTTTCCCAGATCAATCTAGTGTAAAAAGGGTTAAACCATGAAAGGAGAGAAAATACAAGGGAGAGATAAACAAAGAGGGAGCAGCAACAAAGAGAGAAAGGAGAGCAACTCCATACAAAGATTAACAAAGGAATCTAACAGACAAAGGATTGAGAACAATAAGCAGAGAGGCGCTAGATCCCAGACAATGAGTCCAGTGACAGCAGCACAATGGGCCTCTGTTGCTGACAGACATTATGTAACCAGGATCCAGTCCGGCTGGAGGGAGTTGCAGCTATTTTCAGAAGAGCTTTTGTTCACTACCAGAAAGCAATGCTTATTCCCTTTGGCTGTAGAGAGAACATTTAAAAGCAGATAAGAAATGATCTGGTCAACCAGCTTAATTCCAATGACGAATACAACAAATAATTGTTGATCTTTGCTGCCAGCAGAACACCTCCTCCAAAGTATGCGAAATAGATTGCTTGTTTAAGTTATTTTTCTTTTCTTCTTGTTCAGCTTTTGTTATATTTGAGTCAATATTTACTGAATGATTATATTTTAGTATACTGCAGTTATGTGGTGCAATAAATTTCAACATCTATGTATAAATATGTGAGCAAAAATTATACATCACAGATGTCAAATTTCATGTTTTAGCTGTGGTTACATCAAGCGCCAGGTATTAGTAACCACAGCTACATCATTTTACAACCAGAAGCTGCATCTTGAGGATGGCAAAGATTGTATAATTGAGGGCAGACAACCGGGCTACTGCCTTAAAATGGGTTAAGGCAATGCACTAGCCTTTCTTCAACCATGACCTCTGAAACGGCTTGGGACCTTTAAAGTAACAGCTCATTATTAAATCCTTCCCAACAAAAATCTGGATGGAAGCTAGTGAACGAATTAGTAGGAGACGAAACTTGGTCAGCTGAAGGCAGTGATTTTCTACTACTAAGCAAAAGCCTCAATAATGCCAGGGAAAAAAGCAGTCTGCTCCCCACCTTCAAGCCACCCTTCGGGTGAATAATTTGGCCTTGAAAAAGAAGATGCTTCATGAGAGGAAGAGGTCTGGTGGACAGCTTTCCAGGTTAAAATAACCAAACCTATTGCGACCATGCAGACAAATCAAAACCATGGAGGCTTTGTCTGCTTTGATTTTCTTGATAACTCTGTGACGGTGTGCAGAGGTTGTTTCTCTAGTAACTAGTGACTGGGTGTCATCTTAGAAAATCTGCAGCAAGATATGCTACCACAGTGAGGTTGTTGGATTGGACATGGGCTGCAGTGTTCTGGAGCTTGAGACTTCAGTGTTTTACCACACTCCAGTTATTCCAGGGATGGAAGGCAGAACATTTTGAATACAATAATTTTCCACAAGAAACTTGTGTCTGTGGTGGCTGTCACACACTCACTCAAAGAAGGAAGACATGATCTGAAACCAGCTACCAGTTCATTGAGAGTGTGACCTTAAGAAAAATATAGACGACTGTCCAGACGTAGAGCGGACTTGTCCCAGAGTGACATCTGGTAATTCTGTAAAGGTCTAGAGCCCAGGGTACTGCATGCTTTTAGGAAGACATCAGGCCTAGAAAAGACATAGTGATCTAGAATGTCACTCTGTGTCTTTTCAAGAAATCCTACCTTCTGGCCAGGAAAACCTGTCAATTTAAATCTAAAAGAAGACCCAGAAGTCAAGCCAACTATGAAAGATGCAGAGATAATTTTGCTTGGTTCACTCCTGTAAGTTTCATGAAATTATTTGAAGGTGTTCCAGAAGGCGATGCGAAGATCCTGCCACTACAAATCAATGATCAAGGTAATGAATAATAGTGACCACCAACATTCAGAAGTAGGGACTAAGGGAAGTCTGAATGGCAAGGCCTTGAATTGATGATGCTGGCTGGAGTTGTCAGAAGCCACAACTATCCAAAGAAATCTCTGGTTCCTCTGTTAGACTGGAACACCATCCATCAGATCCAAAACACGGGTTAATACAAATCTCAAGAATACATTTTATAGGCTCCATCTTGGAAAGTATCTGTTTATGAAATCTGTAGGTGTTATGTAGGTCTCCTGCAGTTCTCTGAGGTGTTTGAGGCACTACAGATGGAGGAACTAGCACTTGCTCACACCAAAATTATTGTCACCAAAAAACAGAAGTGTAATGACTGTGTAATGCAAAGTAAATCTTATCTCCTGCAGCCCACCAATTTGACGATCTGTAATCACTGATGGCCACTATAAGATAATTTGTAAAAACAAACTGACGTGGACCTAGGGCAGAACCCTGAGGTACTCAGTTTGTAAACTTTTATGTGGTAGTGTATCAAATGTTTTAGCAAAATCTAAATAAATGATATCCGCTGAAACTCCATGATCAATATTTTACTCACCTCTTTGTAAAATGCAATTAAATTAGACATGATCTACCCATCATAAAACCTTGTTGGCGCCTACTGATAAATGTGTTCCTGAATATTATTCTTTACTAAGTATTCTCCATAGATGTTAAATCCACATGTCTGTACTTGCCTGTTTTTTATTATCCTTTTTTTAATATGGGTATCACTTCTATTTTATACCAATCTTTTGGCACCATGCCATGCGAAACTCAAAAATAATGGGCTAGCTACTTTATTGGCTAGGTACCTAAAGATGTATACCATCTCACCCCAGAGCTTTAGCTATCTTAACTTTAATTAGTAGACATCATTTTGTCTTGAGAATGTTTTTGTATTAATTAATTTGTATTTTTTGTGTTAATTTGTAAACCTACAGCCATTGTTTATATATTGGTATATACAGAAGCAAAATATTTGAAACTTCTGACTTGTGATCTTCTTTAACCAACTTTAACCAAACTGTCGAGCATGCATGGCCTTGGCAGCGACTGCCTTCTCTATAATTAAATCCCCTACCACCACTTATTTCCACTTAAATCTGGCAACTCATCCTGCAAGGAAAATGAGCATGCTGCAGCAATGCCAGATGAGAAGCGATCTTCCAGCATCGTCACGCAAACTGGCAAACATGCTGAGTGGAGCTTCGCCAGTACAAGTCTACTTAGACATATTAGCCCTTTGCGGCTTTGTGCCCTAGATACCGCCTCCATTCTATCTCCCCTCTCAGCCGGTGCCTGCTTGGTAATCCGTAAACTTAAATCTTAGATTCTAGGCAGGAAACTTGCTCACAAGTGTCACATCAATACAGCCCCTGGAACACCTGCTCCAGGAGCACATGCATGTGGCAGGATATGCACAGAGTGACTTTTTTCCATCATATGTAAGACAAAACATTCAATACAAGACATACTTCACCTCCTTCCTGTATTTTAGTTCCTTCCTGCCAATGAATTCCACAATTCGGCCATTTTTTTCTTAGATTTTTGTACTTCCAAGATTTAAGGCTCAAACTACTGCGTTGTAGTGCTGCTAACCTAAAGTGCTGCCATGTATGTAGCAGCACTCTGAGGTCAAATCTCTGGAATCTACTCAAAAGTTACTTTTCTCTAATGTACAAGAGGCTTTTGGTTGGCACCTGATCCCCCCAGCTAGTTTAAAAGCATGTGCCTGACTAATTAAGGATTAAAGATGTACATTTATGTGCAAACCCATTAGTTTCTATGATGTTCATTATGTCTCTTTTGAGCCATTCTGAGGTGGACTTGCTTGTGTGTTTCAGTTCATTGTCCTGCTACATAACCCAATTGCACTTTAGGACAACTCGACAGCTTTAGGTCACAAGCTGATAGCTGGACATTTTCCTTCAGGATTTTCTGGTAGAGAGCAGAATTCAAGGTCCAAGTCCCCTAAAGCATGTCTCACTGTTGCTGTGATGTTCTTCAGTGGCATCTCCAGCTTTCATATTTAGGGGGGCACATGGGACAGGGACCAAAGTAAGGGGCAAATATAAAACGCTACATATACAATGTGTGTATATATATATATATATATATATATATATATATATATATATATACATATATATATATACATATATATATATATACATTAGATGTGCATTTTTAACTACATAATATGTACTTCAAAGTAAAGACCGTGATTGAAATATGATTTCAAAATAACAGCTGAACTGGCAGTTAGTTTTCATTCTTTAATATTAGACCCTACTGCCAATATATATTAATATTAGACCCTGCTGCCAATATATATGTATATATATTAGACCTTGTGTGGTGTTAAACCAAATAAACCTAAATGAAAATATAACACAACATGTGATACAGGTAGAGTTCAATTGGCACCACACCCTGTTTCCAATATATACTAATATTAGACCCTGCTGTCAATAAATATATATATATATATATATATATATATATATATATATATATTACCCCCTGCTGCCAATATATATTAATATTAGACCATGCTGTCAATATATATATAAATATTAGACCCTGCTGCCAATATATATATATATATATATATATATATATATATAAATATTAGACCCTGTTGCCAATATATTTTATATTGAGAAAATTGGACCCCTGGAACGCTTTTCCTTGGGCCCCGCCCTACGCTCCCTAGCATGCAATCATTCCCTCTACTAACACACCAAAAAAGTATTTGCCACACTGACAGTAGATTAGGGGAAGACTGAGAGTCAGTGCAGTCTACCCTCTTTCTGACCCTACCGTAACATTGAGAGGTCCTCTCCCCCGTTATCATCCCCAGAGTCCCTTTGTCCCCTCATTCACTAAGCCGCACTTCTTTTTTACTTACTCCCTGTAGTTCAGGTATAGATCAAATACACAACACATGTAAACAGCACATGCATGTATAGATCAACTGAATAAGACATAAAAACTCTATTTGCAAGTATACATAAATAATGTAGGGAAACATAACATTGCAGGTATAGATCAACAGAATAACACAAAAACCCAGCTTTGCAGGTATAGATCAACTGGAATTCACATAAAAACTCAGCATTAAAGGTATAGATTAATCCACCTAAATAACAGGCATAGATCACAGGTTGCACACCCCAAAGGCCAGCCCTGACCAACATAGAACCTGACCAGCATCCAGCACACATAGGACATGCCATCTTTGTCCCAAAACAGCCCAGCATTAGTCAACTTTGTCCTCAAACAGCCCGCCCTGTGTCATCTTTGTCCCATAAACACACAAACACTTTTACAGTCACTCACTTTCACTAATTCACACTTTCATTCACACAATCATTTATTCTCTCAATCCTTCACACAAATTATTTACACATATTCATTAATGCATTCTCACAAATTCATGAATTCTCTCACTCATTCACACAATTCATCCACACATTGATTCATACTCACTCATTCACACAATTCATACACACATTGATTCATACTCTCACTCATTCACACAATTCATACACACATTAATTCATACTCTCACTCATTCACACAATTCATACACACATTAATTTATTCTCACTTATTCACATAATTCATACACACATTCATTTATTCTCACTTATTCACATAATGCATCCACACATTAATTAATTCAGTATCTCACTTATTCTCACCCTTTATTTATTTAGATATTCTTAGTACCCTCCTTTCTCACTTTGTCCCCCCTTCTCTCACTATCTACCCCTCTCCCCCTCTTCTCACCATATACCCCCTCTCCCCTTTTCTCACGGTCTACCCCCTCTCATTACCTACCCCTTCTCCCCCTTCTCACTATCTACCCACCTTCTCACTATCTACCCTCTTCCTTTCCCCCCTTTGTAGTTCACTTACCTTGTAAAAGTCCTGCGGTGGGAGCACGAGGCCTCTGTCTTGCTGCTCTGCCGCGGTGCTCGCTGCTGAGCGCCGGTATATGACATGATATTCCAGCGCTCAGCATGAAATGCTGTCACTGCAACAAAGATACTGAAGACAGAGGCCTCATGGAGCAGAGTGAGGGGCGCCTCGCAGTTGCTGAAAACCTATTCCTGAGTGACCGCTCGGTTCCCCTCTCCTCTGTGTCAATCAGTGCTTCCACGCGGTGGCTGGAAAAAAAAGACAGCGTTTCAATTGGGGGGCACATGGAAGGGCACAGCATGCTGTAGGGGGGCCATGGCCCCTTTACCCCCCCCCCCGTCGACGCCACTGATTGTGGAATGATGTCTTATTGTGGAATAGTAGCTTTACGCCAGATGTAATGGGACGTATGTCTTCCAAAAAGTTCCACTTTTGACTCAACGGTTCAAAGAATATCATCCTAAGTCTTGGGGGTCACCAAGATGTTTTTTTGGAAATGTGAGACAGGAATTTGTGTTCTTTTTGTTCACCAGTGGCAATTCAAAATTCACTCTCACCTTATCTGAGGCAAGCGAGGCCCATGGTTCTATACATCTTAGTCTAGGCTAATTGCGCTCTTCCCAGGAGGTGTCCACTCCTGTTTCAATGTAGCTCTCACTGTGGTTCGACGGAGTCCCATTGTCTTAGAAATGGCTTTGTAACCCTTTCCAGATTTCTCGTCTGTTCTTATTTTTCTTGTATTGTGGCATCATGTGCTGCTTTTTGAGACCTTTTAGCATTCTTCACATTGCAAGACAGGTTCTATTCAATTGATGTTTAGATTCAACATGACTGGCAGTAATCATGCGTAAGTATGTCTAGTGAAATTGAACTTGATTATCAATTAAACTTTGTTAGTTGGTTGATATAGTAACTATGGGGGGCAATTACTTTTTACAAATGAACAGGTAGGATTGGTTAGCCTTTTTTTCTTATATACATGTAATCATCATTTAATTAAAACCTGCATTTGTGTTTACTCTGGTCATTTTTGTCTAATGTTAAAATTTGTTGATTTGAAAGATTTATGTATGACAATTTGCAAAAAGGCAACTACTTCTTCACAGCACTGTATGTGCAACCACATGTATTTATTATTTTTACCAGTATACAGTGTGTTATGATGCATGGTTTTCTCTATACTAGGTACAATATATGACCAAAAGTATGTGGACACCTGACCATCACACCTACAGTCATGTGAAAAAGAAAGTACACCCTCTTTGATTTCTATGGTTTTACTTATCAGGACATAAAAACAATCATTTGTTCCTTAGCATGTCTAGAAGTTAGGTAAATACAACCTCAGTTGAAGAATAACACAGTTGTTACTAAAAAAATAAAGATAAAGCCAAAATGCAGAAGCCATGTGTGAAAAACTAAGTACACCTTATGATTCCATAGCATGTAGAACCACCTTTAGCAGTAATAACTTGAAGTAATTGTTTTCTGTATGACTTTATCATCAAGGTTTTGATTTGGATTTGTTAATGCACAGCTCTCTTAAGGTCCCACCACAGCATTTCAATCAGATTGAGGTATAGACCTTGACTGGGCCATTTTAATACCTTGATTCTTTTATTTTTCATCCATTCTGTTATGGCTGTTATGCTGGTACAGGAAAGGGCCTTCCCTGAACTAGTGCCGCAAAGTTTACAATTGTCTAAAATGACTTTGTCTGTGCAGTTACTAAGAGGCCTAGCGCAAACCTAGATAAACAGCCCCAGACCATTCTTCCTACTATACCAAACCATACCTAACATTCTGGTAGTTTTCCTGGCATCAACCAAACCCAGATTTGTCCATCAGACATCCAGAAAGTGGAGCGTAACCAATCCGTCTAGTGATAGTGTGCTTTACACCATTCCAGTTGATGCTTGGTACTGTGCATAATGATTTTAAGCTGTGTGTACAGCTGCTCGGTCATGGAGACCCATTTCCTGAATCTCCTGCTTGTGCTGATATTGTTTCCAGTGCGTGATGTTACAGGTTAAGGGTATTTTTTTTAGGCACTACATGCTTCAGCACTCTGCAGCCCCACTCTGTGAATGGTCTACCGCTTTGTGGCTTAGCTGTTGCTACTCATAGATGCTTACACTTCACAATAATAGCACTAAAAGTGGACCAGGGCAGGAATTTCAGGAACTGACTTGTGGCAAAGTTGGTATCCTGTGACCGTACAACATTTAAAGTCACTGAGGTCTTCAGTACAACCCATTCTACTGACAATTTTTGACTATGGAGAAGTTTGCCTATGTGCTTGTTTTATACACCTGTTAGCAATTGTTGTGGCTGAAACTACATACTTATGGCTTACATACTTTTGGTCATAAAATGTATCTACGAATTAACTACTCCTGAAAAAACACGCTGTTCTCTCTCTTCTCTCTCTCTCTTTACATAAACATTTGATTTGCCTAATGAGTAAGTTGTATATATAGGATTGTCACCTAAATGTAACTATAGCAAAATTGGTATAAAATACACAAGAAAAAAAATATCCCACAAGCCAACCATGCCAGTCACAGCTGACTAATTAAATAGGCAAACCCAACCAAGAACCCCTTTAATGCAGAACTTTACTCTGCATACCACTTACAGGCAAACACAGTGTATAGGACTGGGAGAAAGTGTTTGTACTTGGATAGAAAATTGTCAAAAATACAGAATACAAATGCTTGCTGTTGTTGGACGAGACTCGTGCAGCTATGAGGCAGAGAGAAGCAGGATGGCTTCAGGAGCAGCTGGGCATGCTTCTTTCTTTGGGTGGCTAGCATAGAGGACAAGGCCTCCACAGCACCTGAGTCCAAAGGCAGGAGAGTAGGCCCAGAAACATCAGAGCAGGTCCTTTGAGCCAGTTGGAGGATGGAAGAGGACCCGTGGAAGGTGCAGGAGTCCATCAGGGATGCTAGAGGAAACACCAGGAAGGAAAGCAGCTGACTAGGAAGCAGCCATGACAGGTCTCTAGGGTCACGGAATAGCTGTCAGGCAGGAGGTGAGAGGCAGCAGATCCATCATGTTAGCTGAAACGAAGGATCAGAAAAATTCAAGGTCACATGGTCGCAACGAAGCTGTGGAGGTAGACAGCATGTCGGCCCTTGCTGGAGCTCCCTCCAGCAGGGGCTGACATGCTGTCTTCCTTCCACCATTACACATGGCAGGGATGCAAGGTCTGAGGAGGACACAGCGACCCCTGCTGGACGAAGGTGGCAACTAGATGTAGAAATAGATGGGGGAAGGGATTTAAATAGCAAGGTAAGTGTCAGACTTAGACAGGATAGAGTTGGGGGTATTGTCCAAAGGACATTGTTCCAGAAGTACTATCTTTGCTCGATTATAAGGCGACCCTGATTATAAGACAACCCCCCAAATCTGAACATTAATTTAGGGGGGGGAAAGAAAAAGCCTGAATATAAGACGACCCTATAGGAAAAAAGTTTTACCAGTAAATGTTAATTCATGTAAACTATTTTTTTTTATAAAAGCTATGATTGAGAAAAATATTTTGGTTTTATTTCCTTCTATTTTCCAACCTGCCCCCCCAGTTATGCACATCTGCCCCAGAAATGCCTTATACCCCCTATATGCCACTGTGCCCCATGATATGCCTTTTAACCCTAAATGCCACTGTGCCCCATGATATGCCTTTTGACCCCCTATGTTCCACTCTGCCTCCAGAAATGCCTTATACCCCTATATGTCACTCTGGCATTAAGGGCGTTAAAAGGCATATTATGGGGCAGAGTGGCATATAGGGAGGTTTAAGGCAATTCAGGAGGCAGAGTGGCGTATAGAGGGTTAAAAAGGCATTTCTGGAGGCAGAGTGGCATTAAGGGGGTTAAAAGGCATTTCATAGAACACTCTGCCTCCAGAAATGCCTTATGCCCCCATTTAACACTCCCCCATCCCCCCCCAAAAAAAACTTACCGGTGCTTCTGACTCCCCTGTCATGCAGCCGGGGCAGCGTGTAGATGTCTGAGTGATGCGTGCAGACAACCACTGCTGCTACCCGGGACTTCAGCTGGGGCTTCTAAGACTGGGCACCAGAAGTTCACGTCACGCTGGTGCTCCGTCACAGAAGCCCCGGCAAGATGTCGGGTAGCAGCGGATGATCGTGCTGACTTCCGCTACTTACGCCGGGGCTTCTATAATGGAGCACCGGAACGTCATGTGACGCCGGCGATCAGTCATAGATGCCCCGACAGAAGTGCCAGCAGCAGCAGAGGTTGAGGATCCAGGTCCACTGCAGCGCTGCGGGGGATCTGGATCTTTGTCTTATAGTCAGACCTCTATTTGTGGTCTGATTATAAGACAACCTTGAATATTAGACGAGGGGTATTTTTCAGAACATTTGCTCTGAAAAAACCTTGTCTTATAATCGAGCAAATACGGTATTAACACCGCACCCCCTGCTATCTGAACCCAGGGCAGCCTCACTGCTTGCCCATATAGATATGCTACTGCAGGAGAATGCTGCCTACTGAAATGCATAGTGCCTACTTTAAAGTTTGATGAAGGAGGCACAATGGTCTAGGGCTGTTTTTTCTGGGTTTGGTCTAGTGAAGGAAAATGTTAATGATGCAACACACAAAGACATTTTAGATGTCTACATTAGGTAATTGATTACCCCAATTCAAATTACCCCATAAATATTTTTTATCCAAATAGTTAATCCAACCTATTTTTTGCCGCCCCCTATACGTGCCACCCACGGCCTAGTCAGCCTAGGCCTTGTTACGGTGACGTAAAAGATACATTCTTGGTCCTCAAGAACCAGTGATGCATTCCCTATGTCTTGAAGGGATTAAAAAAAGTAAAATATTGTAATCTGTCCATACTTATTATTTAGGAATACATTTATATTAAACACTTAGACAACTGCAACTTATATGAATACCCTCTTCACACACAATTACTAAATAATAAAGGCATGGAAACCCCCTGAGGCTGAGGACACGTTCATGGAGTGACTCCTTACCTGCCTGCCTAGCCCCCTCTTATGTCAAAGTCACCCTGTACTCATTGGGTGTAAGGGCACTGGGTGCTGAATCAGGTAAGAGTCTCGATGCAGGTTCAGGTTCAGGCTCAGAGCATGGCTGTAGGCAGGCTGATATATCCAGTTCAGGTCTGTACTTCACTTTAGCCTCAGGCTTTCTCTTGGGCGCCATCTATAGGTGTTCTGAGCATGAGCAGGAGCATGTCTGGAATCCCTCTAGCAGGGCACATGGCAGGAGCAAGGCTGGAAGACCTACGGCAGGGCTCACAGCTTGGCATACGGCTTGGAAGGCCTCTGGCGGGGCACACAGTTTGGAAGCCCTCAGGCAGGGCACACGGCTTGGAATCCCTCAGGCAAGGCACATGGCTTGGAAGGTAGGTAAGTCTGGGAAATGCCATGGTCTGGTACACACGGCTACCACCTGGAATATTGCCAGGGATGTTTCCGGCGCTGCCACTCAGGGTCCCGACGTCGGATCAAGTAGTTTGTGGGAACATAACATCCTCCCCATTGGTACCCCAGGATTGACGCTGCTCCCTCAGAATCACTCTAAAATAATTACTCTTTGTCAGGTGGACATTACTGGCCATAGAACTGTATGGAGGTGCTGGGCTGTCTGGAATCGATGGGATTACAGTATAGTCCTGATACAATTATGTTTGTGTGTATAAATAGCTGTGCTTGTTCCAAATAAAAAGAGTTTGTGTTTTCCACCTCAACATTAGTTCTGTCTGATGATTGGGGTGGGCTGCTATGACAACTTATTAGCACTGTGTAGCCAAGCTCTGGCTAGCCACAGTGCCAGCACGCCTCCATTAGATTGCTGTCCTGCTTTGTCTAGCCAGCGCTAGTCTCATCCAGCGCTGAAAGTGTTAACCGCTTGTGTCTCAACAGAAGGAAGCACAGTTTGGCGGGAGTATCCAGTTGGGGTACAGGGGTCCCGTCAAAAAGGGTACCACCTATGGGTAGACCAATATTACATAAGCCCGAAAGTAATCAGATTTCTGTATCTATTTGACTGAATTGGCTGATGTGGCTGCACGACCGCAAGGCCCATCTTTAATGCAAGGCAAAAGCCTGCAGCAACCGCGATCGCAGGGTTCGCAACTGCAACTGGGCCTGCCACTCTAGGGTGCCCGGGCAATCCCCGCTATCACTTCCACAGGGGCCCTGCTGCTTATCTTGTGATGCTCACGTACACTGTGTGAGCAACGCCTCTTGCTCCGCTGAGGGAAAGCAGGAGCCCAGCGGAAGTCATGTGAATTTACGCCACATCACATGACTATGCTTTGAGAGAAGTTGTTTGCAAAGAATGCGAGCAACACAGAGGGAAGCAGCGGCCCCTGCAGAAATCTGTGAGATTGGCACCAAGAGATCTGCAGTTTAGGTAAGGGGGTAGGGGAGGTTGTATGAACGGGTATGCGTGATTAAGGGAATGAATATCTGTGAGTGAATGAATGAGTGAATGATTGTGAATGAGTATATGAATGAGTGAATGTTTGTGAATGAGTAAATGAGTGAATATGTGTGCGATAGCATGGATGTATAAGTGGGGGGGGGCAAAGGCACAGGGAGGCTGTTTGAGGCTAGGATGCCACAGGACAAAGGTAGCAAGTCTTATACTTCCAACCTCAGTGTTGGGCAGTCTGTCCTGGTGTGTGTGTTTGGGTGTTGGTGTGGCAGAGCCTGTCCTGGTGTGTGTGTGTTTGGGTGTTGATGTGGCAGAGCCTGTCCTGGTGTGTGTGTGTTTGGGTGTTGATGTGGCAGAACATGTCCTGGTGTGTGTGTGTTTGGTTGTGGCAGAGCCTGTCCTGGTGTGTGTGTTTGGGTGGAGGTGTTGCAGAGTCTGTCCTGCGTGTGTGTGTTTGGGTGTAGTATAGATTGTATTATTGAAATATGTGGCAGTCAGAGGCATTAAGGTCAGTGGAAGGGGTAGTAGGGATAGGTCAAAGAAGGGAATTGAAAGTGCTAAAGAGTCGTTTAGGGGAGGTGAAGTAGGTTTCTTTAGCAAGGTTAAGCGCGGAGTAGTAGGAACGTAGCATACAATTGTAGTGCAGAAAGTCAGCCATGGAATTAGACTTTCGCCAACTACGCTCAGCAGTGCGGGAACAATGTCGTAGGTGTCGGGTTACAGTCGTGTGCCAGGGTTGTAAACGTGATCGTTGTGAAGAGCAAGTAGTAACATCCCCAAGAGCAGGTGTGAGAGTGGAGTTATAGAAAAAGGTAGTGTTGTTATGGCACAACGTGTTAGAGATAGGAGAGAGGAGAGGGAGTAAATTGGTTGAGAACTTCTGAAGGTTAATAGAGCTGAGGTCTCTGGTTAGGCAAGGATAGGGTGCAGGGCATTGAGTAGGAGGCAAGGTTAGAGAGCAGGAAAGGAAGTAGTGGTCAGAGAGGGGGAAAGGGGAATTAGAAAAATAAGTGAGAGAGCACATGCTAGAAAAAATAAGGTCCAGGTTGTGACCATCATCATGAGTAGGGG
The DNA here is from genome assembly GCF_027358695.1 of Spea bombifrons. Classification (NCBI taxonomy): domain Eukaryota; kingdom Metazoa; phylum Chordata; class Amphibia; order Anura; family Pelobatidae; genus Spea; species Spea bombifrons. The sequence goes on along the minus strand of NC_071088.1, from coordinate 58,354,612 downwards.
AGTTAATATGTTGTGATCAAAAGAGGAGGTAATAGAAAGATATTTTGAAGCCATGGGATTTAATGGGGTGTGAACTGGGATGTTGAAGTCCCCAAGGAAAACAGAAGGAATATCAGAAAAGAGAAAGGCAGCCATGAGGAAAAGTGGTCAAGAAAGATGTTAGCCGAGCCAGGGGGGTGGTATATATAAAAGCTACGCGTAAGGAGATGGGATTAAATAGTCATGGGCTAAAGCATGGGCTTCAAATGAGGAGAAAGAGAGTGATGGAGCAGGGGGAATAGGTTGAAAAGTACAAGTTGGGGGGAGTAGGAAGCCTACCCCAACACCCTTCCTGTCATCAGACCAAGGAGTATGAGTGAGATGGAGGCCACCATAGGAGAGAGCAGCAGGAGAAGCGGTGTTACAAGAGGTTAGCCAGGTTTCAGTTAGAGCGAGAAGGTGCAGGGAACTAAAGGCAAAGTGGTCATGTAAGGCTGTTAGTTTGTTACAGACATAACATGCATTCCAGAGTGCAAAGGTAAATGGGGGGTAGGAGGAGCAGCAGGGTATGTGGACAAGATTATTGACATTTCTGGAATGTTGACTGGGAAAGGATAAGGAAGAGAGTACCAAAGGAGGGCCAGGATTTGGGAAAATATCCCCAGCTGATAAAAGAAGTAGAAGAGAGAGTGAGAGGAGGTGGGAATAGGACTTGTGTGAGCGGAGAGACTGCTGGCAGTGAGGGTTGGTGGGGGAAAGGGAGGAGGTGAAGTTGAAAAGTGCTTGGGATGAGAGAAGGGGAGAAGAAAGTAATGATGGTGCAATACAGTGTGGAGGTGCTGGTGGCTGGAGAGTATGTGCATTACCATGAGTGCACATTTGTGTAACTGTGTGTAATAAGTGTGCCAATGGGGCTACTTGGCTTACATTCTCCCCAGCCACAAGGTGGTGCCAACCCTCACATGCAACATACCGTATTTGCTCTGAAAAAACCTTGTCTTATAATTGAGCAAATACGGTATTATGGAAGGATGCCTTCACTGCCATCTAGGTTATACTTTATATTTCTTCTGCAAAATCACTACAGTTCAAAATACAAAACAAATAGTTTTTGTTGAATAGTTTTTGACATTAATTTAAAAATGGGAATCATGGTTAAAAAAATATATGGTGCCTCCACATTTGCTCTCTGCCTTATATGCCATTCAGCTTACCCCGTCACCAAACCCTATTACTTTAGCCTCTGGGATGGTGATCTGGGTCTCCTTCTCCTTGGAGGAATGGGAAAGGATGCTTATGATCGTACACAAGGGAACTGTCTCTAGCAGAGTGCAGGAAACTCTCTTCAAAATAGTTACCCGAATTGCTGGCGCTGTAACTCCCATCCTGGCTCCCTCTTCCACATCTGGTGGGAATGCCCTGCTGTCAAGCCCTTCTGGGACGAGGTGGCTGACCCAACATTCACTGCTACTCCGGAATCTGTGCTCCTATACTACAATTCGGTTCCGTACCACGCCTATAAGGGTTCCATAAAGTTCCACTTGATCAATGCTGCGCTCACCACCCTTCCTAGATCCTGGAAGTCCGCCAGTCCCCCCTCTATGTCTGCCTGGTTCCACCGCGTAGAATTTATTTACCAGATGGAGGGCCTTTCAGGCACCGCTAAGGGCCTAGACCATACAGTGGAGCTTAGGTGGTTCCACTGGCGCTCCTATGTCTCCTCTCTAGATGAACGCCCGGACACCCCTCTGATATAAGCCCTCGGGTGTTCCTCACCTTCACATCGGGTCTCTGCTCTCAATCCATTCTGGATTTCTTTTTTGTTACCTGCCACATATTGTTCGGTTTTATTTGTTCTGCCTTAGTACCCCTGGCCTATGACTAGGCAGTGTTCGTGCCAGGTCTTCGCCTCACCGGATGCTCCTCCTCCTCTCTGGGTACTAAAGTGGCCATTGTTTTTGTCAATGGTTGCTCTGCGCTTCTATTTCTCTTATACATGTACTATGATGCACACGTTACCTGATACTGTTCGTCCAGTGTGGATATTTGTCATCCTGAACCCTGCTGTAACAGTTTCTCTGGATTGTATTTGTGCGGACGGTTGCTTTTCTTACCATTGTGCCTCATGCCTATCTCCACTGTGCCTTACTGTGATATTGTGCTTTGTCATGTTTTCCTTGCAATAAACGGAGAATTGAAAAAAAAATAAAAAAAAATATATATATATATATATATATATATATGGCAAAAATTTACCAAAAAAGCTCTGGTATTTAGGCTACGATAAACCTTGATGTCCTGAGGGGGCTATAATAGACTTTTCTAAATCCAGAATGACAATATTTACCACACTTTAGTAAAAAAAAATAATAATGAAATCTGTTCTCCGTGTAAATATAAATATAAATGCCACCATCTTACTACTTTCTTTTTTCTCAAGACTTGCAAGACTTTACCCTTTCTATTCCCATACCTCTTACCTTTTTTATTTATTGTTACCATCTGAATGGAAGTTGATTGGTCCAGGATACCTTTGTAATGCTGAGTAAAGGAGAAAGGAAGAGGCAATTTGGTTGCTATACTGGTTTTGCTTCCTTTTTAAAGCAAACAGCAGACGTTACTAACGGGACTAGTACCTATACTAGAACAGGATCAACAGACCACAAGTATTTGCCCAGTATGTGTATACAACATCAGATGCAACAATAGAAAAGTAAATTAACATACATTAACACTGAAAGCTGAGCTTCAAGCGACCAGTTAATCATGAGCCAGAGCTTAATCAATGGTTTTCCTGTGAGAACAAAGAGCTCTTGTTCTCCACTGTCCTCTTGTTCACTAGCACACTATATGCTAATTACACATCCAAGGAACATTATCAATTACCTTTTTACATTCTGGTCTCCATCACATTTAACCTTTAACTCTTTTAGTAGCAGTACCCTAAAGACTGTATTTTTTACCATATGTTGGTTTAATCAAGACTCCCCACACAAATTGGGCATTCTTTTCTCAGTAGGGCTTTCTTTTGAAACACACAAAACATAATTATCAGTGCTAATACATAAAAACCCAATTCTCAAGTAGAAAAAACAATATTGTGTTTGTTGTTATTTCGCTTAGAATTTCTCATACACAGTAGGTGCCACCTTTGAACAATGGCCCAATTGATGTTTTGCACGTTCTCTGATGACAGCAATACTGCTTATACATATTTTTATGTTCTAGAAGGTCACATCTATTCCTTATATATTATCCTATAGTCTATTATTTTGAATACCACTGCCTTAAGGGGTTTGGGGGTAGTGAAGTTTTTAAAAATATTTTTTTACTTGTAGTGTTGGTATGGATGTAGAGGCAATTTTTCAGAGGAAAAAAAAACAAACATTTTTCTAGTGTTAGATGGTACTGAGTTCCCTAAATGTATTTGGTTTTATATATATATATATATATATATATATATATATACTATTTTCCATTTCTTGGAAGAGGGGTAATTTCTACTTTATTTTCATTCACTCATATATGTGTGCTGTTTTCTGTTGTCCATCAACTAGATGTTAATAGTCATTAAACTGGTTAGAAGTAATTTGAATTTGCCAACATCCACAAATTCATACATTTTCTGCTGATAGACATGGTTTTAAGTCCCTATGTATGACTAGTGAGCCTCTTTCCTTTCACAAAAACAAGCAATGTTGTATGGCATGTTCTTTTGCCTGAGCTACTCATCATTTTGCAGTAGTTCCACTCCCACTGGCTACTGTCTAAGGGAGGGTTAAAGGATTATTTTATCATTAACTAAAACTGCAGCCAAGAAATTATTAATTTATCACCAAAAACTAGTAAAAAGATCAATGATCCAAGACAAACTTTAAGCATTTAAACATTACAATAAACAAGAGAACAATATAAAATTAGTTTTTGGTTTATTGTTAATATCATACCGTAAAATAAGCAGGAATCCAGCTTATGTCCAAAATCTGTGAAAACTAGACTTGTGCATTCAGATTAATACAAACTTTTTTTTTTTCTCAAATTTTGCATAACTTTTGTGCATTCATAAGAATCTTCGAAAATGAGGTAAGTCCTCCAAAAAAAATGTGAAACTTTTGAATATTAGTTATGATTTTTTCATTCATTTTTCCATTTTGGCTGTCATTTAATAGGAAAAGTGGAAAGGGACTGTGTCTAAGAGAGTTTAGAATACGTGGTTGATCGCTAGATGTAGCCCAAGCAATTGTGGCATAAAATGGAGGGACAGTCTCATTGATTATGGCTGTGATTAATGGTTCCAAAAACCTGTTCTTTACTTTTTTACTCCGGCCAATCAGAATTTACAAGGGGAAGAGACAATCATAGACATATATATGCTTGTTGATGCCATTTTAACTCACTAGCAGTCAGATGAGAGTTAGTGTCAGATTCTAACAGCTGAGACTGGGGTTAATTTCCATACCTGGGAACTTCTTCACTCCAGCTACCCGGGGCTTTCCCTTGCGGGAGTTCCCTCTGATGTCTGTGGGAGTTCCCACTGATGTCGGGGGCGTTCCTGCTGATGTCAGCGGGAAACACTTCCATTTAAAGATCTCGCTCCCGCGACCCAGAGGATTCGGGTGTTGACCCAGAGAAGCGGTGCTTCACCCAGATATCTCTGTGTCAAACCTACTGGGACTGCAGCAGAAGCGTTTTAAAAATGTATTAATTGGGTAAACTGTGACGAGAACTACCCTGGGCTGGAAATAGGGGGATCCAGGTTTATGGTTGGGATTTGTGGGTGCCACAGTAAACCCCTGAGACTGAGGACATGTGGGGGTTGGTTTGAGTTTGAGGGGGCTGTGGCAGATTCATGGGGAAGCTTTCTCAGCTTTCCAGTCCCCTCTTATATCTAAGTCACCCTGTGCATATTGGGGCACAGGGTGACTTGAAAACCCAGTTTGGCCTACCTAACCCAAACTTCTACAAACCCAGCCGCTATGAGGCTCCATGCGCCTGACCAGGACAAACCTAGGAACTTGGTGGAACTACCGAGCGTATAGGAACTTTGCCACAACCCACTGGAACTTTAAAGAGATGTTGCTCGTGGCCCCATCAGCTGATTAGGACAATATTTGGACAGGAGACAGTGGGGACAGGATAGACCTTAAGGAGTACCCAGGATAACATGTTTGATGCTCCCCAGACAGGATATCTACAAGGGGTCCCAGGGTTAGGCTAATTGGATTACAAAAAGTCTATTGCATACTATCCTGAGCTAATGGGAGGACCAGATGGGGAACAGTGTTATGTTTATGTTTTCTGTGAATAAATATCTGCGTGCTCTTAATAAAAGAGTGTGTTTTTTCCATTTACACTGTCTTGGCTAGTGACTAGGGGAATTGAGCAATGATAATTGCTCCTGCTTCACTCTATTCGTCAGTGGATTATACTGTTTCTGGCTGGTTGCGTTCCTGAGTGTCGAGCTGTGCTAAGGAAGCACGGTTTAGCGGTAGTATCCGTCACATAAACCATTTGAGAACCACTACACCTTGCCCTCTGGTGGTGTAGTGTGTTTTCTTGCTACCTTGCTCCTGTGTTTGACCCTGCCTATCCTGAACTCCAGATTCCTGACCTTGGCTTGTTTTACAGCTTTCCCTGCTGAAGACCTGTTAAGCTCTACCTCTGTGGATCCTTAGAGTTAGTCGTTGGTCTTGGAAGATAAAAAAGTTGCACAGCCACTCAAATACAAAAGGCTTAATGGAGAACCTGAGCCCCCTCACTGTTGAGAGTGTCTAAGCCCCTGTCTTCTAAGCTTGGGGCTCCTTTCTAGGTGATTCAGGGCTGAAGAATTTCCGCGGTGAGTACTCATTCAGTGACGCAGTCTTGACAGGCCCCTTGTAGCCTTCCTCTTCGGTAACATACACACTGGCACTTATTTTACACATACTGTACATATACAGTCATTCTACAAACATGGGTAAACTAACACACACTCAAACACACATTTACACACTTATGTTAACAGACACATTTACACACATACACTGATGCTAATGCACATGCACACTTACACACTCATGTTAACACATTTACACATACACACGCGTTAATGCACATACCGTCACATACACACTCATGTTAATGCACTAACTTATAAATACAAACTCATGCAAACACACAATTATATATACACACTCATGCTACCACACAGACTTACATATACATACACTTCCTAATGGATACACACATACACACTCATTCTAATACACACAGGCTTACATATACAGACTCCTGCTAACACAGACTCTCTTAATAACACACACATACAGCCATGCTTACACTCCATCTAACACACACATACACAGTTATGTTAACACAAGCAGATTCACAGTTACATACATGCATCCATACATACTCACTCCCTTTCTAACTCCCTTATCAACTCTCATTCTCTCCCACCCACCCTACCTGCCTCACTCACTCCCTCACCCATTCTCTCACCCTCTTCTCATGTTACCTTCCTCCTCACCCCTTACCTTTCCGGAGGCCTTTCATCAAGGGAGTCACCTCACCCAGGCACTTTCCCACTCACGCACTGGGGCCAGTCCAAGTTGGAGCAGCACTTTTTTTTCACCATTTTGGAGCAGCCTGTCCACCTCTGCTCTCCAAGCCCCTGCTGGAGGTATGTGCCAGTATGGTACACGGCTGGTCTGTCTGCCAGTGTCTGCTCAGTGCCCTACTGCTGCTACTGCAGCTATATCACCTTCCTTACTCTGCGGGATCAATTTATACCTATTGTATAATTTCTGGAAAAATATCAGTCACATACCACGTGGCTTGGTGTGTCTGACTGTCTGCTAGTGCCTGCCTACTTCCATGCTGCTGCTGCTCAATCATCTCCCTTACTCTGAGGGCAAGGCTGGATTAAGACGTTTTGGACCCTGGAGCAAATATGCAGTAAGAAGAGTCTTCTGAGGTTCTCAAACTTTTATAAGTTTAAAAGGAAACTCCAGTCATGATATGCACTTTAATGCTTATGATAGCTGAGTGGTTCCTGTAAGTTTTTGTGGTGTAAGGGGGTAGAGTGGGTTGTCTAGCTATGCTACCTTGTCTGCCCCTCCAACCCAATTTTCTTCTATTCATATGCATCTGCCCCCCTCCAGCTTTTTGCAGTGCTGGAAATGTGTTCAGCTGCCTTCATTCTTGGTAGCATACTTTCTATAAGGTGGTGGGAACAGATTTTGGTCCATATAGACATGATGGCATCACGCAGTTGCTGCAGAGTTTTCGGCTGCAAATTCTCCTGGTGGAACAGGAGATGCCAATCTCCTGTTCCACCAGATCCTGAAGGTGCTCTATTGGATTGAGAACTGGTGACTGTGGAGGCCATTGGAGTACAGTGAACTCATTGTCATGGTCCAGAAACCAGTTTGAGATGATGTGAGCTTTGTGGCATGGTGCATTATCCTAATGGAAGTAGCCATCAGAAGATGTGTGCACTGTGGTCATAAAGGCATGGACATGGTCAGCAACAATACTCAGGCTGTCGCGTTTAAACGATGCTCAATTGGTACTAAGGGGCCCAAAGTGTGCCAAGAAAATTTTCCCCCACACCATTACACCACCACCACCACCAGCCTAAACCTTTGATACAAGGCAGGATGGATCCATGCTTTCATGTTGTTTACATCAAAGTCTGACCCTGCCATCTGAACGTTCTTGCATTCTTCCATTGTCCAATTTTGGTGAGCCTGTGCGAATTGTAGCTTCAGTTTCCTGTTCTTAGCTGACAGGAGTGGCACCTGGTGTGGTCCTCTGTTGCTGTAGCCTATCTGCTTCAAGGTTAGTGTTGTGTGTTCAGAGATGATATTCTGCATTCCTTTGTTGTAAGGAGTGGTTATTTGATTTACTGTTGCCTTTTTGTCATCTTGAACCAGTCTGCCCATTCTCCTCTGACCTCTGATATCAACAAGGCATTTTCAGCCACACAACTGCCGCTCACTGGATATTTTCTTGGACCATTCTCTGTGTCTGTGTAGTGTCTGTGTATAAATAGTCTAGTCAATGAGCTCTCACATAAAGACCTGCATAACAAGTTAATGGAACTTTATAAAGATGGAAAAGGATATAAAAAGATATCCAAATCCTTGAAAAGAAGTGGAAAATTTGTGGATCTCTTGATACCAAGCCAAGGTCAGGTAGACAAAGAAAGATTTCAGCCACAACTCCAAGAGTCATTGTTCAGAAAACAAAGAAAATCCGACGGGGAACCTTAGGAGCATACCTAGGAACTTCTTCCCCTAGGGCTTTCCCGCTGACGTCGGTGGGAGTTCCCCCCATTTAAAAGGAAAATGGGCGGGGAGGGGGGGCATGTCAAGACCCGAGAAGAACCATAGAAGTGGTGCTTCACCTGGAGATCTCCGAATCATACCTGGAGAGTTCCCAGGTATGCTTAGGAGAAATACAGGCTGCTCTGGAAAAATACGATGTGGTTGTTTCAAGGAGCACAATATGACGATACTTGAACAAAAATGAGCTTCATGGTTACAATATGCCCGACAACACCTTGACACACTTCACAGCTTCTGGCACACTGTAGTTTGACAAGACCAAAATAAAGCTTTACGGTCACAACCATCAGCGCTATGTTTGGAGAGGGGTCAACAAGGCTTGTAGCGAAAAGAATACCATCCCCACTGTGAAGCATGGTGGTGGCTCACTGTTTTTTGGGGGGTGAACTCCAAAGGCACAGGGGATCTTGTGAAAATTGATGGCAAGCTGAATTTTCAGAAAATACTGGCATATCATTCTTCTGCATGAAACCTGCGACACTCTTGGACTTTCCAGCATGACAATGGCCCTAAGCACAAGGCCAAGTTGACCCCCTGGTGGTAACAGCAGAAAAAAGGTGACGGTTCTGTAGTGGCCATCACAGTCTCCTGACTTTAAAATCATCAAGCCACTCTGGGGAGATCTCAAACGTGCAGTTCATGCAAGACGACCAAAGACTTTGCATGACCTGGAGGCATTTTGCCATTACAAATACCACCTGGAAGAATTTGAGGCCTCATAGACAACATACTTAAGGGGGGAATACACAGTATTAAGAACTAAGGGTATGCAGACTTTTGAACAGGGATCATTTCATTTTTTTCTTTGTTGCTATGTTTTGTTTTATGATTGTGCCATTCTGTGATAATCTATGGTTGAATATGAATCCCAAAAGAAATATGTGTTTATATTTTCTTTAAAAACGGTGCTCCAAGGGTATGCAAACTTCTGATCACAACTATATATATATATATATATATATATATATATATTAGTGATCAGAAGTTTGCATACCCTTGGAATACCGTATTTGCTCGATTATAAGACGAGGTTTTTTTCAGAGCAAATGCTCTGAAAAATACCCCTCGTCTTCTAATCGGGGTCGTCTTCTAATCAGACCTCAAATAGAGGTCTGATTAGGAGACTAAGATCCAGATCCCCCGCACCGCTGCAGGGGACCTGGATCCTCCTGTCTCACCCCCCCCCCATCATACACACACTTACCGGTGCTTCCTGCTGTGTTGCCGGGGCAGCGGGTTGACGTCTACGCGATCCGCGTAGACAACGTCCGCTGCAGCCGGAAGAAGGTGTGGCTAGCAGCGGGGGTTGTCTGCGTCCGTCGCGTAGACCTTCCCCGACTGTCAGAGATCAGAGTTCCCCGCACCGGTGCGGGGAACTCTGATCTCTGACAGCCGGGGAAAGTATACGTGACGGACGCATACAAACCCCCGCTGCCAACTCCACCTCCTTTCGGCTGCAGCGGAAGGCGACGTCAACCCGCTGCCCCGGCTGGAAGCACCGGTAAGAGAGGGCTGAGAGGGGAGAGAGGGGTGAGAGAGGGGGAAGGGGGGTGAGAGAGGGGGGGTGAGAGAGGGGGGGAGAGAGTGTGTGTGTGTGTGTGTGTGTTAGTTAAATGGGGGTATAGGGTGTGTGTGTGTTAAATGGGGGCATAGGGCATTTCTGGAGTGGCGTTAAGGGGGCATTTAATAGAGCACTCTGTCTCCTGAAATGCCTTATACCTCCCTATATGCCACTCTGCCCCATAATATGCCTTTTAACCCCCTAAATGCCAGAGTGGCATATAGGGGTATAAGGCATTTCTGGAGGCAGAGTGCTCTATACAATGCCTTTTAACTCCCTTAATGCCACTCTGCCTCCTGAAATGCCTTATACCTCCCTATATGCCACTCTGCCCCATAATATGCATTTTAACCCCCTAAATGCCAGAATGGGATATAGAGGTATAAGGCATTTCTGGAGGCAGAGTGGCACATAGGGGGTCAAAAGGCATACCATGGGGCACAGTGGCATATAGAGGGTTAAAAGGCATATCATGGGCCACAGTGCCATATTGGAGTGGCAAGCCTGGGGGCAGATGTGCGTAACTGGGGGACAGGTTGGAAAATACAAGAAATAAAAACAAAAAAATATTTTTCTCAATCATAGCTTTTATTAAAAAAAATAGTTTACATGAATTAACATTTACTGGTAAAACTTTTTCCCTTTGGGGTCGTCTTATATTCAGGCTTTTTCTTTTTTTCCTAAGTTAATATTCAGATTTTGGGGGGTCGTCTTATAATCAGGGTCGTCTTATAATCGAGCAAATACGGTATATACCGTATTTTCTGTTGTATAAGACAACTTTTGAACCCGAGAAAATGTTCTCAAAAGTCGGGGGTCGTCTTATACACCGGGTATACTTACTTACTGAGCCGGACTTGAGAATCACGAATCTCTAGGGGAGGGGCAGGAGGAGAAACCGCCTCCCCTGGGCCGGTCTTCAGGGCCGCGCCGAGGTAGGTGCAAGATCGTGATCTCCCCAACGCAGACGTTCACCGTCAGCGGGGTTTACGTGCATCGCCGCTGCCGGTGAACGTCTGCGTTGGGGAGATCACAAACTTCTGATCACTAATATATATATCCCATGGGGGGAGTCCTGGCAACGGAGATTGTTAAAGCACATTGTGGTAAGCTTTAACAATCCTCCTTACCAGTGCAGAACGGTATACAACTTCCAGTGCCGGAAGTTGTATACAGTTCTGCGTAGAATAGATGTCCCCTGCCGGCCCCGCAAGACACCCGGGAGTCTGCACTGGTAAGTCTAGGGGAGGGGGGCACATCTCGGGGGGGACAAAGAGTGGCAGCATATCTCGGGGGGGACACACACAGAGTGGCAGCATATCTCAGGGGGACACACACAGAGTGGCAGCATATCTTGGGGGGGCACACACAGAGTGGCAGGGTATGTGGTGAGGGCAGTGTATAAATGTGTATGTATGGACAGGCGTATGTTAAGGGCAGTGTATGTGTATATGTGTGTTTGTAAGCTGGTGTGTACGTATGTTAGGGTGAGCTGACCCACCCAATCCAAGCAGGCTTTGTATAGAACAACCAGCCAATCACCGGTAAGGTACAGTGCTTGCCGTGATTGGCTGGTTGTTGAATACTGGGTAGAGGGGTAGTCTTATACGGCGAGTATAGCCCAAACTCTATATTTTAACTGCAAAAGTTGGGGGTCGTCTTATACGCCCAGTCATCTTATATGCCGGAAAATACGGTATATATATATATTCCAGAGAACATGTCCATAATACATTCTGGTGAGGTAATTTAAATAGGCGGGAACACAGGGCTGCAGTACCCAGTACTATAGTGGTCAAAAGCATTAACAACATGCTGTAAGTATTATTTTGAAGGCATGACTTAAATGTAGATCTCTGTAAGCTGAGTTTGTGTAAAATGAGGAGTGTCTGTACTTTTAAAAGTGATAGCTGTTAGCCAGATGCCCAAACCATGTGTCTGTATTCCTAAAGGAGATCCAGTTCTGCAACAAGACACAGCATTGTTCCAGCACTTGTACTGTATGTGCCAGTCTGCAGCCTATTCTGATATTCCTATGGTGATCCATCCAGCACAAAGTGTTGCCAAATTAACCTAATTAATTAATAAAGTATTTAAGCTATTCAGAAAATAGTGAATATGATAAGCAGCTACTTTCACCAGAACAAAAGAATATAAAGAGCATTAATGGAGTATATGGGGCCTCCCTGACAACTCCCCCACTTCCCTTTGATGTGTCCCTCTTGGGACAAGAATGTGCCCCCTCCCCCACTGGTGTAGAAGGACTCAGACATTTCCTGCTGCTCCCTGTAATGGGGCTCTGTGAGCATCATATGGGCAGAGAAACAAAGGTCCTTTCTTCACCTCACCCCCTCCTTCTCACACACACAGCCATTGTTCATTGTTTTCCTGCTGGGCCTTTTGTTAATTGTTTGCTGGACACATACCCAGACATTCACTGATTCACTGAAATATTCTTCTAGACTCAGAGGAAAAAAAACTCATTCATTTTACGTGTTCATATAAATATAGGTAACTAATCTTTGTATCTACCACAGTATGCATATATATATATATATATACTAAATATTTGCAATAAAAAAATATCTTTTGTAAACACTTAAATATTTTTTACCGCTCTATTATGGACATGAATTGTTATTTACTTTGATTATTGTTTGTCCATAAATGCAGGGGTTGGGCCTGACATTGACAAAGTTTATTATTAAAGCGCGCATTTTGCCAGGTTTGTTGTGTGGTGTGTGTTGTGATGAATGGTGGCTAGAGATACACACGTACACACAGCAGGGGGCGGGCAGGAAACTGCTATTACATCCCAGGAGAGACACTCACACCCACAGGATCGGAGATCCAGAGAGGGAATAGGACGGACTTAGCGAAGGGAAACCGGGAAGAAGAAAAGAGACATACACGGGTTAGCCGAGGGAGGTACTTGTCCTTACAGAGACCTCTTACGACAGAACACAATTGGCGAGAGAGAGTCTCCCAGTGACTACGGATTTGTGGTCAAAGAGTGTCCCACTGACCAAAGGAAGAGTCCATGCTGGAGACATCCTGGTCCTAAAGAGCAGTGAGTATGGCTATACACCTAGCAGCAGGCTGGCAGTATGAATGCATTTTAAATTGGCTTTTTTTTCTATTTCTCTGGCGAGTAAACACGACTTGCTCCCCTTTCGCTTTATTATACACCGATTGGATGCACACAGCACGTGTTGGGAGTTCATCAATAACCAGCACTTATATATTGATATTAATGTTTGGAAATTATTGATGCTCTCATAGCCTTTGACATGTAGCCTTCCTAAGCTGAGCTAGCTCTAATTTCTGCGGGATCTAATTAACTCGATGTGGGTATCTGTGTGCTTATGTATCACTGTGTGCTCACTACTTGGGGAAAATAAATGGAAGGTGGGATCATGTTTATTTCATTCAGTACCTTTCCATAGGTTCTGTAAGGGAACCGAAACATTGAAGCACCTTACTTCATGTTCACATTAAGTTGTGACTCATTGCTTCATACTAACATACATAAACATGTGTATTCATAGAGCTATACATGTACTTCATAAACATACAATAGCCAACTTAAAAGGAAACCTGTCGCCATCACAGCTTTTAGCAGCAGTAAATGTATTTATGGGCAGTACATAGTTTGCGCTTCTTTGTCAGTATAATTGTTTTGAAGATGTTCAGTTTAAAAGTTCACATGCCTGTTTCTTTTTAAAGGGGTATTACTTATCATGTGTGAAAAACACAACAATGGTTTAATGGTTTTAGGATTTTGGAAAAGAGACACTGGTAGAAAGGCACCAGTGTTACTTTTTTTTTATTGTTTGTTTTGTTATTGTGTGTGCCTGGTTGTTGTGATGTATAAATGATGTACATAACCTCATTAGTGAGGTTTTGTATTAAAAGTGATTCTGGTGCCAATGAGCAAGAACAGGGCCATCTCTTGTCGTGTTGATAGAAGTTTTAAGAATTTTCGCCAGAATCTCTGTATAAATTACCACCAAAGTGGAACCACTCACAGATGCCACCCTTATTCCAGGGTTTGTTGTCTGCACCTCTGAACCCTAAAGGGGAACAGTTGGTGTCACAGCCTTTACCATCAAATACTGCAAAGGACTGATTAAGGTCTTTGCATCAGGAAAAATGAAGGATCAAATGCTACCTATAGCATATTTAGTGTAAAGGCCTCATGGAGACTGAGATCCATGGCTCAGAATGGCAGGGCTAGTATTACCTAATTTATTTTGTGTCCTGAAAGGGGAACTGTGACTAACGCCCAACTCCCACCAAATGTTTTCTTAGTAGTATCAGATTAAATACAAATAATGGAAGTCTAAGGAGGAACATACTTCATTGTCATTGTTGTGAAGACTCAGCTTAGCATGGTGATTGAGATGGGAAAGTCAAATCCCATACAATGATAACCTACAAGATCTGTACATAAAGGAAGTTTATTGGAGAAAAATACATTGCTATACTGCTATAATGCTCAAAGAAAAATGCTTCCTTTTCCACAGAATACTTACATATACTTATTATATACATAATGTGGGTTTTTATTACACATACCCTCACACATTGACACACACATGAAAAAAAATCTAGAAAATTTTAGCACTGAAAAATTTTGATAAAATAAAACCATTTTTCATTATTACTGACGGCCTCCATAATTTTTGTTTGCTGCACTCCTATACATACATTCACCCGTTTTGTGTGTAATTATCTGCCTCTGTGTGTATGTGTGTGTGTATATATATATATATATATATATATATCTCTAGCATCTGGTAGATTTTATAACATGTCCATATAGCTTCCTGCATCTCTGTGAAGGTATATGTAAATCTGTATCATCGTGCTGGTATATGAGCCGTATTCATTGATAGAGGGGTTATTTAGATTTTTACACTAAAAATAATAATATAAATGATGAATGTTACCTAACTAGAGACACTTAAAAAACTGACAGTAAGTAGGTCAGTAGGGTTGTTTCCCCGTCAGTAAATGTTTAAGTTAAATGACATGTAGCAGTTTCCCAACACTCATATGACTTGCGTGTATATTTCTGTGTGTAATTCTGGGTGGTGTTATTTTTGTTACATTGGTATGTTTGCTCTGATTGACATACTCTGATAATAGTTGCTGGATGGTAATTGCGTATAGCGCAACAATTGAGCTTACTTTAAGGCACATTCCAACATTAATAAAAAATCTACCAGGTAAACCGGGTCTCATAATGGAATGAAAACTGGTCTGATAATGGTCGTAAAAGTATCCATGCCAGGGCACCAGCATGAATAAACAGTCATACAGCATAGTAGTGAAAGAAAAAATAATGATCTACCAGTTCTTATGTGTAGCAGTACATGGCAAAAGCATTGTTGTTGAATAAATGAATATTATGTGTGCAATTTTTATAGTGATTTTGACTTGATATCTGCAAGTATTTTACATTGAGCTGATAATCAACGTGTTTTAATTTTTGTAATTAAAAACACTCCTATTCATATTTTTAAATATATTTTAGACTATTTATGATTGGTATAGGGATGTAACTCTATGTTTATTTTTTGTAAACAAAAGTTTATTAAGAATAATTAATTATTTGTAACACAACAATGGAAGAAAGGAATAAGGGGAGAAATTGATGGGTGGTAGGTAGTCAAAAATAGAATTGACATAATAGTGTATACAAAAATATTATCATAACAATCATAAGGAGCATCTAGATGGCAGTCAACATAGGAAGGTACGTAGGAAGCTGTGAAACGCAAAAAGCATAAGCCTCGGAATTTTCCAACCCATACCTATGGTCAAGAGAGAAATTTGAATAAAATCGGGGGGGGGGGCAGCGCTCTAGGAGGCATCCAAGCAGTATGTTATTTTTATGCTAATAATATAGAAATTTCATCATTCTCTTTTCTGTCTACTAAAAGACCAGTCTGGTGAAAAGCTACACTGAGAAGCCACAAGGGGAAAAGGCATAGTATGAACTAACTTGCACTGCACCAGTAAGTCTGGCACGGGATAAGTTGGGATTTGTCCCGTGTATACATAGGACAAGTGGGCATGAAGGCAACTCTGCGTTGAAGTTAGTGTGTATGACAACATTATCTTGTTGCCTCGCTATTTAGCCCAGAGGAATATTCTCTACTCTCCTAGGTTTCATGTTTAATAAAGGTTGCAGATTTTATGGGTCTGGTTGGATAACAATGCGGCCCACCACTAATATCTCTGCCAAAGTGACCCGCCTATGCATTATATCCTCTCATCAGTTGGTTGTGCCCAGGCCTGTAGTAGAAATTGTAATATCTATATCATATTTAATGTAAATAGGTAAACTTAGCATGTAGCCATCCAAATAGATATTATTATTATTATTATTATTATTATTTTCTCCAAGAATACATTTAAATACTTAATTATTTGAGTCCGGGGAAATAATAAAAGCATCTCTTTTTTGCCAATATAAAATGTTTTTCATCCAGATATATATAATATATTTGAAGTAGATAGAAGGTCTAAATGGTGTTCTGACCATTTTATGTTATTGTAAACAGATTGAAGGAGGACAAGGTTTGCTTTACAGAACAAAGAAAATGAACATGCAAAAAAAAAGTCCTTTGATCATCTAGAGGACTGCAGGCTCTGATCTAATTATAGACCCAGTTGCTTGACTCTGTCATGGCTGCTACTTTGACAGATAAAATAATTATAGAAGAACAGTTAGTTGTTCTCCTTGTTAAAGGAGTCATCTTACAGTTATTATGAGCTCTCTCTGACTCTATAATAATCATCATAATGGCCTTTGGTGTGTTATACTAAGCACAGTGTCATAAGAAACCTCTGTTGCACCCTGTGTTCAATTATTCTCTGTGATGGCCAAAGAATACAGGGCAAACCTATGGGAACATTGTAGAGGGAGTAGTAATCCCACAAACCTTTAGGCCTTCTTAAAAGAAAAAAAAGGAGCTATCGTTTTTATAATTTGTCTCGCATTATTCCCCCGTTCAGATTTCAGGGGAATTACACAAGGACATTAATGCAAAAACAAACATTAATAAACGTTCCTTTTAATGTATTCTTTTTTTTAAAACAAATACATTTAAAAACAAGCAACCAAGTGTCTTTCCATAATTGCATTTTTATACTCCTTTTACTTAATTATATTTACAGGTGGACCAACACCTTATGCTGAGTCTTAATCACATTAAACGTAAAATGTGCAGTAAATCTTTGCTGAAATAACTTTTACCAACCAGTACGCCTCTTGCACCTTGTCGATTCATCACAGCTGTCCAGTGTACTGAAACAAACATTAGCTTTAAATTACCTTACCCTTCAGATGTTTTAAAGACCAAAAAGTGTGTCCATCTTGGTCTCTGGAAATACACCTGGTTACTCTCATATTCAAAGAGGCAATGACGTTATTAGCTGAGATCTTTACTAGTTTCTGGATTAAAACCAAAGCCTCACGCGTGGATGACTATCAAAAGAGCAATCTCATGTGTTTAGTTATAAAGCAACCTAGTTTCCGTGGGTCATAGTACGGGTAGTCTATGAATAAGCACAAGCAGTAGTGTGATGACACACCGTGTTCAAAGTGTTTGTGCATAGCCTTAATCCATTATCAACATCTTACTCGTGTCTCTTAGAGATGTTCCAAAGAACTGTCCACGCAGCAGAAGTGAATGCCTTGCCTAGTAAATAGGGGGAACTATCCCTTGTTTGTTAAGTTAATTGTTGGGGGGGTTTTTAGCGTTTGTTTTTTTTTTTTTTAGGTTTGAGTAAGCCGTAGTGATGTTTTTTTGAGGCGTGCTTGTATTTGTGTATGATTACCTTTTCGATTTATAACAGATGATGTTATATAACCAGTCCCGGAGACAGCACTTTTTGTTAACCCCTGTGTTTTGCTCTGTCTTGTTCCATTAATTTATATATTTCTGAATACTATCTTCTATCTGCTCATCAGCTATAAAGTCAGTAAGTCTATTCCATTTGTTTTAAATTTGACATGGCATAAAAGATCTATTTCCTGTATGTGTGTATATGTATGTATGTGTATATATATGTGTGTGTATGTATGTATGTATGTATATATATATATATATTAGTGCAGATTTTCAAATTTGAACATACATATTACAATCCCATTGAATGTAGCTATTCCATGCAAACACTATTAATTTAATTTTAGACTTTTAAATAATTTGCATGATTTATTAACGTGAAATATGCAATGCCATATGTTTCTTATCCCGGCACTAAGTAAAAGTACTGCACTCCCAACTTAAGAGGTCTTTATATAAATAAGGTTTACTGTTAGTGATCAGTTACGATTTCCATTTTGTAAGTCGGGACTCAGTTTGTGCAAAAACATTTATATATGGTTTTAAAAGTACAAAAAGCAAAATGTCATGTTGCATAAAGGCAAGTATCGATGGGTTATTGCCCTAGAAAATGATAAAGACCTTTTGTAGTCTTGTATGTTCTTAAACCTAAGAGGAAAGGATAAAATGACAGGTCTGCTAAGGTTTAATTGCATAATATACTAAAGAGTACAATTAATGTTTTGTCTAAGCACAACAGCACCTCTTAAATCAATTCACTATTGTCAAAAATGAAACAATAAGAAATAGTGTCTAGCAACAAAAAGTAAACGTTTATAAGCAATGTTTTACAAGATCGTTGCTAAATATATGTAGTTTTATAAAAATAGTCATAATTAAAAATACAAATTTGCTTTGTGGTTTCTCTTAATATAAACTTTTTGGCATGTGTATGTTAATTATCTTTAATAAAAATTTTACAGCAGCTTATTGTGCCATTTTACTGGCATGCTGGTAAAAGTTAACAGGGTCAATGTTAACACCGTAGAAGTAATGCAGTAGCAAATGCTTTTTTGTTCCTGAAAAGACAAAGCTAATTCATCATAAAAACAGATATTTCTAGAGCGCTGTAGCCAAGCGAAATATTGCTTATTTTCATTATTTTGCTAATAATTATTTGGTGTTAGTTTTAGGAAACCGGCAGATTATCATTTTTTATCTTTTCTCAAAGTGGAGTGTGTCACTTTTCAGCTTCAAAATGTTGTAGTGATCTCATGATTAAATAATTCCCACTTCAAAGACAGTGGTTACAAATAAGGTACTGTACTCAGTTTTGCATAGCTTCAAACTAATTACGGTATTTTAATGGTTTGACTAGAAAACGACTATATATGTCGAAGAAAAAAAAAAAAAAGATAGCATCACTAAAAACTTAGAGACCCTTCACAAGCATACTCGCCACCATATGTGTACACAGATCAGGAAGGGATAACAGAGCATGCAAAACTCCTGTGTGATCTTGAATCATGCTTCTCAAAACTCTGATAATAGCAAAATATGTTAACACAGTTGATGTTTGTATGAGATAAGGGCGCTTCTGATGTGGCTTACTGGAAACAGACAAAAAAGGCAGTGCCAGATTAAAAAGTACATTGCTGGCACTAAAGTCACAGGCGTAGAATACATTTACTTCTACACGGATATGCAGGTAATATGCCCTTATAAAAGTGTTACCTCAACTGAGCGAAAGCTTGCAGAACCAGAGGACTATAAGTGCTAGAAACACATATTGGAGTTTCAGTAGAAGTGGTAAACACAAGATTGGTATGTTTAGTTCTGTTTTTGCCATATAATAAGATACTTTGGTAAAAGTGTGTGGTGCTGTGTTCAAAAACCAGAGAGTCAAAGGCTTAGATGCAAGAAGATTTTACTTGGCTGAGAGGATGGTAGATAAGAAGAACAGTCTTCCTGCCGAAGTTGTAAAGGTTAATACAGCAAGGGAATTTAAACATGTATGGGAGAGTAATATAGCTATCCAGAATCTGAG
Organism: Spea bombifrons; assembly: GCF_027358695.1. Classification (NCBI taxonomy): domain Eukaryota; kingdom Metazoa; phylum Chordata; class Amphibia; order Anura; family Pelobatidae; genus Spea; species Spea bombifrons. The sequence goes on along the minus strand of NC_071088.1, from coordinate 58,334,854 downwards.
ACCAGAGCAAAGGGCGATTAAGGGTTAAGTCTTTACATCAGGAATCTGATCAGACTAGATGGGCCAATTGGTTTTTATCTGCTGTCAAATTTTGTTTCCGCCACAATATACAGAGTTTTTGTCCTTGGATATCTATTCTAGAGTCATAGTCTGATACTAGAGGGTAGGAAGCTTAGACTTAATGTAAGGAAGTTTTACTAAACTTGGAGGGTAGATAAGTGGAATAGTGTCCCAGCAGAAGCAATACATGTTAATACAGTGAGGGCATTTAAATATGGATGTGATAGCTATAAGGCTATTCTCAATATAAGACAACACTAAGGACCAAATACAGTTTGACGTTTTCACAGCAGAAAAACACTGGCAGACAAAATGGGCTGAACTGTTCTTATCTTCTGTCAAATGCTGTGTTTCTATTGTTCGTTAGTGGGTAGGGCAATAAAGGCATAAGGAAAAACTGTCTGTGGGTTACTTTGTTTTATATTGGAAAATAAATTTCAAACTCCCAAATTTTAAAAAATATATAAAATGCTGTCTTGTTTAAAAATATGCTGCATAGGGATTTTCCAATATCAAGGTTACAAATCTAATTGTAATTGTTGTGTAAATGCCATTTTTCTATGGCACATAAAGATTTATCATTTAGTCTAGGATCAATCATTTCCTTCCTCCTGGACTTTTATCCAGATGTCTTCTGTAACCTCTGTATTTGAACACCTCTATTAACATGCTTGTCTTTGTGACCTTTCTGACCTTGTTGCCTTTGATGCCTGTCTTTCTTTATTCACATACCTATATCTGTTTGCAGTGTCTAATTGAATGGATTCATTGGATACAGAGGAGGAGCTGGGATGCTGCCCTGGGAATTTGCAAGAGGGAAGGTAATTCATATCTTCTCCCTCAGAAATATGGCTCCCCATCACTTTTGTGGCCAGCTGACTTTGAGCTATACATTTGGCTTGCCCATTATTCCCCTATCTTGGCCATTCCTCAGGGACATGCATTTCTTGTGTGGCATCCATATTTTTCATTCTGCACCCTCCATGCATATAGCATATATACCTTAAGGTATAAGGTATATACCTTAATGTTTGCTACATGGCCCCTTTAAATTTTTGTGCTGCCCTCTTGCTATGCTTTTTTGCCTTCCTCCATCCTATAGCTGTTTTGCGTTAAGGAGATATGTTCAGTTGAACACATCTCTCTGCGCGAGATGTACTTAGTACCTGTCACCTCCATTGCCTATTCAGGACCCTGATCACATGAGCCGCAAGCATTCCCACTGATTTCAATGGGAGCTGTTTCCTGCCACTTATTGGGTACTTCAAGAAGCCAATCAGTGGCAAGAAATGTCGGACCACAAATGAGGACGGAACTTCTAAGCCAGGTCTTATTTTTTCTTTTGAAGAATGTGCGTATTAAAGTGTTCACAGAGTACTTTAATATGCACTCTTCTTTAAAGGGGAGGGGCAGACTTAAGAAAATTGTGTTGGAACTCAAGCCGAGGAAAAAGCGGTTGATATTCAAAAAGTATGACCTTGAGGAAAAAAACGTTAGTTGCTAAGTTTTATTTATATTTAGCTCATCTATAGTTCGAATACTTCCCGTCTGATGATACAAGTTGAAATGGATTTTAGTACCTTAGGGGAAACTGTCAGTAGGGCAACTTTTAGCATAAACAAATTAATTCATTAAAACCACATCTCATTTTTTGATGTACCTGTGTGATTGTTTTGTAAATAGTTTAAAAAATTTCATGCCATGGATTCAGATTACCAGCAGTCCATGCAAATTCAGAGAACGCTAACTTTAAGATACCTTATTCAAATACAAATAAAGATGCGTTTTAATATATATTGCATATTTAATATCCGCATTGTTGCATGAGTTTATTCAGTGTAAAGAACCGATCCTTTTAAGTGCCATAGAGGTATTCCATATACTACAATGCAATGCGTGTTCTTATGTCACAAAGTCACAGCATTTACATCTATACAAAGCAGACGGGGCCTTTATTCTAGATATAATATTGATTAAAAAGTAATGTGCATGTGATTCCCAATGTTTGTGTTTTTTCCTTTTCTTCATGTATGCTTAATATAATTGTAACTTTATCTGTGCTAAAGAAAACTTAGTTTTAGGGCAGTGACAGATTGTGAGGAGCACGCATGTGTATATACTCTGCATATTTATTCTTATGAACATAAATTCTGCCCAGACGTACATGTATATTTTGCTATGTATTCTCTCTGTGTGTATCTGTCAACATCAGAATATACCAAACACATAAATAACGTGACAAAAGTAGCAGATCACTAGCAACAAACATGCTTTATTTTGCTCTTTCTGACCCCCGACAATGTTTTTTTTCTGGGCTATCAATGAATACGGGGTGCCTTGTGAAATGCTCTTATTATGAAGGGTGCTCATTAGTGTCCCCGGCACCCACCCACTTCATTCCCTGGTGACCGGCAGCTGAGTATCAGGAATGTGGGAGAGGCAGAATGAGGGTGGGGGCAGTCATTGTACTCTAACAATGCCAGGTTCAGATAAAGGCAGAGTCCCCACAGCAACCTGCAGGGCAAGAACAGGCCTGATTAGTGGAGGTGGAGGGGGGATGGAGAGAACAGAGTAAATAGAAAAAGATTATGAAATAGCAAAAGCAGTGTATGGAAGGATGATGAATGATGCACTAGGAAAATAGATGTGCTTGTTTGTGTGAGTAGTCCATTATTCTTTTTGCATGTGACATGTAGGTACGTGTGTCTTTGTGAGGGTAATTACTATGCCAAAGGTGTGTGTATGTTTTTAGTATGTGTTGTACGTATGCGACAAAGATAGGTTTGTGAGAGCTTGCAGGTTCCTGAAGCAGCGGAACATTTTCACAATGCCCTATTGTGTCCTTGTCACACTTCCTTTGTTGTTTTGTCCGCTCATTGTTCTGCTTCCTCTTATCCCTGCTGTGTGGCCTCTCCCTGCCATGCCTTCTCTGGGAGGGATCTGCGTTCCCAGTGCTTTGTGCTAAAAGGACTGTAACCTGTCAAATTCTCTGCCAAGATTAGAGCGGCAGTAAAGTGCCATGTTCTGCAGCCCCTGGACAGCAGAAATCCACGAATAACAGAGATCTATCTAATAATTCATCTTCCGAAGGCCACTGGTTTCTGATTTACTGATTTTCATGCACTTTTTTGTTTTTTCTCCCCCTTTTCAAATGACTATTTTTTCTTCATATTTCTCTACGTGTTTTGTTTGTTTTTATACCATTTGATGCTGGTGTTACTTATTTTGTTTTACTTCCTTGCTTACTTTTCTGCCTATTCAATAGAAAGAGAGACTTGGGCACTTAGTGAAGTGATTCACTCCCTCTGTTTCAACATGGGAAGTTCAAAAAATGGGTTTAGCGAGTGCAGTTAACATAAGAATGCAGTGTATGTTTTGTTTTTGTGGAGCTGTGTAAACAGACATTTTTCTTACATCGTCTCATTAACACCTCTTATTCCTTGCTGCAAATGTTGATGTAGGTAAACATTATTAGATAATGTTACATTGAAAATTAAAATAATTAATGTGTATCAATGCTATATCTGTAAAATCACATTTAATATTTTTACTTATTTTAGTACTTTATGTTTAGCCTAATTAGTGTTATGTATTGCTGTAGTGATAGTTGATAAGTTATCCACCCTATGAAGGGAAGATGACCTCAAAGGTCAGCTGACATTTCCAGTCCAAGTATAGATCTTTACCAGACAACATAGAAGTCTCCACAGTTAAATAAAATGTAGTTTTGAAGCTAAGATGACTAAACTTTACTTGGTTTAGATCAAGTCCCATGAATACACAGTGTCAGCCACCTTCCACATTCAGATAACTCAATGTACACCCTCTTTACCTTGTAATTTATGCACCTATTACCGCAATCACAGCCTATATTAATAGAATCATTGTGATTAGGATTTTCAAATGCTGTCTGAGTGAACGAGAAGCTTACTTCTTTATAGCTGAGATGATTGTTCTTGAACGTCTGGCTCCGTATATCTGGCAGTGCACCAAACATTATTTAAATTCTGTCTTACAGAATGTCTGTGAAGGCCCCAGTATCTCCGGTCAAAGGCTCTGGTGGGACATTTACCAAACTGGAAGAAAATTACAGGGAGGAAGTTGCACAGATAATGGCTAGCCAAGCAGCAATTAAACAGGACTTTGATTCGTCACCCCAGGTGATTAGGAGTTATGACTTTATTCACAAAGCGGGCCCACCAGTAATGCGCATTATTATAAGTAAGGTCCCAAGCCCATTGTATTTATTTTACTGAAACACAACCTTCCAGTGTAACTCCGGATACCTGCCGGTGTTATGAACAACTGAGACAGAGTTTTATCTGAAGATCTTATGTTACACCACAATTTAGATGGGGCGATTGTAATACTGTTTGCTAGAAATAATCTGAACAAGTTTGGACCGCACAGGTTCCCTAAAATATAAATGTGTTTACATTCTACTTCCCACAATGCTACTTGGAGGTTGAATCCAAGTAGTTAATCTGTATTTTCTAGCACCTTTTTATAAATAAGATTTACTGTCCCTTTAAGCTGTATTTTTGTGATTATTTTTTGTAAATCTGTTAGTAATAGCAGACATCTATGCTGATTAAAGATTTAAAGGAGCAGTCTAGTCTCAAAATATTTTATTTCCAATATGCAATTTAACTGAAACTAATGTGCACGTTTTAGGCTCAATTGCTAGCCTTTTGATTGCAACATGTATAACTAAGATAAAGTTGTTTTTTAATATAGTGAATATTTTTTCTGGGTTGGTTGGATACCCCATTTAATTGGTTCAGAGGGAGTTTTACAATTACCCTTTCAATAGCTGTTGTTGTTTTTCTCAGGTTTATTCTAATCAGATTGAATGTAATGGTGGCCTTCCAGGGTCTGGTAACCAGGAGGAGACTCTAGAACTAAGCAAGGCAATGAAAGAGGGTAAGACAGTCTCAATCCCATTTTGATATGCACAAGGATTCTATCTTTAGTAATGATGTAAGACCACAGTTTTATGTGTTAAAACGGCATTAAGTATAAAGGAGGGATTGGGTAAGGATTTATGAGAGAAAACTGGGCAGATGAGATGTGTAATAAGGTATGTTCACTAAACCTGACAGAGTTTATCCATACCACAGACCCCAGTGATCTCAATTTAAGGCCATTTCTGCTTCTACTACTAGTTAAACCTGCAGGACTGCATTATTTTCGTTGGGTTGATACCTGTGGAAGTCTACACACCAAGAAACATCGCTGCTGCCATGGATGTCCCAAGACTTGTTCGGAACCCCAGTAAAAAACAAAACTCGTGTGTTCCGTAATATACTTCACAAAAGGTTTTAGGAGAAGGGCAGAGTGGGGGGTAGAAATATAGGGTATGGCTGCACGGAAAACAATGTCCCAGTTCCACAACTTAAATGTAGCACAAAGAGGCAGCTGCACAATTCTATGTTTAGCTTTCAAACAATTTGGATTTTCCAGACATGCATTCACATTTTAAATAGCAAGGAGCAATAATAGATACATAAGCCTCTTGAGTGCTTGAAAGGAATCGTGTGGGTTATAATAGCAAGTTTATATTGCAATCTTTATAATAAAAGCAAAGTGTGTTTACCTAAGGGTAAATGGTTTAGGGCTAATTAGGGAAAAACCGTACTCCCAAGATGGGGCCTGAGGGATAAAGTAATAGCAAACCTATAATTTTGTCTGTTTAAATTTCGATTCAATAATTCATTAAGTATTCATTTAAGCTTTCCAATACATCATTTTGACATTGTTCTCTTTAATGTGAAGTATTATAATCATGATAAATGTTTATTGTGATAAAAGTCACCAAACAGTTGTCTCACTATTGGAATTTTAAATTTGTAATCACAAATAAGTACACAAACTTAATTTATAGTTCCCAAACACCTATCCTGGGAACGGCACATTTATATCTGAAATTCCAATTTGTCAGGAGCAAATTTTATTGATTTATTGATTGCATGGGTTTTATTGATTGCATGGGTGCTTAATTATGATTAAGTATCTATGTGTAAAATACGTTGTGTGGAGTTATGGAGCTGCTGTAAATGATGTCCAACTATGTTGTTGTAAGAATGTGTTGCTACCGTGTTATCCTTAAGTGGTTTCTCCTAGGAATTGTGGTATGCTGTATATAGCTTTGCTAGTTCGTTTTTTTCCTTGTAATTACCTTGATTATCTAGTTGATTATGTTTCATTTTCTTCACCCTTTGCAGCAATACCTGCCCTGGAGAAATTGTTAACAAGTGACTGGAAAGATAAGTTGTTGGGAAGTTATGCTACAGATACCAAAGACGTGAAAGGTGAGTGAGCTTGTGGCAATATTTGCATAAATGTGCTCACAAGATTTGCCCCAAAATGAAAATGGTGACCATAAAGAACCGCATATATCATAGCTTGTGTCTATATCCTACCTCCTTTTTCTACACAAAATACATTAGATTCATAATGTGTTTCATAAAATGCTTAGATCTCAGAAGACAGAAGTGAGGAAGCAGTGTAGAGAAAGCAGTCCTTTATATCATAACTTCCTTAATTAAAGTGGAATGTGAGAAGGACCATGCCAATTTGTTTAATGTTTGCCATCAGGCAAATAGGATGTTTTGTCTTGAGAAGACTCCAATAAATAAAAAAATAAATTGGTAGGCCTGAACTTTCCCTGCAGTGTTTATTTCATCTTATAACTCCTTAAGCCACATCTATCACTGCTCATGCACGATAGACGAGGTATAAATTATGATGTAAAAATGTTAAATCTTTTCATCTTTAGTGTCAACACTACAGTGTAACACCTATATTGCTTTTTTGCCTAAGTATAAATGTGAACTTTGTCAAAGCATTGCATGTCTTACTAGTACTATAGGTGCTATAATCCAGTAACCATTGTTATGAGAAATGTAACCAGAGCTGTGTCTTTAGGTACTCAGGAGAGTCTAGCAGAAAAGGAGTTGCAATTGTTGCTCATGATTCGCCAACTGGCTACACTGAGGGACCAGCTGCTGAGTGCACACTCGGAGCACAGGAATGTGGCAGCCATGTTGTTTGAGAAGCAGCAGCAGCAGATGGAACTGGCAAGACAACAACAAGAGCAGGTGAGGGGAAATAAGTGTGTTGCAAAGTTCACACTAAAGCGGGTACCCCACAATACCAAGCTCAGCAAATTTGTGTCTAGGAGCCAGTTTGATATTTCGTTAAGAACACAATTAGAAAATAAAGAAGGCATGGCTGGGCCCTGCCATAATGGAACCTGAACTCAAATATCCAGTTAAATGCATTGTTATTGTTTTATCTTAATTTCATTCTTTCTACAGATTGCTAAACAGCAGCAGCAACTGATTCAGCAGCAACACAAAATCAACGTGTTACAGCAGCAAATCCAGGTACTGACATGCCCTTTATTTTACTGTTATCTCCACTTTGTCTTGGCCCTTCCTTTTGTATCCTTATAAGTCATTTCTTCATGTCTCTTTCCAATTCTTTTGCAGCAAGTCAATATGCCCTACGTTATGATCCCAGCATTTTCTGCTGCCCAGGCTGTCTCATCAGACTCGCAGATGACCCTGCCTATTCAACCTATTCCTTGCAAGCCAGGTGAGGACACTGATTTGTTCTGTGCATATAGCAGAAATACTTGATGGCAAAAAATATGTGCTTTTTAATTTAATACATGTGCTGTCATGTTTTTATGGTTGCAACACTGTTTAGTTTTAGGATTGTATAGTGCTTTGTTACTCAGGTGTCTTTACCCTTCTGATTACAGTGGAATATCCCATGCAGATTCTTCACAACTCGCCCACGGGTAGAGGTCCAGCATCTGGCAAACAGCAGGTAGACTACTATGAGACAGCGACTGGGGAAGATGTTGCATTACCAACCTAACATATCCAAAACTGACACTTTAACATTGTTCCCCCTTTATTCTAGGAGCCATCCCAGCCTCTCAACTTAACAGCCAAAACAAAAGGCTCTGACACATCTCCCACCTCTCATTCCTCCTCAGAATTCAGACTGTCTCCTGGGGGCAGTCAGGGAGGGGGCAGTAGAGATGCTGTACCCAACCAACAAAGAGCAAACCTACCACTGGGTATGTATTTAACACAACATATTTACCACAGTCTCCAGTGATCATGATGTGGCATGCATTTTCTCTCCTTTTCCTGGATTGCGATTGCATGTGATCTTTTTTTGATATTTCTGTTGCCACATACACTGCTGAATTATACATTTGTTTTTATAAAACAATAGCAAAAACCCAATACTTTGTGTATTCTGCAGAGTGTTTTTGGTGTGGGAAAAACATTCTGCATGTGCCTTTAGCACCACACCTTTTTGTATCAGTGTCCCAATGGCATGGACAGGTCACACCTGTATTCAGTCATGAACACAGCTGCTGTAGGGAGGGTGAATTGACAGCCCAAAAAAACAAGCTTGCCTTTACATGTTGACGTGCAGAATCCAAAGTGAAACTACAAACACAACTTGTTTAGTTAAATTAAGGGACTCAGTGGAACAAGCCATTTTGATGTTACTTTATTCCCTTACCTAGGTTTCCTTGGTGAAGGAGATGCCATCACTAAAGCAATCCAAGAAGCTCGGCAACTTCTCAATGGGCAGAACGTAGCACCAGAACATCATGAGAATAACTACAGGAAGGTATGGTAGAATGAAAAACTGACTGTTGTAATGCGAGTAGCTAAGGATGGGCTTGTGAGCCAGCTACAGATGGCACAGCCAGGGCACAGTTTAAAGGGTTTCTGTGAATGGTGTTGCTGTGCAATGTTTCCTAGGTATTCCATTGACTTTGGGCCCTCAAACAAATACAATACATACACAGAGGGAACAGAAATTACTGCTTCTTCAGGAAAGATCTCTATAACTTGCTGTCTCACACAACAGAACTTTTGTTATGCTGTAAATCATCTCATATCCTGTAATCTGCTCAGTGCACCCATGTGAGGTCTTTTATTTACTATCAATATATTGGTTTCTTAAGGAAATTCTAGACTCTTTGTCAGAAAAGGAACTGCAAGATGAGACTTCTTTGCAACACACAGATGAATCTTTGCTTCAGTGCAACATGGATATTGATGGTAAGGACTATAATGCGGAAACATTAATGATTTTAACGCAGCAATAAATGTCCAAACATAATGGTAAGTAACCGTTATTAGCAGAGCAGCTTGCATTCATTCCCTTCACCACAGGTCTAGTGGAGTATATAATTTAGAGATTCATCTATAGCAATTATAAGGTGTCGTATACCAAGCTATCCACACACATATTTGTAGTCTGTAAAGTGCCTGACCCACCTTATCTAAAGTAATCTAAACCGATAGGACATATGACTAGTACTGTCTGCTTTTCTGTTTGTAGACTGTATTCCCCACAGGGAGAGTTTGCAGAAAAGTTGTGTTTCAGTTTCTTGACTTCACTATACATTAGGTCCAGTCCCAGTGAACTTTTGCTGTAAGAAGAGCATGGCTGTGTTTGTGTAATGCATATTTAAATTAGCAAGATTTATATAGTGTCCTTACACAAATTGAATTGTGAGTTATGCAGGGCCAGCTCAGCCTTTTACTCTAGAGAAGCTTGCTAGTTGCGTCCCTCCATAATGAATAATAAAGATAGTTACAACAACATTCCTGCAAACTATTCTATCATGACAACACTCCCTTTAGTGAATAAACCTTAGAGAGATGTATCTGTGAATATATCTCTACGGCATACAGTGATGGTTATGTATAAAGAGCAATTCTAGTGATGTACATGAGCATTATTTTGGATGCTATAGTTATTTCTCCACTTTTGAACATTTGCATCAGAATCGGTTTTTTGGAAATGTGGACAATGCACTGCATTGTGATCAATCTGAATTTCCTGCCCACATTATTGATAGCAATTTAAATTGCATATAGCTTGGTGTGCCATGGGGTCTTATTTATTGTCCTGTTTTTGTTTTTCTGCAGGATCACGTCAGTTTCCAGAGGGACGTGGAAATCATATTAAACGTCCAATGAATGCCTTTATGGTATGGGCAAAGGATGAACGGAGAAAGATTTTACAGGCATTCCCTGACATGCACAACTCCAGCATAAGTAAAATATTGGGTAAGGCCACTTTTCAGCTTGTCGGTCATTAAATAAATGAGCATGATTTAACAACATGGGTCGTTGGTGTGCCTTAAGGGCTAGGTTGGGCAGTGTCATCTTACGCAGTAGTTTGTCACTATAATTTTTATTAAGCAAACATCACTGATACCAATGTATAGTGCTTGTAACACTTCTATGAGAAAGGCCTTAGTGCATGAGGTCCCAAGATTTTACTAGGTTTGTTTATCTCTCAAAATCACTTTGCGTTTTTGCGTAACGCTCTCAATAGTAATACATTAAACCCTTATTTTATAAATAAAAATAAAACGTCCCTTAATGAGGAAAAATGTTCTCCTTCTCTCACAGGTTCCCGTTGGAAATCCATGAGTAACACAGAGAAGCAGCCGTACTATGAGGAGCAGGCACGGCTCAGCCGTCAGCACCTGGAGAAATATCCAGATTATAAATACAAGCCACGTCCAAAACGCACATGCATTGTGGAGGGGAAGAGACTTCGTGTAGGCGAGTATAAAGCTCTGATGAAGAATCGCAGACAAGACACAAGACATGGATATGTCCTAACGTAAGTATCTAAAAGATGTACAGCCCTTAATCTGTCCTTGGTCTTATCTAGAGTCAGGAAAGCTTTATATCCCCTTCATTTTTAAATTCCCTTACTTTTTAGCCCCTTCTACATCTGCTGTGAGGCTGTTCCCCTTATCTTACCCTCTCAGTAAAATAAAGCTTACTGACCAGTAAGTTAATAATGATGCAATTGCTGTTACAGATAGTCACGGGACTACTGCTATGGTGGATTTGCTAAATAGGTAACAATCACAATTACTCTGGATCTACTGTATGACTATTTCTGGCTCCAGGTCTAGAAAATAAGTAGAAAAGGGATGCCAATAGAATTTAGTGCACCTCATAGGTGCTGATGATGATATCTCACCAAATGAATAACAACATGATGAACAGTTATATATTGGCACTTAATGTGTTAATATATAACACATTAATGTTTTTTTCTGAAATGATGCATGGTCACATCATTTACCATTTAATTAAAGTCTCTTTTGTGGTACAATGGATTTGCCACGTAGGTGTAATTGCATTAGATAATACACAATAGGCGTGCAAATCTATTGTGTTTGCTCTAAGCTAGAGCGTTATTTGTTGAAAGAGAACAATCTGTATAGGGAAACCAGGTGTTGCTTATTGTCCATAATAGCAAACCTGCCTGCAGGGTTGCAAGTAGCCTTTGTGTTGGATACAAAGGCATTTGTATCCTGCCTGTTAGGCCAAGGTCCACAGGCATAACTGCTTGTCTAGCAACAATGGCGATTCTACACTAATTGGTGAGTAGCAGATACGATAAGGAGTTTCATCTTACTTTATTAATTACGCATTCTGAAGGAACAACTCAGATATTACTGAAGAAACTTACTGGGATCATTTGTACCGCGTCGTTAAAAATATCCCCCGTCACTATGTTCCCTGCAGAGTTGTCCATAAAGAAAACTTTAAATCCAGTAGAAAGAGAAAATACCTTGGGGTGCTTATAATTATTATGTAAATACCATTATTTCCACTTAAAGGGCATGGTTGCACCTCTTTATTGATTCCTTGCATGTTCACTTCAATCTAAAACATGTTGGCAAGCAGTGCTTCATTTTTGCATATTTGCCCCCTAGCACTTTTTGATAAAATAGATGAATTTCTCCACCTACTTTAATTTACCATTTTTCCATTTGCAGGTCTCCAGGATCTCTACAAAGTCCTCCCTCACCAGCTGCATTGCAGACGCATCATATGGCAGGTAACCTGAACCATCAGGTCTCCTCTGATCTTCATCAGCCTCATGATGTTAACATACCAGTCCTCCTCAACACACAAAGCTTGCAATCTCAGGAGCCGAGGAGGCTAGTGCCAAGAGGCGCTGAACTTTACAGTGACTCTGAGGAGTCTGGGAAAAGTGACGGGGAATTGGTGGTAATCACAGACTAAAGGAAATCAAAGGACAGAACTCATCCTCCTTGGCAGCTTGTGAAATACTATCAGAAATCAAAATAGTACCCCCTTCAGTTAATTTGGTAAAATGTTCATCTGTTGTTGGTTCATTTGTTTTACCGGATATTAGAGTGACCATCCATATAACTTGTCTTACTATGGAAACACTGGAGCCTGCTCGGTAGTAAGTTCATGAACAAAATATAACACCATAATTTATTAGGAATTAATGCTGATTATTAGTTGGAAATATTCTTGATAGAGGTGCAAACAATAACATCTTGCATGAACTACTCTAGTGGGCCTTGCACTTATATAATGCTTTGTATACATAAATGAATTCTATAAATCTCCCAATGGATGTACATGCTGTATGTACAGGACGTTATCTCATGAAGATTATACCATTTTTTAAGGGGAGGGGGTGCAATCATCTTATTTACACCCTCAAAGTGCCTTACTGAATGAACTAGGGAGATAGAGACAAATGCCTCCACATACATATATGTGTATATTTTTTATACATCTGTAAATATAGTTTATAGAGATGTTTTTTGTTAAATAGAGTAACTTAAATATTTCTCAATACCGCAGCCCATTGTTACCCAAGAAAGAAAAAAAGCTCTGTGATGCCTACATATATATTGTATATAAATAAACAGTTACATGATTCAATACATAAATACACCTGTGTTTCTTTGTGTCAGTAGATAAGTAATTACATTTTGACTGGATAAATCAAATTTTATGGCAGACAGGAGGCTCATATTATGCAATAGTTCTTTACTACTGGACAGCAGCAAGGGTTAACCAAACAATATATGTTAAGAAAAAACAAAGAATCAATCAAACATGCTAGGTAGAGCATATCACATGTAATATAACGGGTAACTTCCTTAGACTCCTTCTCTTTCTCGCTGCTGCGACAGTTAAGTATACACCTATATATTTTTCTCTCTCAAAGTAGATTTATTGTTGCTTATCTTTAATATATACCTTTTTACATATACTGCATACTTACATACACCTTTGTGTGTTCACTTCTTTCACCTTCCTACCCCTTTCCAGGGGTTTCATTAACTCATTTTGCCTACATTTTATTTTATCTCTGCGGCCGCATTTTCAACGTTTGGACCGCTTTCCTTTCGGATATTTGTTTCTAGGGCTGTGGTTTCGCTCACCTGAAACCTTCTTCAGCCCTCCTGTGCACTCCGTTGTTCGTTTATTTGCTTCAAACGGACACCGGAGTCGCTCGTGCATTTTGCACGGCGGACATTTTGAGAGGTCTCCCTTTGCGGACATTTTGAGAGGTCTCCCTTTGTGGATATTTCAGTCTGAGGATTTACCTCAGAATTGAAACACTGTTTGCCGTGCATCCTGCATTCCGTTACTGTAACTATATATATTTCTACATATTTATATTTGTTTGCCTGGTAGCCTTCCAACCCTCTGAACCCTCAGCATTTTATTCATATTTAAAGTGCTTGTTACTTATTTCCTACTATGTCTTCTAAGGACCGTTCTAAGAAGGCTATCACAGACGCTAGCCTTATGGGGCCGGCCGGTGAGGCGGATTCCTTTAAATGAGGACCGTTATAAGAGGGTTCAGGAAGACTCTACTAATTAGTCCATTTCTTAGGCAATTATCATGGCCATGACTTTGATGCAATAGTCATCTGCCCAATCTGTGGCCGCTGGCATTGCTCACAATACACATGAGCATAAAACTCAAGGTCCATCTACTCCTTCAGACCTATTCTGGTCCACTGAAAAGTCCACTAGACGCCTATCAAAGGCAGTCAAAAATTCTGGTAAAGTGTCCCGCAAAAGACACTTCTGTATTGACGATCCAACCTCTATGCAGAGGGAAATGGATCAAGACTCTCATGACACTCTGCGCTTGCACTGCAATTCAAAACATGGTGTATCCAAAAGACACCACATACCCTCCACCCGAGAGGACAACATATCAAAACGGTACACTGGTTGACACTGAAAATCTTAGGGCAGGGGTGTCCAACTTGCGGTCCTCCAGCTGCTGCAGGACTACATCTCCCATACGCCTCAGCCAGCCCCTTAGCTGAAAGAGCATTGTGGGAGATGTAGTCCTGCAGCAGCTGGAGGGCCGCATGTTGGATGCCCCTGTCTTAGGGGTTGGATTCAGAGATCTATATGCCTTTACGGCAATGTTAATTCCGCCCTGAATAGTGAGCGGCGGAGATCAGTCCTTATGAAAATGGACTCTCAACTGGCTACCCAGGAACCTGGCTCTTCTGCTGAAGGCTTACTATTCGGGGAACCCTTCATTAAGGAGATAGGGCTATTCTCTATGCTCAACAAGGCAGAGAATTCACTTAAAAAGGTGTTTACTCCGAAGGTTTCCGGCAGGGCTGGGAAAGGCAGGGCTGCTTTCCCATCTGCAAATATCAACCTAGACAACACCAACAAGGCCCTTCACAATATGACAGAATTCAATACTCTGGTTCATAGATGAGTATCTAACCGTGTCTATACACCGTTCTCACCAACAATACCTCCAATTCCTTTGGAATCAGACATTATGGCAGTTCACCTGTCCCCCCTTTGGCCTCTCATCAGCACCATGGTGCTTTACAAAAATTCTCAAACCTGTGATGGCCCTCCTCAGGAGCCGGGGTGTTCGTCTAATCATCTATCTAGACGACATCTTGGTCATGTCTCAATCCCTAGAATCTATCCACACTCATACCTATTGGACCTTATCTTTGTTGTTCAATCTTGGATTCATTATAAACTCCAAGAAATCTATTCTGACCCCTTTTCATGGTATAGAGTTCCTGGGTTTCCCAGTGAATTCCCTGGATGCCACGCTCAGCCTACCCTCACGGAAATTGAAAACTATTCGGAGGGAAATCTATTTGATCCTCAACAAGAATCTAATATCCTTACGCTCCCTTGCTAGGGTAGTAGGTCTTCTCTCGGCAGAAACCAGGGAAGAACTTCTATGGTGGCTTCACCATGTCCTGGAATGGGAAGACTATCTTCGCATCCTTCCCAGATATTACCATAGAATCTGATCCGAGTCTAGCTGGCTGGGGCGCGAGATGCGGCCCCCGTTCCATGGGAGGGAAATGGTCCCCTCAAGAATCTCTCTTGCACATAAATAGTTTGGAGCTTTTGGCAGGTTCTTTCGCTCTAAAGAGTTTTGTGAAAGACATAACCCATTGCTGCGGATGGGCAACATATCTGCAGTCCAGTATGTCAACAAGTTGGGGGGCACCAAATCAAAAGAACTGACCAACCTTGTCAAGGGATTTTGGCACTTTTGTCTAGACAGACATATTGTCCTAAAGGCAGAGTACCTTCCTGGCATCTCAAACACAATTGCAGACTGGAACTCCCGTTACCTGGCCGACTCCAGCGATTGGATGCTAGATCTAGCTGCCTTCCATCAATTGAACCATCTGTGGGGACCTCTAACGCTAGACCTGTTTGCGTCACGTCTCAATCAGCAAGTCACCGATTTCCAGATCCGGACGCTTTGGGTTCAGACACACTCACCCAGATATGGCTATCAGGGACCCTACATGCGTTCCCTCCATTCATGATGATTCCCAGGGTTCTACTCCAGACACTTTCACAAAAGGCCACTGTAGCCATCATAACCTCCTGGTGGCCTACCCAGTCATGGTTTCCCCAAATCCTGGGAATGCTGACAGAGTTCCTGATAATTTTTCCCTTGTCTCAGGATTTATTAACCAATCCGTCAGGGGAACCTCATCCTCTGATCCTGTTGGGGAATCTCTTTCTAGTAGCTTGGCTGATCTCGGGGCTCCCGAACCAGATGTCCCGCTTTCTCAATCTACTAGAGACATCCTCTCAGAAGCGTGGGCTCCAGGTACCAGATCTTATTACAGATCTGCCTGGAAAATTTGGCTTAATTGGTGCACACAAAGGGACCTGGATCCCATTCATGCACCTGTAGCCTGCATCCTTAATTACTTGTCCTCTGAATTCGATTCTGGTAAAGCTTTCCATACTATTATTATTAAAAAAAATGCATGTTAAAGTACTCAAATACTTTAATATGCATTCTTTTTTTGGTGAGACTATCTGGGACATCATACCATCCATTTAATTACCACTAAAGATTTTTTTTAATCCCAAGAAAACACTTTTTACTCTGCTGCATTATTTTGTATGTTTCAGATGACTTGCCTAAACTGCCTTCTTCCTATGAAATGCATCCAGGCTGTTTGCATTGTAGGTCAGTCTCACCAGTGTTTTTCTTCGGTGAGATGAGACAAATACAAGGTTATCATTTTTTCACATGACAGAAAGTTAAGAGAACTTACTTTAGGGGTTAAATCAGAAGTATAATTGTCAAGACTCTTGTATTTGTTGAGTGTAGTATATTATCTAGATAATGGTTACTGAGCAAATGGCTCATCACCATTTTCTCCTTTCCTTCTCTCATTAATCTCTTTCATGAGATTAATCTGCCTGCCTTATGTTTCCAACATAAAATGTATAAATATCTTTTTCCTCCAGAACAATTCAAAGGAGTTCTCAAAACATTCATATTTCTCTGTTTGCAGCTCCGGGGAATAAATGACGCAATACAAAAAGGACATAAATTTCTATTACATGTGTGATAAAATAATGTTTATTTTTTAAATAATTTTAAATTTTAAAAATAATGTTAAAATGGTAGATCATACAAATATTTTGTCACAGTTCCACTGCAATGAGGACACAAAAAACCTTTTGATTGGATGTAACAAACCATATATTTGCATAATATTTTTAGGCGAGTTTAGTGTTTGCCAATTACTACTTTTTTTTAACTTTCAGGTCCTTTTATTAGCAGTTAAATTAGTATTTAATCTTCAAGTATTAGTTTGCAAATTGCAGGCACTCTTAAAATTATGTGAATTGTATGATTCGATACCAACAGTGATATTATCTGCTATTAAAATAGCCAGTTTATCTTCCTCTAGTTTTCTGCACTGTTGTGTTTCACATGGCCAGTGGTCTTCTGAAGGTACATAGTAATAATGGTGGGTATAATTTTTCCAGTGTTTCTATATTTTTGGTTTTTTTTTCTATGAACCCTAATTCAATTAAATTGTAAATTCAGATGAAATTGCTCTTTAGCAGCATAGGTGATATTAAGTAGCTTCAGTGGCTGTATAATACTTTTTAGTATTCAGCAAGCGTTCTTGTAGAAACCCGGAGTAAGCAGCACCCATCTTGTTCCACTTGGACTAATGGCTCATCATTTCATAGCCTGTGGAGGTATCACTTCTGGCTTCACTTCAAAGTATCGGTTAAACCTTAATACTGCATACCTGAGAAGGAAACCAATAACATTTAATAAAATATATATCAGGGGGTTAAAAAAACAGGTTAGACTCACAAAAAGCCAAGAAGAAGAGATCACAATTAAATTTTCTCCGGTCTACCTTACAGTTAAATGTGAATTTCTATCAGATTAAAAATAACATTAGTTATTTGTATGTGTACCAGTGCTATTTTCTTAGGCCAGTCTATAAGACAAACACCCTGATTCCTTACCATTGTCCTTTTTTAAACGATGGGTTACTCGTTATCACCCAGACCCTAATACTCTATGGTGGGAATGGTTTATCCGAATAAGCAGGACTTCATTAGCATTGCCATAAAGGATAGGCTCAGTGTGGTGTTTCAGCAGGGAAAGCTATCCAAAATTTTGCATGACCGACAACAATGGCTCTAGGTCTGTAGATACAGGAAGTATGATGTAAAAAGAACTAAAAGCCATTTGTATGCTAAGCTACAGCACTGTATGTCCACAGAGAAAAATATTTCTTCCGTGTGGCCTTTTAAGACCAACATTATGGAACTGGTGGAAAAGTTACGTGAGAGTTGATTCAACCACTTAAAAAAAATTTTCAACAGAAGGGGTGGAAAGAGATAAGGGAGGGAGAAGGGGTAGAAAGTGATAAGGGAGGCAGAAGGGGTGGAAAGAGATAAGGGAGGGAGAAGGGGTAGAAAGTGATAAGGGAGGGAGAAGGGGTAGAAAGTAATAAGGGAGGGAGAAGGGGTAGAAAGTGATAAGGGAGGGATAAATGTGGATGAATTGTCTGAATGAGGGAGAGCATGAGTTAATATGTGGATGAGTTGTCTGAATGTGGGAGAGCATGAGTTAATATGTGGATGTCTGAATGAGGGAGAGCATGAGTTAATATGTGGACGTCTGAATGAGGGAGAGCATGAGTTATGTGGATGTCTGGAGATGTGTGTGGGAAAGCATGAGTTAATATATGGATGAATTGTCTGAATGAGGGAGAGCATGAGTTAATATGTGGATGAATTGTCTGAATGAGGGAAAGCATGAGTTAATATGTGGATTAATTGTCTGAATGCGGGAGAGCATGCGTTAATATGTGGATGCGTTGTCTGAATGAGAGGGAGAGCATGAGTTAATATGTGGATGAATTGTCTGAATGAAGGAGAGCATGAGTTAATGTGTGGATGAATTGTCTGAATGAGGGAGAGCATGAGTTAATATGTGGATTAATTGTCTGAATGCGGGAGAGCATGCGTTAATATGTGGATGCGTTGTCTGAATGAGAGGGAGAGCATGAGTTAATATGTGGATGAATTGTCTGAATGAAGGAGAGCATGAGTTAATGTGTGGATGAATTGTCTGAATGAGGGAGAGCATGAGTTAATGAGTATGTGTGTATCATAGATGTATAATTGTGGAAGGGCAAAGATGGCACTAGCAGGATGTTTGAGCCTTGGGGACAAAGATGGCACAGGCCAGGCTGTTTGGGGACAAAGTTGCCTTGTGCTGGGCTATTTGGGGACTAAGATGGCAAATCTTATGTGGGTTATCTGGGTGCTGGCCAGGATCTATGTGGGCAGTGAGGATGCCAGGGCTGACTTTGGGGTGTGGGGTAAATATACCTTTAATGCTGTGTTTTTATGTGAATTCCAATTGATCTACACCTGCAAAGCTGGGTTTGTGTTATTCTGTAGATCCATATCTGCTATGCTATGTTTCCATACATTATTTATGTATACCTGCAAATACAGGGTTTGTATGTCTTTCTTCAGTTGATTAATATCTGCAATGCTCTTTCCATGTATTTATTTGATCTATACCTGCAATGCTACGTTTCATATATTATTATTGTATCCCTGCAAATACAGGATTTGTATGTCTGATTCTGTTTATTGGATATATACCTTCAGTGCTGAGATCACAAGTGAATTTCAATTGATCTATATATGCAAAGCTGGGTTTGTGTGTTAATGTGTTGATCTATACCTGTTATTGGCGGCAGGGTCTAATATGTATATAAATATATTTATATATATATCGTCAGCAGGGACTAATATTAATATATATCGGCAACTGGGGCTAATATTAATATATATGGGCAGCAGGGGCTAATATATATATATATATATATATATCAGCAGCAGGTTCTAATATTTATATGTATCGGCAGCAGGGTCTAATATTAACCAAACTGCCAGTTCAGCTGTAATTTAGAAATAATGTTTCAACCATAGTCTTTACTTCAAAGAGATAAGAACTCATTATGTAGTTAAAAATGCATGTCTAACGCATATATGCGATGGGGCCATCACATAAATCAATAGTAAAGGGAGGGGCTTGCTGGGGGCATTAATACACAAGGGGCAAAAACACTAAGGGGGTATAAACGACAATGCAGTGTGAAAAATCCATTCTGATGTAGATGTCTGTGACGTAGATTGTGTCCTGCTGTTTGTGTGTTTTTGGTTATCAGTGTAGCAGAGCCTGTCCTGGGGTGTGTGTTTGGGTGTCGGTGTGGCAGAGCCTGACCTGTTGTGTGTGTGTTTGTGTGGCAGAGCCTGACCTGTTGTGTGTGTTTGTGTGTCGGTGTGGCAGAGCCTGTCCTGGTGTGTGTGTCTGGGTGTCGGTGTAACAGAGCCTGTGTTGGTGGAACAAAACGTTCATGGCCCTGAAATCATTTAGTGGAAAAGTTAAGGTATTGTGTTATTTACTCCATAATATTTATTTCAAGGATTAGTCGTACTAAATTGTGGCTTCAGGCTTCCCATGTTGAATGATCAAGTATTATGTTAGTCCAATAACAAAAGTATCATTCCATAGCACATTACTTTTGGCAGTGTATATATATATATTTTTTTTATTATTATTATTTTCCAGTGGTATGATTTAATGGTGGAAATTATTAATGCCCCCCAGTTTGACTGTGGTATCTTGTGTGCCCCCCCCCTATATATTGTTTCTAGAGTCACCACTGCATACAAACTGTAAACCCGTAGGAACAGTGCCCAATATTTTAATTAGGTCTTATTATTGTTATTTTCCTAAAATCTGTACTGGATTATTATCACGTGCTATATTCTACATATATTAACATACTGGAAACAATACCATTTCTGGACAGTAGGTGTCACCCATGCAATGTTTTAGCCACGTTTATTGTAACTGAGCTTGGGTAGAAGGACTTACCGTGCAAAGTTAAAGTTGATGTCCGAAAATCTATGCTGAATAAGTGCCCAAAGACCCCAGAAGATGTGAGATGCCTACAAGAAAAGCGCATTTAACAAATTATTGAATACAAGTTTTTTTAATACAAGTGTTTTTTTAATACAAAAGATTTTTGACTCTAAGACACAGTGTATAATTTGAGTTTTGTATTGATTTCTCGTTTTGCTTCGCTGAGACATACTGGCCAACTGTACCAAAACAAAAATATTCCGCCATTCTCTACGAGATGTGTAGTTGCTAATTTCATACTGGCAGGTAAACCCGACATATTTTTATATGATGCTCCACTTATGTATTCACATTACACTTCTAAGGCTTAAAGTGTAACATACTCCTCCCTCTTAGTTCTGGAGTGAGAGTTCCAATGCCATTAACCTATGGGAGGATGATAGGGTCATTGACTGAACCTTCTCTATGTACAGAGTCCAAAATGCTGTAGAACCTTTGTAACCCATAAGGCAGGAACAAGCCAAACAAACAGTTCTATCCTTGAAACTTTTACATTCCTTACTGTGTACCGCCTTGGAGAGCCATTCTTAAAGTGTCAATTGGACTTTAATAGGACTGCAGTAAGAATGATGACATACATCAAAGAATGTTGAGAATCTGAACAGCAGGAATTAAATTGTTTTACTTTATAACACTCTTAATATATAAAAACTGAAGATGTTGCATCATGCATGTGCCTTGAGTGTTTATATTGTGTATTTTTTGTATGAAACAATAAATAATAATAAAAGGAAGAATCATTCTGTAGGGCGGATTGACTTTTTTTCATAACCTGTCCATGTAGATGACAGTACACAATATTATGCAGTTTAAGCACACAAACTAAGAGGTTAAATGCTATGATTAACAAAATACAGATACAAAATACACATATCCACATGTATGCTGACGTTTTTAAACCTGTGGTGCACCACCATTTTTGGTTCGCATCTCCCAAACCAGAGCCTCACATTTAAGAGCAAAAAAAGAGGCATCCTTCTTTATCCGAAGATATAACAGATAGACAGGAGAACAGGCCCTCTACACTGCATAAAAGTTTTTAGCAATCTATCAGAACAGGGCTCAGAGTGCCATTACATAGTTAAGATGTAGGTGGCTATCAGAGCCCAGTTTGCCAGCTACATAGCTGCCATCCAGGAGGTTATTTGTCTTGCTGGGCTTCATTTTCTTTTAAACCTCGTTTGCGCTGAGTGATGTACATACATATGACATAATAATAGCACATAGTAATGAGCAAGTGATCATTGACTGATTAATTCAATATGAGCACTGACAATTTATCAAATTGTGAGTCTGGGTTTGGCAGATGCCAGGATAATGTTACCTGTCTGACTGCATTGTGCCAACTGTAAAGTTTGGTGGAGGAGGGATAATGGTGTGAGGCTGTTTTTCAGGGGATGGGCTAGACCCTTTACTTCCAGCGAAGGGAAATCTTACCAAGACATTTCGGACAATGCTATGCTTTAAACTTACAAAACTTCGGGGAAGGCGCTTTTCTATTCCAGCACGACTATGCCCCAGTGCACAAAGCAAGGTCCATAAAGACATGGTGTGGAAGAACTTGACTGGCCTGCACAAAGTCCTGACCTCAACTTCATCTAATACCTTTTTGATGAGCGGGAATCGAGATTGTGCCAGGACTTCTAGTCCAACATCAGTGCCTGACTTCACAAATGGCCAAAAATTCCCATAGAAACACAAAATCTTGTGGAAAGCATTCCCAGAAGAGTGGAAGCTCTTATACAGGGCCGGCCCAAGGCAAAATGCCGCCTGGGGCGAATTTTAAAATGCCGCCCCCCCCCCTTATCTACCCTTCCTCTCCCTCCGTCCCTGCCCCCCCCATTATCTACCTTCCCCCCCCTCCCTATTATCTAACCTTACCCCCCCCCCCCCCTTGTACTTACCTTTCAGCAGTCCTGCGGCGAGTCTCCGTTCGGTCTCGGTGCCAGCTTGTAAGGCTGAGCGCCGAAAATGAGCGCCGGCGCTCAGCATTACAAGCCGGCACCGAGACCGAACAGGGAGACTCGCCGCAGAGGAGAGAGAGAGGGGCGCCGAGCGGGTACCGACAGCTTGGTAAGCGAAAACCACTCGGCGCCCCTTTCTCTGTCTTTCGATTAAAAAAAAAAAAAGGGGCACTTTGCCGCCCCTTCAAAAGTGCCGCCTGGAGCGGTTGCCCCACTCGGCTCCATTGTCGGGCCGGCCCTGCTCTTATAACTGCAAAAGGGGGACCCAGATACATAAATGAGAGAGAGGAAAACTACTCTTGAACAAAGACACAGGGGTTTTCCACAGGAGTTGTAGTTTCAACTCACCATAATTCAATGAATTATGAAGTTCTAACTCCTTTAAGTGTGTAAGCACAACTTACATAGCTTCCTGTAAAGCAAAATTAAACATTTTTAAAAAAATATTTTTGCAATATAGCCGAACTTCGATTCTACTAACAACTTTCTGGCAAGTGCCACCCTGCAGGATATACAATTGCCAAACAATTAAAAAAAAAGCTAATGTAGTAGAAAAAACACAAAGGGTGGGTGGGGTTACAACTTACCAGCACAAACTGATTAACTTGGATGTACAGAGCCTCCACCTCCCTATCATGCAGATCCCCCACTTCTTGCCTCATCCTTCTGTATCCTTCCAGGTAATGTCGAAGCCAATGTAACTGAGTCTGTTTGCTGGGGAATAACCGGTAATCTGGTTCACTGACCCCTAGGAATACAGGCATGTAAACATGTAAAAGGCTGTGAATCAGTAATACGCACTATGATGAGTGTAGGAGATACCAGCTGTGCAAGGAACTGTAGTAAAAGCACACAAAAAAGGTATTTCCATTTTTTTTACTAGTATCACATTCAAATGAATTTACAGCTGCACATTAGTCAATTGTATATGTTTAGCTGCATTATTTTAGCCCAATCTACTAGACATATAGACACCTTATCATAAAATAATTTCGTATTTGTACTACATATATATATCATACATGTGGGTATATATCTAGGTACATAGAAAATGTATGCCAAAGTATATCTTTAGAAAACAGTAATGATTATATAACAAACGTATCAAAAGTATTCTTGAATGCCTAATAAATCCAGATATCGTGCACATAATGTATGGTAATAAAAACAAAGGCTGATATAGAAAACCATGTTGTAAGAATATCATCACGACTTAGTAATTGTTGTTTTAGTGTGCCGGATAAGATAGTATACAGAATAACAGCCAACTTCAAAGAGGCCCACTGGAGCAGTAGCAGGGGAGGGAGAAACAGTAGGCTGTTTAGAGTAGATTAACTAGACATAGTGAGCAGAAAAGAAAACACCTGGTAGTGAGGAGGATGCAGCAAAATAACTTTTATTTTATTCTATCCACTCTTGCTGTCAGTTGTTCTGCTCTCCTGCCCTTCACTCTAGCAGCTGCTCCTTCACACAAGGCACAGTTTGCATGCTGCAGACACAAGGTAGTTTATTTCAAACATCTATTGCAGTTAGGGTTAGTTAATACTTTAGCTGTTGAGACTACATTTCCCATGACTCTCAGCCAGTTTGGAATATTAAACCTCATGGGAAAGTGACTAACAGGAATGCAAAAGGTTAGCTTTTATACCATTATGGATTGGTACTGCAGCTGCATTCTCAACAATCTATTTGGATGTCTGAACATCATGAGAAATGTCATAACAGCATTTTGAGGTCCAAATGCTAACCAAAACGGCTGCAAAACTTCCAAGTGTCCTATTTGGTTCCGAGTCTTTATGTCCCCTTTTTACCACACTCCCATGATGTTGAGCAAGCAACATCGCTAATTGATTATTATGCCAATAGTAGCTAATAACAGTATATTGAGCTTTGGGGGATAACAAAGTCTACAGTACAAACACTAACTTTTGTTGACTGCATCTACAATACCAGTCATAATGGTAGCAAAGCCTAATGAGAACTGCAGTTATAGATTGGGTTTGTGGTGGCTTACACAAACTTTTTTGTTGTCCCATGAAATGAAATCAGCCATTACTGGCGCAACACCATAGGAATTATTGACTGGGGTAGTTGTGGCTAATCTTTACCACTCCAGCTATTATAAACTAAAGTCTTGTTGTGCAGGTACTGTTAGCTAGTACTGTTATGGTCATATAATTTTTTCCTACTAATTGGTAACTAACGTTGGCCTTTCAACAAGAAACATCTCTCCTATGCCAACAAAGAAAGGCAATGGAGAAGACTTAGGAGGTATTGGGTGTGAGAGGAGAAAGGTGGGGAGGATATTTTGCCCCCTTGGAAAAAATCCTGCGGACACCCATGCCCATGCATAGGAGTTCCTAGAGCTTGATCCAGAGTCTCAGGGTTTTAATTTCAGTCTTAGGGTGACTGAGCCCATTCTCAGGGTCACATAGTGTGGTACTGGATGATTTATACTACACTCAAATGCAGTGGCATCTGAATGTTTATCGCAGTAAGAAAAAAACTTAAATATCTGCTTGAAAGATTATTCCGTTGAGAATAAGTTAGGCCATGTTTACATAGAGCTAATTGTTGCGCAATTATCAAAAACATTCAAGTTGTTTCCATGGGGATTGCTCTGCATGGAGCAGTTTGTCCTAGCATTGATTTTACTATATAAATTGACTGTATATGGTATGGTTTGTTGTATTAATTATTTTTTTTAGTTACAGAACCACAACTCACATAATGTTCTATACCTTCCCACTGTCCAATGACAGCCCAGTCTTCCCTCTGTCAGCAAGAGGATCACTGGCTCTCAGTTGAGAGATACAGTCTAATCACACCTGGTACAGATGCAGAAAGCCTTTGTTCCTGATCAGTACCAAAAAATCCCCCTTTAAAATTGTAAAAACTTTAAAAAAATAAAAAAACAAACAAACATGTATTTAGATTGAACATTGTGTGTTTTAAGACATCATCAGGGGTACTCTTTACTTATAAGGGATCTGTGGTTATGTCACACTGCTCCATAATGAGAAGTTGTACAAATAAAAAGATTTTAAAACTTTTTAAAAGGTAGCACAAAAGGGGCATCCAAAACATTACTAACGTTTCATATCCATCCCAGAATTATGCAATGTGTTTTTTTTTGTCTATGATATATATCAATACGATTTCCCATGGGCTGCTCTGTGTCTTCTGGCATGAGCAAGGGGACTGTGGCAGGGCCCTTTAGGCATGATTGCACTGAAGTAAATAGGTTAGAGCTGGCGATTTTGTAGTAATATATATTTTTTAATTACACTAATTTTAAAGAAACTGAATTTCATCTATAGACAATCTGTTCCTGTGGTGAATTCACAAAACTCACTATTTAGTAAATTAACTCCCTCTGTTTTATTGTATGTTGGGGAGTACACAAAAAATCCCTAGCTGGGCTGCAGAGAAAGACAATAATGCTGTTCCACATATTTTATGCTGAAGTATACTTACTTACATACTTATATCACTAGATAGTTTTACACCAATACTATGGAATCTGCTGGCACTATATAAATAAATGTAATGTAATATACTAATGAAAAGCAACTTGTTTCACTGAAAAAAAGGCCCAACTGCGTCATAATTACTGTGTGAACAATATGTACTTACCTGCGAACTCATTGAAATGGTTAGCAATGTCATAGGCTTGATAATTGTGGCCAGCGTATTCATAATCAATAAACCGTACATAACCTGTGAAGAAAGTCAAAATTTGTAGTTTGTGTAAAATGTTGCCTTGAGTTTACAGAAATCCAATTATACTTACCCTCTTCTTCATTGTAGATGACGTTTTTACAGAGCAAATCATTGTGACAAAGGACTATGGGGGATTCGAGGGTTGGGAGGTACCTTTGCAACCACAAAAGCTCTTCATGCAAAACCTTTAAGCTAGGAGTCCCTGCAGGCAGTCTGGAATAGGGAGATGAGTGTTAAGAGGAGACAAGAATCAAATAAAAAAGCGCCACAGTTTCCTATGGTATTTGGTGATCAGAAAGTAGAGTTCTGGGTAAAGAATGTTGCAAAAATGTGTGATTCCATATTATTATTCTCACGTTACCAGCCTGTAAAGCAGATAGAGCCGTATGGGGTATATTCATTTAAGAGTTTGCAGGGTTTTGCAAAAGTGATTAAAAAAAATAAAATACCAGTTAACTTCTCTTATGCCTATACATAGTTATACATAGTTAAGTTAGTGAGATGGTTTTCGAGATATTCTACTGCCAATGTTTGTCTATTGAGATGGCTGCCTATGTGCTTGATTTTATACACCTGTTAGCAATGGGTATAGGGGGGGGTTGTACCAATACTTTTGTCCATATAGTGTATTAAGTGTTAAGGTATGTGTGGTGGGTTATTTATGTTTAGACTGTTCTTCTAACTATGGTCGTGGTTGATTAGCTTAGGCTTTCCTGTAGAAGAGCTTACAAAGGTTGGCCTCTATCGGAGCTGAAATGTTTACCAGTCTGCTCCAGCCTTTGTGAAAACCCATGGGGTTCATTGTATTACATGATTCATTTGGTGGGAGTCTGGCCTCAATCTGTGTTTACCCTGATATGTAACTCTCCACAAGACTCATCATATATTTACAATTACATATCCAACCTCTTAAAAATCATTTGATTGTATTACGTATTTAGAGCTGCATATTTATTTTGTGTATCCGTTTAATGGCAAATAGCACATGGCTACCGACTATAGACAAGCTTCATGATGGCAACTAATAAAAGGTTTAATAAAGTAGTCACATTGGGGTCTACACTTTACAATATGAAGATCCAAACAACGTTAGTGTCTGGTGCAGAAAAAGCATTACTAGCCTTATATAACATACAGTTAAATCAGCGAGATGCCTGGTCTAATGTATAGTTATTTCAGCGAGCTGGCCCTGTATAATAGTTAAATCAATGAGGTTTTTAAGGCTTCTCACTAGACTTCAGATTTATCCAAATTTCAGTTTTAACTACATTTGACAATTTTGTCAATTCATACAAATCTCTGAAAAAGAAGCACTTCTCTTTCTCAGCGAATCTGTCTTCATTATTCTGGCCTCCCAATGAACTCCTTCAAAATGGTGGAGCCTCTGAGCGCATCCTCTCCCAGTGCAAATTCACCGGTAGACAGATTCAATGAGAAAGAGAAGTGTTTCTTTAACATTAACTGCATTATTCTGGCCTCTCTGTGCACTTCCGCAAAAGGATGGAACCAGAGGGACAGGCTCTCCCTCATTCCACCAATCGGTGGAGAGGGTGTGTCTGGAGGCTCGGCACCTTGACAGAAGTTCACCAGGAGTCTGTGCCCACGGAGAAGCAGACAAAGAAGACACAAGAAACGGCAGAGGAAGACAGAAGAAGGAAGGAGATTGGGACACGGAAGTGGTAGGCAGATAAGCGCGAGAGAGTGAGAAAAAGTATTAGAGAGTGAATGAGGGTGAGTGACAACAAATTTAGTTTCGCAATGTAAAATGCCCTCTGATTTTTGTCTGAACCGAAACTGCAGGAAACAAAAATTATTGCCTGAAAATGAGTGGACCAAAAATGAAAACACAATTTTTGTCTGAATTGTTTTTGATTCATTTACACAAGTCTACTTCTCACACACATGTAATGACGCAGCCCTTCTTGCTGGAGAAACTTGCCAGAACCGGCTCATTCATAATGCTTAGTGAGGTGAAGGAGGTAAAACACAACTCTCCCTTTAGTGAATAAACTCCAATGTGTTTGACACAGCTCTTCCCAATTTAAATTTAACACTACTTGCCTCCCCTACTTTGCAGAGTGTTTTTATTTGAATGCTTCACAATTTGTATTCACTTGCTTACTTCTCTGGTTGTCCCTCATCATTGTGCAGGATGGATAAATACTTGTTGAGCTTCTGCCATAGTCCAGATTTTGGTAAGCAGCCATTATGGGCTGGGATGCAATGATACTTCGCCATTTCATGTGCAATTAACCTGTGAAAGAAACATCTCTATGTAGAGGCATTGCACAAAAAGCAAGACATTATTATGAGGGCCTTCCCTGAGTTGACCCTTCATAATGTGATGTTCATTGAGATAAATTGTTATGACATAACACAACTCACTAGAGAATGTTTAAGTAAAAAAAATGATATCATCAAAAAGCATCAAAGAATCACCAAAACAACACAAAGTGTATCAGTAATACATAATGTTTTGGTTTTTTCCCCACAGTTCCCCTTTAAAATTCAGCTTAAGTATTGAGTCTTGCAGGTCTTGATGTTAAAGCCGTACTGTCTGGACAAATTCAGCACCTCTCAAGATATTTTGGCAGCAGCAGAATAGAGACTATGAAATGTCCAATACAAAAGTATGAACAAAAAGGTGGCCGTATACCAACAAGCAGCACAATGTGCTTGCTTTTTACAGTAACATATTTATTCCAAGGCCATCCGATTTTTAGACCTTTCCATTCTCCCTTCTCAGTATATTCCTGTTGCTGCTCATTGATCAATATGCTTTATATATAAAGCATTGCTAGAAAGCTAAAACTGCATTTTCTCACTCTCTCACTTACTCATGCTCTCTTACACTCTCTCTCTCTCTCTCTCTCATTCTCTCTTAATGTCTCCCTACCTTATTTGCTGTCTTTCACTTGTCCTCATGTGTTCAGTCTTGACTCCGAACTCCCGCAAAAGGTCGGAGCTTTAGAGCACAGACATTCCCCAATATTGCAGATTTGCAGAGAAAGAGGTTTCTCTGATAATCTGTATTGATATATCAACATAGAGTGCTAAAATGCCAAATTTATTTTTATGTCTGAAAGTGTTGCTGCTGATCACACAAAACTACGTAGGAAATCGTGTAGTACTACACTCTTGTGGGGCAGAGTTGAGGATGCATTGCCTAATTATAGGTGAAAGGTATCTCACTTTCTCCAGTCCTCTATGCATTAATTTTTAACAAATGAGATGGCCACAGGTTAGGTTTTCTGTGTAACTAAATTACTATTAAAGATAAAATGCATATGATGGCCAGAGTGGCTTTTAAATATTACCTGTAACATGCCAGAACAGTTTTTAGGACACCAATACATACTTATATACAGTAATATGAAGAGCTACTCATTAGTGAGTGGGGGGTGGGGGGGGACAGAGTGGCAGCATATCTCGGGGGTGGGGGGGACAGAGTGGCAGCATATCTGGGGGGGGGAGGGCAGAGTGGCAGCATATCTATTACAAAACTTTTTCTTTTAAAAAGCACCTAACATTTAGGGTGCGGCCTATAACCGAGCCAATACGGTAATTGAAGGTTTATGCCACAACTGTTTGTGTAGAACTTTGTCCTTTGTCTTTAATTAGTCTTTAAAGCCTTTCTACCTATTGCCTTTGCAGACACACAGCAATGTTACCGTAGTATGTCAGGTTCGCGCACATGTTCTGGCCCCAGTGCCAGACCACGTATAAACTGATAGCAGAGTCCATTTTGAAAGGTGCAGTAGAGTGCAGGGGCACAATCATGAGCTTGAAGAAGCTGGAAGCTAGTCACCTCATCTTCTCTGTCCACAAAAAGCTCTGTGCGTTTTCCATATATTCGCACTAGCACAGCATCTTTCATCTCTGTATCCACATAACATGCCAGAAGTTTGTTGGTGATTCCATCTGTGAAGAGCTGTAAAATCAATTGGGAAGATAAAAGAGTCAAGAGTCTTTATAGTGGTTGGTAAAGTTTTAATCGCTTAATTTCACATTGCCATTACAAAAATAGTGTGTCATGCAAGCTCTATTTGAACAGCATTACAAAAGTTGGACTTTTAGCTTACATTTAGCCTCTATAGACTATAGCTCTGATAGCTTAAATGTAATTCTATTATAAATGGAATCCCCCATAATGCAAAATTAAAGAGAGAGATAGACAAGCAAGAATTTTATGAGATACTGGTAGTGAAAATTGCTAATCTAAAATTCCACCCTTAGAAGGTCCAAGACACAAAAATTAGCTGCAACAAATAGTCATTTTTGGCAAGGAGTAAACTAGAAGTTTGTTCTCCCCATTGATTAGAATCACTTTAAATCTCTACTTCTATAACATTTACTTAAACTCCCGCATTTTGTTTTCTATGTGTGGTATATTTATCAGTCATGTTTTTCAGGACACGTACAATGTTCACATTTTGCTGACAAGTCTGATTTTACAGCTATTTGGGCTGGTCCAGCAGGTCCACAATCCCCACAGCCCGCAAAAATGAGACAGTGGAGAAGCTCAGCGGGACAGCAGGAAAGTTCAGCAAGACAGAAATCGGGACTGTAGAAAACAGTACGGTTGGAAGTTCTGTAACAGTATGTGTAGTACGTTGAAAAAGTATTTTATTTCTTTATAAATGTTTCAGGCCATCAAACTCATTTTAATATTCAGCAATAATATCTCAAGTATACAAAAAAATGTAGTTTTTAAGTGATGATTTCATGTGTAGAAGAGAAAAAGCCATCCAACCCTATGTGAAAAAGTTTAATTTGATAAAATATAATTGATAATTGGGTTCAATTTCACAAGACACACACACAGGCATGATTACTGCCAGCCATGTTGAATCTAAACATCAACTAAATAGAACCTGTCTTGCAAAGTGAAGTAGGATAAAAGGTCTCAAAAAAGCAGAACATGATACCCCGATCTAAAGAAATTCAAGAACAGATGATAAAGTCATTAACAGATATGGAGAAAACTTGGAACAATGATGAACCTTTCCAGGAGTGCATCAACTCATCCAGGAGGTCTCAAAAGAACCCAGACTAAAAACATCTTGATGGCCCCCAAGACTAAAGATAATATTCTGTGGACTGAAGAGTCAAAAGTGGGACTTTTTGGACGGGGTGGGTACCGTTACATCTGGCGTGAGACAGCATTCGACAATAAGAACATCATACCAATAGTCATGGGGGCAGTGTGATGGTCTGAGGCGGCTTGATGGAGCCATGAAATCTGTTGACGTAAGGCTCAAACACAGTTGGGTTATGCAGCAGGACAATGATCTGAAGCACACAAGCCAAGTCCACCTCTTAACGGCTCAAAGGAAACAAATTAAACTTCTGGAGCGGCCTAGTCAAAGTTCTGACGAATTCGATTGAGAAGCTGGGGTCTGACCTTAAAAGGGCAGTTAGTGTCTGAAACCTTCCAATGTGGCTGAATTAAAAGAATTCTGCCAAGAAGAGTGGGGCAACATTCCTCCACAGCAATTAAAAAAGACTCATTGCCAGTTATCGCAAACATTTTATTGAAGTTGTAGCCACCAAAAATGGCACAGCCAATTATTAAGTTTAGAGGGGGAATTATTTTTTCACGTGGTGATGTAGGTTTTCATTAACTGTTTACTTTCAATAAATTAAGTGAGCTCCTAAAAGTGCCTTTTGTGGTTACTCATGTTGTCTTTGTCTTATATTAAAATTAGTGGGTTAATCTGAAACATCTAAATCTGACAAATAAGCTAAAATAGAAGAAATTGAGAGGGGGCAAATACTTTTTCAGCACGGTATGATATAATAGTATAGTATAGTCTTTATGATCTGTTTTTTTTTAAACTATGAGGTGTAAAAGTGTTCAGTGAATCTACTGAAGCAAAACAAATGTGCAAAGTCAATTTGTTTTGACATTTCAAGTCACATTTCTTGCCACTGATGTGTGTTTGGCAGAAAAAGTGAAAAATAATATGATCCATTGGATTCAAATAGCACTGCTTTGCTCTTCTCATATTTTGAGTTAGGTTGTATCATTCTCCTAATCCCTATGTTTATCCCTCATCAGAGCATCTCCCTTTATGTATTGAGAAAACTCCCCATTGCCTTGCCTGTTGATTGGCTGCAATATTCCCACCTCCTCAAGTCGGGCTAGCAGGTCATTTAAGCTCTGTTTGCCCCTATAAATTATCCTTGGGAGTTTGCGTATAGGCACTTGAATGTGACTGTGAGTAGTCATTTTGGTATGGTGCCAAGAAAGGGAGTTCTAAAGACAACATATTGAATGACGGTAATATAGGAATGTTGTGACTTGCAAGAGATACTCTAGAGGACAGCCAGTGTTCATGGCTTTTCCTTAAGTTACACGATAAGCTATTAATTAATGTATAACTATTTGGGGTAGGCTGTGCATCATACCATGGTAAAAATGTAAAAGAATCCCCCCCCCCACACCAAACCAAATAAACATTTTTTAACATTTTTTTTTTTTTTTTTAATCAGGGAATGCCTTTAAAAGGGGAAACTAGCCACCGGATCCCTGATCCCAGCATGGTAAAAGGAACCAGACTTTTTTATTTTTACCAGCATCCCACAATAGATCAGCTGGTACCATGCTGGCATTTTATATATGTCACCAAGCTGACACAACATCATCTAAAAAACTTCAATATTATTGTTTTAAATTGATGAAGAAAATGCTGATCCATCTAGGGGTCTAAAGATTGTATAAACGACTGTGCTAATTTGCTCCAAGATACACTAAACATGAAAACAGGACTGGAGTGACCATGTAGAATAAACAATGCGGTGTTAATACTCTTGCCTTTGATTCTTTTTAGTAAAATGATATTCTGTCATAGACCACAAAGGTCCACAGTAATAGGATAAGATTCACACAGCATCCTCTTTCACAAGGAAATTGCTTTAAAAATTAAAAATGGAAATTGCAATATAAAGCACAAAATGTGAAAGTGAAGTTGACAAAAGTCATACAAAAAGCATTAATGTTGTTATCGCTTATCTTTCGTGACCTTTATTTTAAAAGCAATTTCTTAGCATTTCTAGTATGTAGCCATCATGTACAGTACTTTATGTGTATAATGTTGCCTGTTGTATATAGTGTGATTTGGTTTCCATAATGAATAAAGTTTATTTTCACTATTTGGTTCGTCAATTAGCCACTACCTTGTACCCATAGCTTTTTAGTTACTCTGTGCCATTAATATTCATTGCTTCCTTACACTTACCTGTTGGCACAATCTGAAATGTGACAGCTTATGTTTAAGGATGGAAAACCATAAGGTCATAAGTACCATGTTTTTATCATTGGCTCCTGAATTCCACAGATCAGTTAACAGGTGGCAAAATATGTTTCACCGTATCTCATGAGATAATGTTAGTTAAACATTAGAAAATACCTGACTTATGTCCTAACCTGGGCCTTGAGAAAACATATACTAATCTAACCTGACAAAGGTATTAAAGGATTGGTTCCAGTTTCAGAAGAAATATATCAGAGCACATCAGGGAATGGCAAAGGTATTGGGTCCACGTTGTCTTTCTTTCTTTAAGACATCTGAAATAATGCCTTCATCTTCTATGGTCCTCCATGCTAGTAAGTTCAGCAGGCTAACATGCCAGTGACATAAATGGTATTCTAGCTTCAACTAAGATGCTTGTAGAGAATACATTAAGAGCACACAAACACATAGTCAAAACTGCTGCCAAGTAAAGTAAACAATAAATGTTTCTTAGTGACTACAATTAGTGTTAAGAAACACTAGATAAGCATAACTGAAGCACACCCGTCAACTTTTTCTCACCACTTATATACCACCCTCTCTGTTCTAACATTATATCTAACCCAATGGTCCTCTAGTTTTAGTCGTTGACATTTATACTAAGATTTTTCCTTGAAATATACTTCCCTAATGTACTTTTGTCAAATGCCTTACATGGCCTCTGCTTCTGTTTTCTTCTTTTGTCCAAGCTATACACATTGAGTTCATTTAAGATTCCTGGATTGCAGGGTCCACAGTGTAGCTGGGTACCTAAATACTGCTTTTTTGGTAGGGGAGGTGGGTTGACCTTTTGGTAGCCATGACTAGCCATGCATAGGGGTGGAGCTAACCCCAGACAGTCTTTAGTGGGAGGGAACTGGGGAGTGGACAGATTATCAGCAGTAAGTAGGCATGGCCAGAGTAAGAAGAAAATGACGAGGAGACCCAGAGAATCAGGGCTTTATCTGGAGACTTCCCAGGTATGGTCATATGTTTTAATCCACCAGGAGACTCAGATAAGCAGGGTTTAACCTGGAGACTTCCCAGCCATTTGTATTATTACACAAGGACTCTCTACCTTGTGGTTGACCTGTGTACACTGGTGAGAAGACATACCTTACCTTTTGTAATACCACTAATAAAATATTAAAAATGAATGGATTTCTGTAGGTCCTCACTAGATACCCAACTAGTAACAAGACCATCATTTCATTATTCACAACAAAAACTTTCTGTCTTCTGTAAATATGCCATTCCATTTGAAATGGAAATATTTATAAAGTCTTTATAGGCAAAACAAGAAATAAAAGCATGTGTGTTACTGATGTAATACAATTATAAAAGGGCTGACCCCATGTTTTGGAATAGCAGGGGCTACCGTTTAAATTTGGCAGTTATTCTGTGTTACAGGTGTAAACTGAAGATTGAACGTTCTAGATTAACAATATAGGACAGTTGTGGCAAAACAAGCAATCAACATCATTTGTTCATGTTAAACTATTTAACTGAAAGGATTAAAAATGTACTTGGATGTACATTTTCCATTCATAAACTGAATTTTGCTCTCGCACTGTGAAGTAATTCTCCCTAAATAACTGTATGTAATGTGATTACCCAATTTGCCCCCTGATGAAACAGGATTTCGATCTTATTGCCGTGCAGACTGGCAGGAACCTATTTGCATTTCTGAATGAATGGGCTTGCTGATAATGGCAATCACAGCCTGTTTTACTCTGTAAGCCAAACTACCCATAGTAAGTTTTAGCTGGGCTAAAATTACAACACGGGTGGCACGTCTCTTACTATAAGGGGTCCGTCCATTTATTGTATTCTTAACCCTTAATGACATAACCCAAAAAGTTACACAAATGTGGTTTTTCATAGTTTGAGACCTTTTTTATTTACTAGCGATCCCCTTAATGTGTCTTACTGTTCATGTCTTTCCAAACACTTTGGAAACTAAGTATGAGATAACAACGGAGTTAAAAAGAAACTAAATAAATAAATAAATACATCTTTGCAGATTTAATGTGTCCAAATTGTGTTTTACTTTTGTGGTGTAGCCTAGTTATTCCCCTTAACATATAGTAATATCATTTTCTTGTTCTTGCTGGACATTGCCCACCTGGTGTTTCTGACATGGTAGCTGTGGGTTACATTTTAACTGTGCTGTGACCCACAGTGCATTATTGCACGGCGGTAACTACTGGTTATGCGTGTACAGTGCACAAAACATGTACAAGGGGCAGGTAAAAAGAGATCCTGTTGTTTCTGTAAGTCAAATCATGATGTTATATGCTACTTGTTATGTCCTGTCTACCCATTGTACAGCGCTATGGAATATGGTGGCGCTATATACAACAAAAAGTAATAATAATTATCATGTCAATTAGGTAAAAGGTGGCACTAATAGCTATGGAAGGAAAAAGCGACAGAAAATAATGACAAGCATGCAACAGTTTTTGCCCACCTTGTACTCTATGAGACACATAAAAATCCAGACCGCTAAATTAATATAATGAGCAATTAGTGTTAAGGCTTTGCTGGAAATAAAAATCCTTGAAACCTGTGAATTACCATACCTAGAAAGACTGTAGAATGGGAAAGGTTACCATAGAGGGGAGGGAGAACAGAGGGGGTGTGACTCAAAGGAGGAGGGACACAGAGTGGAGAGAGGCTGAGGGCTCAGCGGCTGTCATTTCATTTGACATTTCTGTGACAGCTAAGTGGAAATGTCAGGACCCGGAGCGCTTCTGTTGGTATCTGCATTCAATTGCGAATGCTTGGTCTTGACGTCATTTTCGCGTGTCATTACTACATAACATGCAAGTTTGCCAAATAAAAACCAGGGGGTTGCTAGGAATGTATTACGAAATACTGGGGCACAATACTGACGCATACATCACTGACAAGTACTCTACACTGCACTCAGTCTGGTTATGTATAAAAAAGCATAAATGTCTCTTATTGGTGTCACCTGTGTGACCCCCCCCCAGCTTTGCAGACGTCACCGTGCGTGTCACTTTGTCACTGTACCTTCGTCCGTATATCACGGGGGTTCCACTCAGGTCTCAGTTCCTTCATGAGACACAAAGCTCCAGGAATGACATTCTGTTCATCCACAGAAATGCCGAGAGCACGCACTGTGGTGCTGTCGCTGCGAGAGTGCGGCATTAGGCTGTTACTGTAATACTGTTCCTCACACATGCCCAACTTGCTCTGAGACCTAGGCCCCCTCCTCAGGTGGGAAATACCCACTGGAGGGGTGGGAGTGAGAGCAGGGACTTGACACCCAGCGCTTTGCCCCCTCCCTGCAGAGGGAGAAATAGGATCCTACCTCCCTCCTACAGTCTGATGTCATAAGGGCCGGCCTGGTATGCCTCAGTAATTCTACAGTTACAAACGGCGTGACCGTGACTTGGAGTGCATTCGCTCGCGGAGCCTCTGTGTGTTAATTGCTCTGTTTTAAGCGGGAGGTTAATTTGTTTGCTCAGCAGATACCAAGCACTCTAACCTTCCTAGTGAAAGAAGCCTTGGTAGATCTCATAAATGGAATGTGATATTTTTTTACTTTGTTAATAATTTACCTATTTAACCCCCTTAAGGAATAGGACTGTTTTTTTTCTATTTGTACACATATGGACTGAAGGTTTTTTTGCACTTTTGCCATCTTGTTTTCAGTCATAATTTTCTCCCCTCTCATTTAATTGAACCACATAAATCATATACTGTTTTTCTGTCAGGATAAAAATATATATTTACACACATACACCAAAAAAAACTAAAAAAACCTTGTATTTATATGAATTAAAATTTTAACAAAATTTGCCTATTTTCTCAATTCGTACGGATCTCTGACAACGAGGAAGGTCCCCCACTGAAACAAATGAAAATGAAGCAATGAGTTAAGAATTTTAGCTGTAACTTTTTCACTCTCACTCTCATTCACTCATGCTCTCACTACTTTCTCTGCCAATGGCCAAAGAGCAAAGCCTCCAGGCACACCCTCTCTCCTGATTGGCAGCATGGGGGAGAAGCTGTCCTTGTGACTCCACCCTTTTACAGAAGTGCACAGAGAGGTCCAGAAAAATGCGGATAGATTGTAAAGTAGTGCATGTCTTTGTCAGCAATTCTGTCTTCGTTATTCTGGCCTCCCTGTGAACTTCTGCAAAATGGTGGAGCCCCTGGGCACACCCTCCCCCCTGATTGGACATTCTGGCCTCTCTATGCACTTCCACAGATAGTGTAGGGAGATTCACGGAGAACGTGAGTGTAAGAAACCGAAAGGGCTAACAAATTTTGTTGTCAGAAAACAAATGCACCAAAACAAATAAAAAAAATTGTCATATGGTTTTTGCTCCTTTTGCACAAGTCTAATATTTAGGTCTATGCAACACGGGCACTGTCTATTTACGGAATCTTGCCCTGGGAGTCAACCCTGCATTTTAAGGGCCTACCCACACCCATCAACTCATGAACAATAGCACCACATGGAGGAGACGGACATTAGGCTGAGGCACATGGCTACACAAAAATAGCACTCTGACTTTGATTGCTGTACACCCATAACCTTGCTATAGATCCTGAAGGAATGCTTGATATC
This sequence comes from Spea bombifrons, assembly GCF_027358695.1. Lineage (NCBI taxonomy): Eukaryota > Metazoa > Chordata > Amphibia > Anura > Pelobatidae > Spea > Spea bombifrons. The sequence continues at coordinate 58,296,578 of NC_071088.1, read as the reverse complement.
ACGGTGTTTAACAGGCCAGGATTCTTGGGGGTAATTTTTAATACAGTCTAGATAATTTTACAGTCTAGATATGGCAGTACGGTCTAGATATGACATACAAACGCCCCAGACACATACCCACCAAAGCTATTCATACTGTTTGCCACGATTTGAATTAACTCGCAGAGAATATAACCATGATTCTAGAGCCTACAACTCCTCGGCTCAGTAGCGTACCTAGCGGAGGGGGGGGCGGTCCGCCCCCTCCAGAGACGGACAGTAATGTCAGCCGCTGGAGGAGAAGGCTCGCAAGGGAGCGGTATCGGAGGTCTTTAACAGACCTTGAACCGGCTTAAAATCACTCAAGGGAGCCGGATGTCTGATATATGTGCAGGATTTTGCAAATTTTAAAACACGCAATGAAGAAACAGTAGCTTTATAATTATACACATTGTAACTTTAAAATCAAATGCACTCTTCTCAAAACAAACTTCTACTTACAAAGCTTTATATATAATACAATACTACTCATAGCATAAAAACAATTAAGAAATTAATTTTTCAAATTTTTATTTTGATTTTAAAGAAATCTGATTTGCATGAAAAACCACATTATTTTGCAGTTACAAAAGTCTAACTTTGCCTCACTACAATGCAACATTACATTAAGTTATATTTTTCTGTTTACTTTGTGAACATTTGTAATGGTTTAACATTTTGTCCAAAAAAGACACCAAACACTGTATAGACAAAAGTATTAGGACTCCTGACCTTTACACCAATAGGGACTTTGATGATATCACATTCTAAATAAATAGACATTAATATGAAGTTGGTCCCCCCCTTGCAGTCATAGCAGCTTCCACTCTTCTGTGATTGCTTTCCACAAGATTTAAGAGTGTTTCTGTGGGAATTTTTGCCCATTCATCCAGTAGAGAATCAGGTCAGGCACTTGAGCGAGAAGGCCTGGCTCGCGATTTCTGTTCCAGTTCATCCCAAGGGTGTTCGATGAGGTTAAGCTCAGGGCTTTGTGAGGGCCAGTCAAGTTCTACCACACGAAACACATCCAACCATGTCTTTATGGACCTTGCTTTGTGGACTACTATAAGGGCAAAAGCATTGGGACACACCTTATAATTATTGAAATCAGGGTTTGGGCTAGGCCCAGTGAAGGAAAATCTTATTGCTTCAGCCTACCAAGACCAAGAACAGTTTGGCAAAGACCCTTTTCTATTCCATCATGACTGTGCCCCAGTCCACAAAGCAAGGTCCATAAAGACATGGTTGGATGAGTTTGGTGTGGAAAAACTTGACTTACCCTGATCTCAACCCCATCAAACACCTTTGTCATGAACTGGAAGGGAGACTGCGAGACAAGCCTTCTCGTCCAACATTAGTGCCTGTAGTCAGAAATGCTCTATTGTATGAACGGGCAAAAATTCCAACAGGAACACTCCAAAATCTTTGAAAGCCTTCCTAGAAGAGTGGAAGCTGTTCTAGCTGCAAAGGGGGGACCAACGTCATATTAATGTCTATGTATTGTAGATACAATTTCATCAAAGTTCTTGTTGATGTAATGGTCAGGTTTCCAAAAACTTTATAGTGTCTCTATGTGCCAACAAAGTGAACAGCTTCTTTTTCTTCCACGCTTCGTGATGTAGCAAATCCAATGCGATTGTTGCGTCGGTCAAATTCAGTATAATACTGGCCTATAAATGTGGCCCCAAGGATCCAAATGGGTCCCGTTGGAGGGGGAATATCCAGGGCAGTGAATGTTACAGAACATACCTCTTCTCCAAACTGTGACTGCTGCAATAAGGAAAAGAAAGGTAAGTATATATTTTTTTTTCATCCATAAAGCCTGATTCCATGACCTGTCTAAACCTTAACTTGTTTTAACAGAGGTGAATAATGCATGGTTTACGATTGAAGGCTTCAAGCATTTACATGTATTTACATATTGCACATATAAATAAATATGATGATAATGTGTTGGATTTCAAATGTATATGTAAAAGTTATATTTCTCTCACGAGTTACAGTTCCTTATCAAGGGCATCTGGACTATTTTTTACGGCTAGTGTAGCTTCATTGTTCAATTACTATCATCTGAATTGGCTGCCTGGCGGTTCGCTTTGTTCTGCTTTGACAAGTGGTGATTGTTACTTCAAAGTAGCATTTGAAGTTTAATGGTTAGTGCACATTACTTGACAATGTGACCTGGGAGTTGAATCACTGACCAATGAGTAAAAATTAAGAGCTAGATGGGTTATTGAATTTTGCACACAGGAACACACAAATGTTCCTTGTTAATGTGACAATTTAGCGTATGAAAGCTTCATGGTCCCTTTAAACTTTCATGATCTCCCCAAACCTTTTTGCTGGAGCAACTTGCCAGTGTTTGCCCTTCACAGTGAATAGTGAGGTGAGGGAGTTTAAAGGTGTGTACAACATGTATGTGCTGTATAAAAAAGTTATCACAGGAATTAAATATTCCTTTTTTTTGATTTCCAAATAAAGTTGAATGTAAATTTTCTTTGGACAGAAAATTTTAAATCAAAAATTGTCCACAGGCTTGTTGGCAAGCATTCCCTCCACTGTCTCCAAAATGGATCCCCAGAAGTAGTCCAGAATGGGCATATAAAAGAGAAGACTCATCTAATTACTGTCCTCTCTGGCAAAATTGTGCATTGGCGACTTCCATACTACATATTCAGTCATACAATGCAGTTTTAAAGTTGGTTTCCTTTCAAAAATATACACTATGCTGTGGTTTGCATTAATTGCTGCAGTCAATACATGGGCTGATGAAGCAAAAGGGGAAGGTTTGGGGGGGGCACATAACCTGCAGAAAATCTAAAGCAAGAATACTGGCATGTTCTGGTGGGTGCCCCGTAACATCCAAATATCATAATCTGGGGATGCAGGTGAACATGTTTTGTTGTATGTCTCTGTTGTTGCACTTAACCTGTACAAGAAATCCTAAGCAACACGCAAGCATTTGAAAATTAATATTATGGCAACTTTTGGCAGAAATTTGTGGCAAAATGGTTGCATGACAAATTGCTCCTAGGGAAATACACTGGGTTGTCTGCTTTCAAGAAATATATACTTTTGTGGGGTTAATTTGAACTGGTGGGCACCTAAACCTTTACAAATGTGACAAAGGCACAGGAGAAAACTGGACATTTCAAATTTGGAACCTGCAATAGACATTTTGTGATTTGTGGCTCTTATGGACCAAATAATACAAAATAATAAAATGTTAACATGGACAAGAAGAATCAGAATTGAATAAAGATATGGTAAAAATGGCTAAAAGGCTCTGATCACATAGGGGGGTAAACCCCTCTGTCATGAAGGGGTTAAAAAGCTATTGTAAAATGTGCTCTAATATGGTACTGAGCAATATCTGTGCTTTCATGTAGAACTGTAGAATTAATATTAAAAGAGAAAATGGCTGCCCATTTTTTTTTGTCTAGCCGCTCTAGCGCATATGTCTTCAACACATATCTGTACATACACTGATCTATATGCAGTCAAATACATTAATGTCTAGGAAAAATGGATTCCAATGTGCTTTTAAAATGAAAATAGGACTCCGTTGTACCTCTACCACACTCTCGATGAAGACTACTCGACAGTCTAAAGGAGGACTATTCTTACATCCCTCCCAGCCCACTCAGTTTTCAAACCCTTTTGTCTTTTCCTGAAGTGTCAAACTATATTGTATGCACTTCATCAGGAAATGCTGTTGTCATCTATTGTTAACATTACATTGACTTCACTGAACAACTGAGGTTTAAAGTAAGCATTAGTAAGCACTGCTCTGCATCAATATTAATATTTATTGATATTGTGTTTTTCATTTCATATTGTATTTTTTATTTAAATAAATTTGTCATCAATCAAAACATATATAGAATGCATGTTTGCATATTTGAAAGTTTAACAAAACATCTTTATGCACACCTACCTGCAACACATATGCTTGTCCTTTAAGTGTGTACTTATTACCTCCCATATGAAATGAGATGTCAGGGAGTTTAGAAATTTTATCACAGTCCACAATATACTGAGGAAAACAACAAGGTAGTGATTAAAATAGTAAATAATTTGAATTGTACAAATGCTGGGAAATGAAAGCGAGATGAAAACTCAGATGAAGTATAGTTATTGCCTTGAATAGTTAGTTATGTGTAATGTTGCTCCTTATTTGCTCTATCAACATTGTTAAGCATACAACTCACACACTCAACAGTGTACTCACATGACACACAGGTGGTTGTGTCTTTTGAACAGATCCCCTTTTGTCTGTGCAAACTACTTTTATGTGATGACAACTTGTGCTGCTGGGGGATACTTTTGGGTGGATCAAGAGAAATCCTGCTCCATGCTAGGGTAATGAGACCCTTCCCATTTAACAGGTGTGTTGATGAAGCATTTCAGATTCATGCATGTATACTAACCGGTTAGCAAGTAGATACAGAAAAATAACAAGTAATACAAATAAGCATATTGCTACAGGTACATTTTTTATATTATCTATGACGCAAAACAATAAATTGTTCTGAAGGTCATATGCAGTGAGAATAGTGACACCAACTGGTTGTCTTCAGAACTGCTATGTATATACAACAGGCTTAACCAGTCTTTAATTACCTGTCCTTCTGCTAACTCTGTGGCCCCAATAGCTTTCATGAGTACAGAGACTGAGGCCGCTGGGCCTGTAATGTAAGATGCTCCTGTGTCTATTGCTGCTGAGCAGCCTTCCTTGCAGAATAGGATCTCTGCCCCAACAGATACCCTGCAAAACATAAAACAAGGTAACTAAACAGTGTCAAAGAAATGTGTGATTTGGGTTACCTGTTCATATTGTTATACTTTGTTCAAAGTGTACAAATAAGTATTATGTTGAACTGTATATTGGAAAATAGAGATGGATTCCTTGCTTGTAAAGGTAATACAGAGTATGATTATTAGATGACAGGGCTATATTATTGGTTGCAGGTCAGCTATTATGCATAGCCAGCAACTTAAAAGATATAGTATGTGACTGTTTATTACCATGGATGTTGTAGTCCTACAAGATTTGTAAATCTATCTTGCCTACCTCAGCTTTGCACAATCATAAACACAGATGGCTCATCTGGTCATGCTTACAGCATGCATGTTATTATAGAAAAGGTACAGCAAAGCAATTCTCACCGCACCATATATAACCATATAACACATATTAACTATAACCAGAATAAAACCTGTATCAATACAAAAAGTTCTCATTTTATGCCACTAGACCTTAATTCTAAGACTTCAAATCCAAGCTTTGTATCATGTATAGTAAAGTGGTATCTGCAATCCTGGTTTGTCTGTGTAATTATTTTTGCCTAGTACTACAGCTCACCCTTTCATATTGATTTGCCAATATCCTTTTTTCTTGAGACTGAGGTACTGGAAGCTTCCTGTGTAGTAGTTGGGATCGGAACCACCCAGTATGATCTCCCCTCCTTTCTTCAAGTGGATATCCCTGTTGTTCAACAAATGGAAAACACATTGTGGAAGAAAGTCATGCCATGAATTAGTTGCGCATAACCCTAAATGTATCATAGATGACTACTTTTGAATATATTCTTCAGGCCAACATATTCATTACTTTCTTACTTACTTCATTACTTACTTGCGTAAACATGAAATTCTTCTTTAACAATGATTTTAAAAAGTTTAAAAGCTAGCAATTAATTTCTCTCAGCTCTACTAAATCCATGAGGCCAAACCTGCATAACTATTAAATTATTTCTCATTCTCAATCATAAAGCTATGTGCCCACAGGTATGGACACATATTATAATATTAAAACAAATTTATGGCTGCTGTTATTGGCATGCAGACCAGGTGGGTTTAAGTTTGTAAATTAGTTAACTGTAGTATACTGGAAAGTATATTTAGGTAGGGTGCAGCTCTAGGTCTGACTTATGGTAGTGCACCATGAGCCCCTCACAATCTACTTATACAGGTCCCATTGCCTCTGTCAGAAGATGCCCAGGAAAGGACTGTCAACCTGTCCAAGTTCAGCCTAATGGCCCAATCATTAAACAGCCCAAAACGTATTTGGCAGCAATCATGCACAGCATGCACTATCCAGTAATTCTAAGACATTTACACAAAGGGAATGCATGGAAACCCCAAGAAAGGAACACAGAATGAACCAATTATCATATAATTTGTTTAAGGCCCTTATTACACTACAACTCCTGGTGGCTGTGTGTGGAACTGCAGGTAAAACAACCCAAATATTGAAATTAGATTGGCCAAGATGGCACTTGCCCCCTTTGCCAACCGTCCCCGGAAGACCTCAAAAGGATACACAGCATAGGCAGATCCAGAGCCTGGCCTCAGGAGGGGCACTCACAGTAACACACATCCAGACACTCACACAACTAGATATTCAACAGACAGTAACATACATACCCAGATATTCACACTGTGACACATACTAACACTCACACAACCAGACACTTAACACCAACATACAATAACATAACACTAATACACACATCCAGACACACTAGAACAACTAGACATTCAACACTAATGCACGCACATCCAGACACTCACTAACATGCCCAGGCAGTCACACTAACACAACTAGATATTCAGCACTAACATATACTAACACATACACAACCAAACATTCACACTAATGTGCCCAGACAGACACACACAATAACACACACATCCAGACACTAACACAACTAGATGCACTAACACACACATATAGACACTTACATCAACATAACCTGGCACTCAAATTAACACAACCACTCAGACTAACGCAACAACTCAGACGGACATACACAGAAACAAAAACAAACTTACCCAGAGACACACGCTATGCCACCCAGATGCACACATGCAAAGGCTTACATCTCCAGATACAAACACTAACATACCCAGACACACACACATACCCAGATACACCCAGACACACATATCCAGACACACATGCTAACATACCACGACACACATGTTAACATACCCAGACGCACATGCTAACATACCCCAACACACATGTTAGCATAACCAGACACACATACACAAACCCAGACACAAACAACTACACACATGTACCCACACACACAAATCCGGCAGATACACACTCAGACAGACACACACATAGCCAGACAAACATGCTAACAAACCCAGACACACAAGGTTATATGAAAATATGTTTATGAGTGTATTAAGGAAAAATGTTGCCTCAAACAAACAGACTGAGCACCTGTGAGGAGTGTATATTCACAAAATATTGTGTGATGTTTAATGAGAATCTATAGTAATGATGTTTCTAATCTCCTAGGTGGGAAGTGTCTGTCGTCAGGTTAAGAGTTTGTTACCGCATGGGGCACCATGTTAATGGGAGTGACATCAGTGGGGAGGGGCAGGGGACTTATCTTCTCACTTGTAAAGTCTGCAAAGAAAGGAGATCCTGGTTATCTAAGCAGTTGTGGCATTTACACTGAGGGGCAATAAGTTGTGGTATGAGCAGGTAGTGGGTTGTCACAGGGGTCTGTTACTTATATAAAAACGAACTAGGACATATTTAAAGGTTCTAGATAATTAGTCCTATTATTAATATTTGCTATAGGACTTGTACCCAACTAATTATGTATCTAACTACGAATAATGAGTGTAGAAACTAAACCCCTGACTTGTGTCAGCTTTCATATTAGGGACATTTTCCTATGCTTTTTATCCCATCCCCTCACCGGTTGTAATACACAGAGAAGACATCCTCTTGCAGGACTCCCTCAGACAGGATTCGGTCAAAGACTGGGGTAATGCCATCGATAGCTTGGTTTGGGAAGCCCATACCCAATACCCCATCGAAGCGTGCAAAAATAAAGGGCAGGGCAGGAAGTGCTGTGGCTTCTGCAAAAACCTGAATGACTGGAATACCAGCAACCTGTAATAGAGAAAAGTCTTAAAAAGTTGTGATGAGAGAGCAAGAAAGAGAATGCTGAAAGGGAGTGAGGTGGTACAGAACCTAAGAGATGGTAGGAACAGAGTAGGTATAAACCTGCAGAAAGTCGAAAGTAGTAATTTCAGCAAAATTAAACCAGATTGACTACTCATTACCCACTTTTGCTGTCAATTAGTAAGGCCAGCTGATTCCGACTATTTGTGCATACTTTCTTATTTTCCAATTTAAAAAAAGTTTTTCTCCTTAAGCATAGACACAGTAATGTAGGTGACCATTAAGAAAAACCTGGTTTTATGTCACTTAGTTTGAGTAGACTTTTATCTGTAGGAGGCTGCCATTGTCATGTAATATTTTGGGTGACTTCCCCTGCTCAGGCACCACACTGAGATGATTTTTTATGGAAATGCTAATAAAGTCTGTTCCTCTATAGACGTTTACTGTCAGAGTGGCCAGGTTTTTGGCATCTAAATATCTGTACGATTATTATTTTAGCATTATAAATTAGCTTATTCTGTTTATGTTTATTCTGCTCCTAAAACATGTTTCTGATGTTTCAAATTACTTACTTTATGCCTTCATGCACACCTATTTTCAACTTTCTACAGGAGTTTCAAGAGAAGACAAGACAGCGTGAGATATACTGTAAGGTGGAAGTATGAGCATTTTGTGTCTAAAGTGCTGCTGTATAAGAAAGTACGGGGAAATGCGATGTAAAGTAGTCAAGTACAATTTTTGAAACATTTGGGGCAAAAAAAAAGGTAGATGAAAAATATCAATGAGACTAGAAATAAGTAAGGAAAAGAGTAGTCATTTTTGTATTTTATAATTTCTAATTCAAGAGTCAAACATTGATAAGAATATATTTTAAGGGATATATTCACAAAATACTGAGAAATATCCAAAGCAAATGTTATAATTATATATTATACATTGAAAGTTTTGAAAAGTATATAGATATATACAGCTTACATTAGTGGCTGTCCCATACAGCTTAAACTAAGCTCCACATATCAAGATTGAAACCAATTTTATTTGAAACCCGCAGTCTAATATAATTTAGGAAAAATCTCTCTGGTAGACGCACAGTTTGGTTTGAGGAATGGACTGTTAAAAGGGGTAATAATGACTATAGAAAATTTACACTTACAACAACAAGGTCCTGGCTCAGAAATCCTTTCACTCCTCCAGATCCATACTGTATGGAGAATCCTGTTCCATTCTTGATGTAGGTTTGTGATTTAGAAGAATCATATTGGCTGTGTGACACTGCCAAAGAAGGACATTTGACTGTTATGCTGCATAAATTATATTTCTAGAATGTCTATCTTAATTTTTGAAGAACCGCACACATACGTATTTATTTCATTTGTAATTAATATTTGTATTCACACAGTGAATTGCAAATTAATGTGTGTAAAGGCAATTATTATTTCCTTTAAAGGCATAATGGTATATAAAATGCAATGCATGTACCTTGTCACTTACCACAAGCACTGTAGAGTGGAGAGCAACTACGTGATGGAATCCATAAGTTTGCAGATCCTGTATCAAATACCACTTTGAATGTCTGTGGAGGAGACCCAATGCTGATCTCTCCAAAATACTGGGTCTACAGAAAACAGGACACAGTGAGAAAATCAGGAACCCAGGTCAAGGATGTATTATTGTATGAGGGTTCTAATTAAGGGATTGAAAATAAGCCAGATCTTGTAAAGCAAATGTCATCTGAACACAGAATACAGTCCAAGAAACAATGGCAAAATTACTGAAAAATGTAAGTATTTTGCAATCGTGATTATGTTTAAAGTAGTTTGTGACATATGTGCCAATGAATGGAAAAGCGCAGGAGCACATATAGGCCATCTTTTTGTTGAACAACAATTCTTTTTTTCAGATCTTTGCCATAAGGTGCCATGTTGAACTTCCAGTGACTGGTATGAGAGAGTGTGAGAGCGATAACACCAAATTTAACACACCTGCCCCCCATTCATACCTGAGATCTTGTAACACTAATGAGTCACATGACACCGGAGAGGGGTAATGGCTAATTGGGCCCAATTTGGACATTTCCACTTTTGTTCCCAATGTGTTAGACATTAATGGCTGAGTGTTGAGTTATTTTGAAGGGACAGAAAATTTACACTGTTATACAGGCTGTACAATCACTACTTTACATTGTAGCAGAGTGTCATTTCTTCAGTGTTGTCACATGAAAAGATATAATAAAATATTTACAAAAATGTGAGGTGTGTACTCACTTTTGTGAGATACTGTAATTAAATAAGGGGCTGTTTAAATTATGAATGGTCAAATTAGCCCTTCTTATAGGAGATGTGTCAGGGTTGGTTCTTCATAATGCATAATGAAGTTATTTAGTTGAAAGTAATTTCTGCAAAGTCCCTGTTTAGTAACTACGCCCAAAGTCAATAATTTTAAGGTCAATAATTTTTAGAGTTATTCACTTCTGTTGACACATCTCTTATTGCTGCTTTGTAGGTATCCCATAATGAGCCATGCATTTCTTACAAAAGGAAGCTAAGGCCGGATGTAAGTTCATATCCCTTTGCACACCATTACAAGGACATTCAGCACTGCAAGGCAGCAGAGAGAGAAATCCAGATTGGCACACTCTTGCTCCTGCTGAAGTGGGGCTAGTGAAGCCTGGTGAAAATTATTGAATGTAACAAAACTTTAGGCTGACGTAATATATTTTTAAAGATATTAAATTAGTCCTAAAAATTTTATTTTTCTGTTTCGCACAGACCAGAGAAGGGATAAATGGGTTTGGTAAGTAGATACAGGTACAGCAGTATATAACTCAGAGCCGGGCCACCTATAGGTAAGGTAGGCGCCGGCCTAGAGCACAGATCTGCCAGGGGCACCTCCTCTGCGAGGGAGTGGACTGCCTACCGCTGGAGGAGCAGGGCCAGTTGGGGAGATCATGGATCTCCTGTTAATTCTGTATAAACAAGTAGTTCAAGAAGCTTGGGGATGGACGGTGATTGGACGGCTCAGTCGGGTCAAGGGAGGGCTTTTTCAAGACTGGAGTAAAGGTAGCATGTTTAAAGGAGGATGGAACAGATCCAGTAGTGAGGGAGAGGTTAACCTTAAAATGTGGTACTGAAGTTAAAATTATCTTTTGTGAGACAGAAAGTGTTTGAAGTTACAAGATCCATAAATACAAGAATCAAGGAGTCATAGAATCATGGGACAGGCTAACTCAGCAGACAGGTAAAAATGTACTATGTACTCTATTTATAGGTAGGTTTGTTAACGGCTTTATTTCATTGGGTTGAACAGCTTGTATCATTTACAACAAAATTTACTTAGGCTACAACAGTCATTCAATGCAATTACATTGATTTACAGTTTTGGTACATGAAATATTTAAGTGTGTTATTTTTTAATAAATAGTAGTACAAGATGAAGAGATGAGATCATAAGAACAATAAGTCTTTATTTGTTTTTCTATGAATCTTATTATTTATGAAATCTCATTACAACTGGGGTTTATTCACTAAAGTGCTGGAGTTGTGTTTCAGCTCATTCAATTCACTATTGAATATAAGGAACCAACCTTAGTAAAGTACAAGAAGAGCTTGGCTGAGCCTGAATAAAGTGTGGTTAAATCACCATTATACCGGACCAGCTCTGCTGGAAAAAACTTGCTAGTGTTGGCCCTTCATAATAGAGAGTACAGTAAGGGAGCTAAAAGCACAAATCTCCTTGCAGCTCTCTCTTTAGTGAATAAACCCTAAAGTGTGCAAATAGCTCATACAAATATATAAAAATGTCTTAGTATAAAAAGGCTTAGCTTTGTTGAAATTGTATTTATTATATTGGATCATTGAAGCAATATTTTATATAATGTTTAGTGACTAATGAAATATTTTTGTGGATCGACTTACATCCAGGTAGTTGGTTAACACTGTTGGGGCAGTCCCATTATTGGGAGTTTCATATCCAGACTCCTTCAACATCAATTCGGGGAAAACATCAGTTAATTTCACCCTCATGTCTCTGAGAGTCTCTCGGATTGAAGGCATTCTCTTAAGTGGTATCCTATGACAGGAAAAAAGGACATTTGCATCACCACCTGTACTATAGTGTTTTGGTGACAATCCAACAATTTTTTTTCATAACATAACAATGTTTAATTTTTTATTAAAAGTAATAGCATGTTGATACATGAAAGCATTCATAAATGGATTTCCTGCATGACTTGAGAAGATGAAGGCAACGTCCATCGTTAGGGGCAGAGGGGGCCATGCCCCCATGAAAATGATCATGCCCCCTATATACCCTTATAACTGAAACACCACCAGCGACACTGGAGTGGCAGGACTCAATGGAGATATCATAAATCTCCCACTAACCAGCCCGAAATAAAAGAAGGGCAAGGTCTGATTATGCCTTTGTCTCCCCACTACGTCTTGAACGCTCACCGGCTATTAAGAGCGCAGGGATATGGCATCATATCCTGATGCTCAGCACTAAAGCTGTGTGCAGTTCTACAGAGCAGGGAGGAACAAATAGACCTCACACTCACACCTAAAGAAGTGGAGATAGAAAAGGGAGGCATACAGAGGGAGAGATAGAGAGAAGGGAAAAATAATGAGGCAAGAAGATGAAAATGGGGAGAGATAATGAAAAAGTGGGCAAGGTAACAAGAAAAGTTGGAGAGAGATAATGAAAAAAGGGATGATAGTAAGAAAGGGGAGAGATAGGTAAGAAAATGGAAAGATAAAGAGATGGGATGGAGGGGAGAGGTAGTCAGAAAAAGAAGAGATAAAGATGAGAAGAGAGAAAGGGAAAAGGGTGAGGTTAAGAGAAGGAGGAGATTAAGAGATAAGGGGGGAGATAAAAGAGACAGATGAGAGATAAAGATAAAAGGTGGAAAGCTAAAGAGAACAAATGTAGATAAAAAAAGGGAAGACATAGAAATAAGAGATAAAGAAAAAGAGGAGATAAGGGAGAGATAAAGATAAAAGATGGGAAGCTAATGAGACAAGGAGATAACAAGAAAAGGGAACAATAATGAGGAAGGGGATGGATAGAAAGGATAGATAAAGGGAAAGAGGAGGAAAGATAAACAGGAGAGGGTTCAGTAGAAGGCGTGATGAAAGAAAGAGGACAGCTAAAATGAAAGAGAGAGCTAAACTACAATGGAGGGAGATAAGAAGAGAAACGAGGAAAGATAAAGAATAAATACGAAATAAAAGAGAAAGGGGGGGATAAAAAAAAAGAAGAGATAAGATAAAGAGAAAAGGGAGAAATAAGAGGAGGTAAACTGAAAGGGGAGATAGTGAGAAAGAGGATGAGAGATAATGAAAAGTAAACAGAACAAGAATAAGAGAATGGAGGACAGATAAAGAATAAATAAGATAAATAAACAGAAAGCAGGAGGGATAAAGAGAGAAGGAAGAGATGAGATAAAGAGAAAAGGGAGAGATAAAGAGAAAAATGAGAGGAGATAACAGAAAGTGGATAGATAGGGAAAACAGTGAGATAAAGAAAAAGAGAAGGAGAGATAAAGAGAAAGGGTGGGAAATAAACAGAACAAAGAGAGCTACAAAGAAATTGTAGAAATAAAGATAAAGGAAATATATAGGAAAGGGTTATAGGAGGAGAGAAAATGAGAACGGAATAAAAGAGAATGGGAAGAAAGAAAGAGAAAGAAGAGAGATAAAGATGGAGAGGTAAAGAGAAAGGAGAGAGCTGAGATAAAGAGAAATGAGAGAGATAAGATTAAGGCGGTAATGAGAAAGGGGCCATAGAAAGTAGAAGAGGTAATGAAATAGGGAATTATAAGGAAGGGGAGAGACCGTGTGTATGTTTTAAAAATGTTTGTGTGCTAGATGAAGTATGTCAAAGGCCAAGCAAGTGTGGATGCAAGGCCAAGCCAGGATGTTTTTGTGTAAGGGCAATTGTGAATCTGCGTGTATATGTATATGTGCATGGGCAAACGTGTGTTTATGGACAGACATTTGTAAGAGTAGAGTATTTGTGTATATCCGGACAGTCTATCCATTACTTTTACTGTTTTGGGCCTAAACGGTATAGAATGAGAGGAGAACTGAGACCCTGGGAGGAGACCACTGTGTGTTTAATATGAATGCTGGGCAAGTCCCGAGTCAGTGTGTAATCTAGGTGCAGGGGCAAGTCCCATGAGTGCAATCTGGGTGCTAGGGCAAGTATGTACATATTATACTGTTAACCTGGGTAGATAGACAGGCACATTTCACAGAGCTTGTTAATTTATAAATATCTTGGAAATATAGCGTTTTATAACTGCCCCCCATACTTTTCTCCCTGTCCCCAATGTGCCCCCTACATATGATTGCTAGAGACGTCACTACTTCCCGATCTACACATCACTTCTAGTTTATAGCTTACATTAGCCCCATGAAAGTCATCTGAGCAGCGGAATAAAAGTAAACGGAAACCCAACCTATAAGATTTGTTAGTCGTGAGAGTACATCAGACAGTTTCCCACCAGTTCAGGTATTACTGGTGACTTTAAAATGTGATCAAGCTTATTCACCTTCTTTTTTCAAAATTATGTTAAAGCAACTGATACACAGAAGGCAGTTTCAAAACATTAGAAAGATAAACTTAAGCAAATAGCTAATATTAACACCATTATAGTGGTATACAGTTTACGGAATGGTAAGTAAACCAATTCAAAAGTTTAAAAGATTCAGTCCTATTCTTTATCCACCAATGACAATAAGTGATAACACCTAGACGGGCAACCACTTATTTCATACATGATGGCACTTCCCCTACCCTAAATGGATCAGGGAAGAATGCCATTTGAGTGTGTAGTGGCCAACTAGTCACTTTCCCAATTAGTATCAAGTCCTCCCTCCTTCCACAGTGGTCTCATATTATTTGATGGTAAAAAATGCTGGTGTTTACTGTCAACAGTGATAAAAAAGCAAAATAAATGATCCTTGACTATATGAAGTTATTTGTATATAGCAGCTTAGTGTATACACATAGTATTTATATGTGTATGTATATGTATGTATGTATATGTATGTGTACAGTGTTTATACTGTATGTGTTTATACAAATAATTATATTTTTTGAGGGGATCCCACTGCATGATAGCAATTTCGTAATTATATGTTTTCATATAGATATGGTAATAGAAGGCTTGTTGTAACTAAAATGGCATTTTAAAGGGTTACTACTTTGATTTTGATACTACACTTGCAGCATAGAGAAACAGTACTATAATATTGGGATGCTTAACTTTATTCCGCAGCACCCCTAAAGCTAGTAGCTACATTTAATGATGTCAAGGTAAAGCAGAGAAGGCACTGTATATTAGAGTGCACATATCTGAAACAGTTTTGACAGTTCTGTTCACTAAGTAAACAAAATATTGTTCACAGATTGATATAAAACATAACATATATTTATAGATGGATCTCAGCTTCTAAATTGTAGGCAGTTTCAATAAAGCAATGACAATGGCATTTCCCATTTGGCGGTAGTCAAAATAATTTTGAAGTCACAAGTGGCTATAACCAATTGACTGGCATTGCTGATATTGTCAGTGCTTGTGCAGTGAGCAACTGTGGTTTTCCCTAGATCCACAGATGAGAGCTTAACTGGAACTACTACTGAAGTTGTGTGAAAACTCCTCCAACAGATAGAGAAGATTACCATCACTATGTTGATTAGCCGGGTGCACACTTACAACATCAGTGTGGCATTTGCGTATGACAGCTGAGAAGTCCGTTTACGTGGTGTCCTCCTTACAAATGCATGGGGATGTTCTGTAGAATCCATCATATGCATTTGCCCCTTTTGCCCACTCGCCAGATGTTTTCCATACAGTTGTGTTAAGCCAAACACATTTTCTTACATGTGATATAGTAACTGCCATTCAGTTTTGGCTTGGCAATCATTACAGGCTATTGAGAATCCTGTGCACTTGCATGGAAAGCATTTGCATTGTTTTCAATGGGAATGCTTTGGCTACTTCAAATGGCAAATCAATAGCAAGAATCGCCAGACCATGACGAGGGCAGATGTAGTTTCTACCTTATTTAAATGCCTTTTTGTTTTCTAAAATAATGCATATTGAAGCGTTTATGAAGTACTTTATTATGCATTCTTCTTTACTGGGGCTGGCAGGGACTGTTAACTGTCCCTTTAAGCACCTTTGAAAACAGAATGTGTTTCATTTTTTGGGGAGAATTCAATTGTGCCCATTGAGGTTGAAATTAACTTTGGATTCCATTAATAAACATTTACATTCTAAACATTTTATTCAATATTAGCTCATTGTGACTACTATGGATAACTTTCTCAAATACCATATAGCAATAAACACAATGCTAATTATACTATTTCACTCATTGCAGTGACCACAAACATGGAAAAAGACAACTTATATAATTACTTTAAACTATATAATAAAATAAATGTATCATGTCTATGACTCTTACCTCCTAATGCCATCACAAGATAGAATGAAAAAGCAGAGTAAAAGTAGATGTTGCATGTTAGGATCGATCGAGACAAGTCTGGAAGCCACTGACTTTCCCAGCAATTTGGATTCCCTCACTCCTGTGTTCTCTTATAACTGCCCTGCTGGACTCTGGCCAGCTTTCTGCGATTGGTGGAGTCTGAGTAGGTCACTACATCCTTTAGAATAGACATTTCAGTACTGGGTATGACCCTTTTTTCTTCTTGAGAAAATACAAAAACAGTAATAAACCATACATCAAATGTCACTCGTGGGAAGTTTGAGATAAAGTTTAAAACTCATAGAAAAATTTGTGGTGTACCAGAATTAATAAGGTTCATCAGAAACATCTTAACAATGAACCTGGTTAAAGAAAGTACCCCACACTTTTATTTGAGGGCATTATAAAGGCATGCTAAACAGAAGAAAGATGGACATACATCCACTGAATAATTTTGATTACATGTGATGTATTTACTTTTGGCGCTGCCCTGGGCCTCACTTAGGGTTCTCCCTCCATGGCCGCATCCTCGCCAGAATGTGCCACTGCATGTCTTAAGGCTTGCAGCACCTTTCAAAGTAGTCTATGAAGGCTATGCAGGCTCAGCCCAGTACTCCATAGTACAAATGGGTCAGATGAGGAGATCACCCTAGGCCAGAATACATTGTTGTATGTATACACACTACTTAACACTACACACACAAAACAACATATATTTCATGTTTCCAATGTTTTATTGTTCAAGACTTATGGCATACATTTCTACAGAAGAGTTATCAAATCACATTATATATTGTTAAATGTGTTGTTTTAGCAGTAGTTTAGAACAATATACATGAGAAAAAAACTACTACAGCACAAAGCTGATCATAGTCAGGCATCTATTCCCACATTATTAAAATTTGCCCCATTTAAATTTCTATATATATATTATAGGTGCTTGTCAGAATGATGGAACCACAACTTTAACAGGGCCTTAAGGATTTCAGGATTAAAGTGATTGTAGAACACGGGGTATCTTTACATATCAACAGGCAGTGCAAATCAATAAAAATCCAAAGAAAAAAAAAACAGTCAAGGTGCAAAAAGGTATGAGGCAAAAAGGGCTGACTGCACCAATAACAAAGGCTCCTTTTTGCATGAGTGGGACTCCCCCATTAACGTTTGAACAAATTCAAAAGACACCCAGCAATCAGATAAAAGACGTGGTGACGTTTCAACCCGCTCAGGGGTTTTTAATCAAGCCATCAGATAAAAACCCCTGAGCGGGTTGAAACGTTGCCACACATTTGGAATAAAACTTCACTCATTTATTCTATTGCTGAGTGTCTTTTAAATGTGTTCAAACAAAAAGGTATAGGAGACCTTCAAAGATTCCTAAAGGGTCATATAAGTATAGGCAATATAAATACTATGCACACTTAAGATTAAATATAAAAAATCAAGTATTTAATTAGTTTGCCAATATTTCGGCCACACAGGGCCTTCGTCAGGGCCTTGATTTTTTTTGTCTTTGCCCTGACGAAGGCCCTAAGTAAGGCCTTGATTTTTGGGGTCTTTGCCCTGACAAGGGCCTTAGTAAGGCCTTGATTTTTTGTCTTTGCCCCAACTAAGGCCCTGTTGTGAAGGCCCTAAGTAAGGGCACATGCTATGTCCCATGTGCCCTAAATTTTGAAGAATACTGGCAAGCACACACAATCTTCTGAGGGGTTACCAACTGCATTCCTTGCCAGGTTACCATGAAACAAAACCATGTTACCAGCCTGGTGTTCATGCTGAAGATAACCACAATATGGTGGGAAAACAAAAGCAAGCAATTCTATGTTTAATTGACTGAATGTTGAATGTACAATACATATTATAACATGAGCATATTAACACTGTAGACTGGGAGCAATACATGTTTCATATGTGCCATGCATATATTTATTTTGGGGGTTTAATAAATGTCCACCAAAATATAATTCATCAATATAACACTATTAGAAAGAATATGGCTAGTTCAGTGCCTGTGCGCAATTATGGCTCTAATATAATAGGATAGCAAGTTGATCCATCTAGAGCAGTGCTCCTATGGGTGTTTAATATGGCATTATATATTATATATATAAGTGTATTTTCCTTTTAGCAATTAAAGTCATGAATATGTATTAACAGAAATGTTTAGATTAAGTATGCCCATTTTATATTTCTGTTTGCACTTAATGAATAAAAGATGATGTCAATTTATGAGCTTTAGGTAATTTGATAATACAGCAGTGAAGAGGTTACTTTTCCTGGCAGGCTCTGGAGTTTCTCTGTGACCAGAGTCCATGATAAAAAACCATTTAGGGACTGGAAATCCTGACAGACCTACTTGCTTCTCTCAGTGCCCTCTTCCCCCTTACATGTCTGGGTGCTCTTTTCAGATTTAAGAGTTTAACCCCCAGGTCAAGAGGCCAGGAAGGCATCTCATTGGCTTATTATTGCTTTCCCACACTCTGCCCTTCGCTTGGTGTCAATGTGAACGTAACAGGGGCTGTTCCCAAAACTCCTACAAGATAGGAATCTTAAAACCAAGTTTGAAGGGCAAAGTCTGAAGAGGGGAAGATTGTGTGGGAAATTAAATCTGTTCTCACAAAGTGATCAGCTTGTCATTTGTAATTTGAATTATTGTTGTTATAGCAGAGCTTAGTTAATAATATGGGTACATGAGATGGGTCACATTGAATTGATTGTTAGCATGACCTTTTTAGTCATTCTATAATTTTTGCAGTTTCCTGTATCTCCATACTCTGAAAATATATGTATCCTAACAACACGTATGGGTACTTAAAAACTGTAAGGCCAGCAAAACTTCTACATCGTACCATGACGTTGGTGATGCACATTGTTGAGTAGCGGTTAATGGTTTGGCATTCGCATAAATGAAGTGATGTGCGTATGGTACTCGTTGACATTTAGAGGTTGCAGATGGTATCATTTCTGAGCAAAACAGGAACACAGACAGAGTCCAGACGGGTTCCAAAATGTGAAGACGCAAATGCAAATAATAGTACTAAAGGGGCAAGAATGTAGCAAATATGGAGTCTTAAGACAGGGGTCGAAAAATGGGAGATGACATCAGCAAGGAAGACACCAGGAACAAACAGATCAGGGCCAGGATAAATTCTCAGTACACCCAAATACACACACCATTCTCAGTCAAACTACATTTCCAAGCAATCCAAGATTACATGTACCTCTGTTGTGTTGATAGGAGAGTGATCCAATACTAAATTCAAATTTAAGTAGAATCAGCCCTGCCTCAGCACACTTAATGGGCTTGCATTTATGCTGTGCGCAGAATTGGAGTTATAATTACAAGATTCTCACATTTATAATCTAATAACTAATTTCAGGCTCTGATGAAAGTGAAAGGAGAGAATAGATACGTTGAATAGATACATTCATTCAAGATGATGTACTATGGGCATTTGAATTAGTGAGTCACAGGTGCTGTACTAGGAGGAATTTTCCAATAATACTCTGGGTGGTTCTGTCATCTTTTTAAGAGCCTATTACCAACTGAGACACAAAGGGAACAGATGTGGAGTCTCAGAATAATGCTGGAACACTGCCTTTTCTCAAGATTTCATAAAAGGCCCGAGTTCTGATTTATCAAGCAGGGATAGTACAGAAGCAAATGTTGTATTGCATGAAAACAAGGATGTCAAGACAGATAAAGTATTGGAAAAGGAATACTCTGTGTTAAAGCAACAGCATTTACTCGAGGCTAGAGAGTAGCACACTTTTGATGCTCACCTCTATATTATATGTTCAAAACAGGAAGTATGATTCTTCTTATTAGTACTGTTTTCAGTGTTCAGTTAGTATGCTAGAAATTCTTTACACCACAGGTTCAGTGAATGAGTTTGGTCAGTCAGAAGCACATTGTGTCTGCATTTGCCCACGGGTAATTGAAAAAAAGTTCGTAGCACATTTTTCCTGCTTACATTTGGCAAGAAACCCACTGGGCTTGCTTTCAACACTAATTCAGTTAGGCTATGGTACTGACCTCTCAGCTACTGAAAAGTTATATAGTAGTATTGTATTAGTAGTATATACAGTGGAATATATAAAGTGTTCTTTTTAGAATCACCATAAACAGACATCAACCTTTTCTGGAAAATGTTGGCCATAGACATGAAATTGACAGCTGGTGGTGTGTCATTATAATGCCAGCCTTGGCATCAAAAGGCCAGCCTTGGGCTCAGCCTGTAAAACTGACGATGAGCTGAGCCAGATTCACCTGCATAACAAAAAAACTTTTCATGCTTTTGTTTGTGACAAATGGCTTCGCTTGGACAAGGAGTTTTATCAAGCTGGGCTTCAGTTTTCACTATTTTTAAAGCTGACTTGAGCCTGCGGTTGGTTTAAGGAATCCAGTGGTTTCCGTAATAAGGTTACAGGCTGAAATCTAATTTTATGACAAGACACGGAGGCTCCTATTGCTTAACTCTTTCTTTACTGGAAACAAATAGCAGCAAGAAAATATTAACAGAGAAAAAAGTAAAACACAATATGTGGCCCCAACAGCCAATCACCACACTGTATACATTATAAAACCAGTCTCCTCCCGGAAATCATCCTCTTTCTTTGCTGCTCACTGGATCAGATAAGTATCATCCAGTGTATTTCGTTATTCTATATACCTGACTATTTATTGAATATTTATTTAGTATTTATTTCATATATTTTTCTGTTTGGTTCCCTGCTATATCGTTTTCTGGGTTTGCTTTTCATGTATTTGTTGCAGGTTCTTATTCGCTAATTTTTTGTCTTGGTTTTGCCCTCCTTTTATTGATTCCCCCTTCGTTAGGGTTATTTTGTTTTTTCTTCCGTTTTGAGTTCCGTTTCGGTCCTCGTTACTTACCTTTCCCTTCCGATATGTCCTACTTGCTGTTTCCTTTATTCCGTTGCCGGCGTTGTCTGCCGAGAGTTTTCTTTTTACTCGCGTCTCTCTGAGACGCTCTATTGGTCTTCCGCGCATGCGCGCGGCTGCCGCTTCACCTCAGCTCCTTCGCGGTTTTTCATACACGCGGCTCTGCGGCTCTGGTATATTCTCCCTCGTCCTCTCTCGTCCGGACAGCGTTTTTGCTCGCCCAGGCAGGGGTAAGCTCCCAACCTGGTGCTCTTACTAAGATCTTTGCTTATATTCCCGTTTTCACTATTTGGCATTAGGATTTGACTTGGCTGTTCTGCAAATTAATTAATTATTATTTTCTGCCGATTATTATCATGCCTAAGCCTGTCAAAGAAGTGCCTTCTCAGGCAGACAATGTTATTTCCCTGGGGGATTTGGAAGCAGAACCGATTTTGCCTGTGCCTAGTGGGAGTAGTAGTCTCCCTTCTACTTCTGGGCCTCATTTAGACTTACAAAAGTCTGTGTCTGATGCTATTTTGGCTGCTATGGGATCTATGACATCTACTCTGTCACAGTCTATTGCCCAAGCAATTAATACTTGTTCTCTCCAAGGTGCTTCGGCACCTCTTAAAGTGACAGCACATAAAAAGGCAGTGGCCAAACAAAGACACCTTGAACCCCCGACCTCCAGAATTACTGAACATGGCGATGCTCATACCGCCCTAGATAGCGTGGCTTCAGCGCGCAAGAGAGCCTATCCGCGCCAGGCAGAACGGGCACGGCGGTGGAAGTGTGCTAAGACACTCCCCGAGGACTCAGATTCGGAGCTTGATTCCGCTGAGGAGGTCGTACCACCAGAGGATTCCTCTGATTTTGATGAGGATTTGGATGAGGAACCTTTTGATTCCTTGGAACCAGGTTCCCCCAAACAAGAGGACCCAGGGGTCTCTCACTCTTCATCCTCACCAGGGATTCTTGACCCTCAGGGAGAATGCCTTTTTGACCCTGAAAGTCTTCACCACCCTCGTTCATCAGAATGGGTACCATCTGTTCATATTGCCCAATATCTTGAGAAGTGGGTCAGGTGTCCTCTGTCTAAATCCGCAAGAAATAAACTACGAGCGGAATGTCCACGCCCTATTGTCCCTAATAAGGTTTGTGAAACCCCTTCGGTGGATCCAAAAATGGTCCAGTATTTAGCAAAATCTGGCTGGAACCCTAGGAAGGGTTTAGAGTCTGCCCTTAAATCCTGCCAGGATAAACACCTGGATGTGTTTGGCCCATTAACAAAATTATTTGAGTTGGCGTCCCATGCCAAAGAGAAAGGGGAATCAGTTGACCCAGACACCCTCTTGGGGTGGATCCAAAGGGCGATCTGTATCGCAGGGAATGTTAATACTTCCTTCTGCATTGAGAGACGTAAGGCCATCCTTCTAAAGGTGGAGCCTAAATTGGCCAATCTCGCCTTGTCGGAGGCGGGTAAGGATGCTCAGGGTCTCCTGTTTGGAGATTCCTTTATAAAAGAACTAGGTCAATTTGTTGGGGCTTTCACCGCATTGGACAAAGCCCAATCATCGATGAAACGGGTGTTTGAGCCTCGGGTCTCCACCAGGGCCGGCAGATTCAGGGGCCGTCTGGCCGGCCGTAATGCCTTCAGTTCTTCCCGAACTTCCAGAGGCTCCTTCACGCAACTCCCTCCACGTCGGGAGTTCAAGCAACCCTCACCGTTCTTCCCTTCACGAGCCAGGCCGTGGCGATCCAGGGGTTCCGGACGAGGTCATCGACGTCCCTATGGTGAGTACACTACTAACCATCCCTTCTTTCCCGCTTCAGGTGGGCGGACGTCTCCGTCATTTTTTCCAAGCTTGGAAAGATCTTACGGCGGACACGTGGGTCCTAGATTGTGTCCGGGGTTACAGGATAGAACTGATTTCTTATCCGTATCAGCAGATCCTTCCGTCTCCGATTATGTTTTCCCAACAGGACCAACTGCTCATAGACGCCGAATTGACCTCTCTGTGGACAAAAGGCGCTATAGAAGTGGCCTCAGACGAATCCCCAGGCTATGTCAGCAACATCTTTCTGGTCCAAAAGAAGGGCGGTGGTTTTCGTCCGGTAATCAATTTAAAATCGCTAAACCTTTTGGTACGTTACAGGCATTTCAAGATGGAGGGGATTCACCTTCTTCGCGACTTACTGTTACGGAACGATTGGATGGTGAAGTTGGATCTGCGGGATGCTTACCTCACGGTTCCCATGGCGGTCCAGTCGCGGGATCTCCTGCAGTTCTATTGGAAAGAGCGGAAATGGCGCTTTACATGTCTTCCCTTTGGGCTCTCGTCGGCTCCATGGTGTTTCACCAAGTTGCTTCGTCCTGTGGTATCGTGGCTTCGCACGCAAGGGGTGAGACTTATCATTTACTTGGACGATATTCTACTCATGGCTCAGGATCGTCACACTCTGCTGTCTCATCTACGCTTGTCAATCTCGTTCCTTTCGGAACTGGGTTTCCTCATCAACGAGGAGAAATCCTGTATGACACCTTCCCACAGAATGGAGTTTCTGGGGTTCGTGGTGGACGCGGATCGAGAAATGCTCAGTCTCCCGACTTCCAAGATTCGTTCTATTCGCAAGGAACTGACTCGTGCTCTGCAACGCCCGACCATCTCAATTCGTTTCCTGGCCAGGATTGTGGGGTTGCTTACGTCTTCGATTCAAGCGATTTTTCCGGCTCCGCTCCACTATCGGGCTCTCCAACGCTTGAAAATCGCTCATCTTCGCGACGGAGCGTCCTATGCGGATCTCGTTTCTCTGGACGCGGATTCGAGGGTCGAGTTACAATGGTGGATCCGGAATCTGGAAGCGTGGAATGGCAAGGCCATCGTGGGTCCTCGTCCGGATTTCACCATCGATTCGGACGCCAGCCTTCACGGCTGGGGTGCCCATTGCGAAGGACTCACTACGGGAGGCAGGTGGTCCCCGGAGGAAGCCGGTCTTCATATCAACTCTCTGGAGTTACTGGCCGGGTCCTTTGCAATCCGCAGTTTTTCAAAGGACCATGCCAACGTCTGCGTCAGACTCCGGATGGACAATGTTTCGGCAGTGCGGTACGTCAATCATTTCGGCGGTACCCACTCCAAGTCCCTGGCGGATTTGGCTCGCCAGTTCTGGGATTACTGTCTCAGCAGGAACATTGTGGTCCATGCGGAGTATCTCCCTGGGTTGCACAACTCCGTGGCCGATTGGTATTCTCGATATCTGCGGGATTCCAGCGATTGGAGGTTAGATCCGGAGGTGTTTCGTTCTATCGTTTCGATCTGGGGTCCTTTTTGTACAGACCTGTTCGCCTCCAGACTCAACGCGCAACTTCCGCGGTACTTCAGCTGGAGACCGGATCCAGAAGCGTTGGCGGTGGACGCGTTCGCTCAGGATTGGACCGGGGGCACCCAATATGCCTTCCCCCCGTTTTCCATGATACCACGCACCTTGCTACAAGTTCGGCGCCAGGGTGTTCAACTGGTGCTCATCACCCCGCTTTGGAGGTCGCAGCCATGGTTTCCTCCGTTGTTGGAGCTGTCGATCGATCCACCCAGATTGTTGCCCCACTCTCCTCTCCTTCTGCTGAGTCCGGAGGGTCATTCCCATCCTTTGATTCTGGACGGGTCGTTGCGCCTGGTGGCGTGGCTACTTTCCGGGGACTTTCGACGATCCACGGATTTTCGGACACGACTTCACGCCTCCTGGCAGCGTCGTGGGCCCCGGGAACCAGGAAGGCTTATGGATCAGCTTGGAGAATTTGGTCTGGTTGGTGCTTGGCTAGGAACTTGGATCCCTCTTCTGCACCTTTAAATGCGGTTCTTCAATTTCTTTCGTCTCTCTTTGAAGAAGGCAGAGCTTATCGTACCATCAACGTATACCGGTCGGCAATTTCGGCATCTCATGATGGTCTCCTTGGTTGTCCGATAGGACAACATCCTCTGGTTTGTCGTTTGATGAAGGGTGCCAGGCTTAGCAGACCTCCCCGTCCTCGGTATTCGACCACTTGGGATGTTTCTTGCGTTCTCTCCCTTTTAGCTTCATGGCCGCCGAATGAGGACCTTTCTCTGAAGGACTTGTCGGCTAAACTGCTTACCCTGCTATGTCTAGTTTCCTGCAAGAGGGTAGCGGACGTTCGCGCCTTGGATGTTGACAGTCGTTCTTTTGACCCTGCGGGTGTTACTTTTAATATATCCAGGCGTACCAAGACTTCTATCAAGTCTGTTTCTTACCCGGCTTTTCCATCTACTCCTTCTTTGTGTCCTGTGGCTTGTCTTAAGGAATATGAACTGCGCACAGCACAGTTGCGGTCTGCGTCTCACCCCAACCTTTTTATATCCTTCAGGGCTCCGTTCGGTCCAGTTTCCTCTACGACCTTGGCTCGTTGGTTGAAGAGGGTTCTGGGTCTTGCTGGGGTAGACACCTCCGTGTTTGGAGCCCATTCCTCTAGGAGTGCGGTTGCCACGAAGGTCATCAGTCTTGGTGGTCGTTTGGAGGATTTGATGAAGGCGGCGGACTGGTCCAGGCCATCCACTTTCAAGGAGTTTTATTTTCGACCTTCATCACATATTTTCTCTCCTATTGTTGCTCAGCTTTGAACTTGCAATAGGAGCCTCCGTGTCTTGTCATAAAATTGCATGATTTTACTATTACCATGACGTAAAGTCATGATTTTATTAAAGACACGGAGGCGAGTATTGCTTCCCACCCTTTTCCGCTGCGTGGGTCTCGCTCCCGCCCTATGACTTATGGTTTGTATAGGATTGATGTTAGTTGTTTATTTATTTCTTTGTCTCTTGTTCTGTCTGAGACTGACGGGTCACTGTGGTTTGTTTATGCCATTTATGTTTTCTTGGTTTCCTGCTACTTATCTGTTCTCATGCACTGGAGTTAACCTGTAGATTCTTGTTTTTCTTGTCTCCCTACAGCGTGATCTGGTTATGCGTTTTCTTCGTTCCTGTCTTGGTTTCTGCGGACGTTCAAGCATTTTGGTTCACAGCGGACGTTTCGTTTTGTGGTGCTGATCAAGTTCGCCTATCAAAGAAAGAGGATGATTTCCGGGAGGAGACTGGTTTTATAATGTATACAGTGTGGTGATTGGCTGTTGGGGCCACATATTGTGTTTTACTTTTTTCTCTGTTAATATTTTCTTGCTGCTATTTGTTTCCAGTAAAGAAAGAGTTAAGCAATACTCGCCTCCGTGTCTTTAATAAAATCATGACTTTACGTCATGGTAATAGTAAAATCATGCAATTTTATTTCATAATATTATGTATGAATTAGACTTGGACATTTTTTTATTTAATTTTTGGTGCCTTTGTTTCAGTTCTGACAAAATTTGGAGTTTTTGTTTCAGTTAAAATAAAAAATTCAGTGCAATATTTTCAATGGAGAGGTCCCTGCCACCTTCTGAACAAGATTTACTTCACTCTGCAGCATTGTAGGGCTTAGGAAGAATTCCAGACTAGATTTTGCAGTGCAGGACACATCAGCAGTGCGTCTATCCATAGTCACATCCAGCAGCATGTTATGGGACTGAAACAAAAATAACACCAATTATTGAAACTGATCCTTCATAGTAAGGAAAATGCAGCAGCAACAGCAGTAGGACAGTAGACAGACACTAGCAGAATGACACAAGCCACATAGCATATGGAACTGATTTCCCCCCAAAAATGCCGCACGATAGCATGCAATGGCCAAGGTAGGCCTGTCTGACTAATTTGTGCACGATATTTATTTAATTTGAGCTCTACAAAAATTAGTCTGTCCAACTGCAAATCTGTTCAAGTTCTACAATCCACCCCAGTCTCCAGACCAGTACTAAAAGTAAACAAAATCCCCCAAAGGCTGATGGAACATCAATCACAGCCATAAATAATGAGACTGTCCTTCCATTTCATGCCAGGATTATACCGACTATTTGTACCAATCACTTATTCTGTACCCAACTACACACGCTCCCACGCTGCAGTGCGGGGAACTCTGATCTCTGACAGCAGGGGAAGGTCTGTGCGATGGATGCAGACAACCCCCACTGCTAATGGCACCTCCTTCCGACTGCAGCGGAAGTTGTCTACGCGAATCACGTAGGCGTCTACCCGCTGCCCCGACTACACATTACGTAGTCAGAAGTGCCGGTAAGTTTGGGGGGGGGTTAGTGTTAAATGGGGGCATAAGGCATTTCTGAAGGCTCTATGATATGCCTTTTAACCCCCTTAATGCCACTCTGCCTCCAGATATGCCTTTTAACCCCCTTTATGCCACTCTGCCTCCAAAAATGCCTTTTAATCCTCTATACGCCACTCTGCCTCCTGAAATGCCTTATACCTCCCTATATGGCGCTCTCCCCCATAATATGCCTTTTAACCCCATAAATGCATATAGGGGTATGAGCCATTTCTAGAGGCAGAGTGGCACATAAGGGGTCAAAAGGCATGTCATGGGGCACAGTGGCATTTAGAGGGTTAAAAGGTATATCATGAGGCACAGTGGCATATAGTGGGTATAAGGCATTTCTGGGGCAGAATGGCAAGCATGGGGGAATATGTGCATAGCTTTTATTTAAAAAAATAGTTTACATAGTTTACATGAATTAACATTTACTAGTAAAAAAAAATTCCTATAGGGTTGTCTTTTATTTAGGCTTCTTCTTTTTTTTATAAATTAATATTCCGATTTTGGGGGGTCGTCTTATAATCAGGGTGGTCTTATAATGGAGCAAATACGGTACTTATAGCTTACCATTCTTATAAATAAACTGAATTTAACCCATAGATTGGCAGCTACATAAAAGGTGCATAGCAAGTAATCTGGGTTCTGCTGTGTAGTGAAAATGATCACCAGAAATTTCTGTAGTGCAGTGGGGTTTTCAGTCATCTGCTGAGTCGATCACTGGCAGAAAAGAAATCTCAATGCAATCAAGGCGAGTGCCTTCTCCTCACGGGCATGGGGGATCTTATTGTTACATGCTGCAATTTTTACAAAAAAGAACCTGGGTTATGGTTTCAACTGGTCATGTTCATCATGCAATATGAAGGGCCAACCCCTGTTAGCTTCCCCTGCAATAAGAGCTGGGCTGGTGTTGCATAACGCTTTTTAACAGTAAAAATGGGAGATCCTTGAAAGTGTTCTCCCTGCTTGAAATATGACCCTTGATGTAGTAGACGCTCACTGGAGTTATATTTTTGTAAAGCAGTGAAGTTAAACAGTTGAAACAGAACTCGCTTGCAATTTCCCACTTTATTGAATAAATCCCTGTGTTTTATGACCTGGGAACTTCCCAGGATAGGCTACTGGGAGTTCTTCTGTATGCAGGGGGAGTGGCTACATAAAGGCATAGTGGTACACATGCAGAGGAATAGGGCAAGCTTTAGCCTTTTGTGGATGAAGAGTGGGAAAAAGTAGGCAGGGAATGGATGTCACAGAAAATGACGCAGAAAATTGACCTCTGGTCAAACGCAGAGAGTTCCCAGGTATGGTTATGACTTCTAGAGCTGTGCTAGCGTGACATTTTCTTTTAAGTTTGAGCAAAACAATTTACAGGTTTATTTTATATGTAACTAAAATCCTAGTCAATGTTATAATGCATGTTCAGGACACAATAGTATAAATAGACAAAATAGTTTATATAGCAAGAAGGTAATTTTTTGTCTGTTGACCAGACCCCACTCAAGTACATCCACATGATATATTATTATATTAATTTTCTTACCAGCTTAAACAAAAGGCCACTTCTCACTACTTTTTCTCTTGGACCTCTCTGCAGCCTTTGACACAGCTGACCACCCTCTTCTCCTACAAACCCTCTTTCCTGACTCATATCCTACATCTCTGACCATACTTTTAGTGTCTCATTCACTGGAACTTGCTCCTCCCCCATATCTATCTGTTGGTGTTCCTCAGGGCTCAGTTCTTGGGCTGTTCTCCATCTACATCTCTTCGCTCATACAACTGATATCTTCCTTTGGCTTCTAGGACCACCTATATGCAGACGACACCCTATCTGTACTTTCCTCTCCTGTCCTTTCACTCTCTCTTCTAACTCGCCTCACTGACTATTGTTGAGGAATTGCATCATGGATGGCATCCCATTACGTAAATCTCAACATCTCCGAGTTTATGGTAATCCTGCCATCTGTTCTGTACGCAATTCCTGACATGTCTCTTACTGTTGACAACTCCACTATGCAACCGCTCTCTCCTTCATCCCTCTCATCCAGACTCACCAAATCCTGCTGCCTTCACCTGAAAGACATCTCCTGAACTCTCCCATTCCTCACACAAGAAAGAACCAAAATACTAATCCACCCCCTTGTCATCACAATTTGGCCTATATCAAAGTTACTCAGATCCTACTCTTTTTTCCTGCTTCTAACACATTAAGTTTGAGGACAAAATGTTTACTTGCTGTCTAATATATCCCCCCTGCTGACAGTTGCCATGATAACCAGATTATTAGTGTTATTCACTTCACCTGTCAGTGGTCATAATGTTATGGCTGATCGGTGTATATATTCGTGCTAAACTTATAATTACATTTGTAACGCTGTACCAATGCACTAATGCAGAACTAACACATCTTATTATATTGAGGTATCATGTAGGACTCATGTCCCTTTGTTTTGTTAGTGTTGCATTAGTGTTTGGCT
This sequence comes from Spea bombifrons, assembly GCF_027358695.1. Classification (NCBI taxonomy): domain Eukaryota; kingdom Metazoa; phylum Chordata; class Amphibia; order Anura; family Pelobatidae; genus Spea; species Spea bombifrons. Next base: position 58,266,560 of record NC_071088.1, on the reverse strand, counting down.
ATAGTAGCAGAAAGTATTAATTTATTAATTTTTTAAAAAAATGCCTTGGCCTACCTTGATAATCAGAGGTAAGATGCATAAGATGCATTACTGACGGGGGGGCGTGGCTACGCACGAGCGGCGGATGGCTGTGTGTTGACCGAGCTCCTCGCACACGACACCGCTAATTTAAGCATCTGAACCCCGAGAGAGACCATGGGCAACAAAAAAAGAGATCCGGACCACAAGCATACTCCCAAGCCGTCACAGGGGCTTAAATCGGCTGCCTTGACGGCTTATTTTCGCGATCCGACGCCAACGCGAATGGAGGATGCAGGGCCCAATATGGCGCCGACAGCGTGCTCAGCCTCTTCCCGGGCAAGCAGTCCGGTGTCGGATTGCTCTCAAGCAGCTCCGGATCAGGATATCCGTGAAATGCTCAAACGCTTACCCTCTAAGGCGGATATGGCTTCTATGATGTCCAAGCTGGAAACCTCCTTTCATACCAAGTTGAATGAGCTCTCGGCAGACATCACGCAGATAGGATCCCGTGTGGCGGATTTAGAATCTGACAAGGACCAGGTGTATGTCCAGCTGCAGCACATGAATCACCGGTTGGATAGTATCACTGACCAGGTGCACGCACAACATAGACACCTTGAAGATTTGGACAACCGTAATCGGCGCAATAATTTGCGCGTCCGGGGCTATCCGGAGGGGGAGGCTGAAGATCTAAAGGTACTCATTACAAATTATTTTAACGCTATCCTAGGTAGACCCCCCTCTACACCGCTGATGTTTGATAGAATCCACAGGGCGCTTCGCCCGAAACCTAATGCTCAGGCACCTCCCAGGGACATAATCTGTCGTTTGCACTACTTTGCTGATAAGGAAGCCATTCTCACAGCTTCCCGGAATGCTGACATACCAGCCCTTACGGGTATGGATGCACGGATCTACCAGGACCTGTCGTGGATTACCCTCCAAACGCGTAGGCATCTTAAGCCTCTGACTGATGAGTTGCGGGAACGCAACCTTAAATATAGATGGGGCTTCCCTTTCTCCCTTACGGTGACCCACCAACAGCGCACCTACACGATTACCAAGGCACAGGAGGTACCAGCATTTACTGAAGCTTTGGGTTTACCTGACATTCTGATACCGGATTGGATGGACCTATCGTTCCAACCATCTTTCCAACCGCAGCCCCAGAGACACCGCTGGCAGACGACTCAACGAAAGCGCAAATCGCCGACTCCGCGTCCGGGTCCGGTCTCGCTTACTCAACCCTCCCGGATCAAGATCACCTGAAGGTAGCTGGCTGGCATTCCTCTGCGATCTGACCTTGCGTTTTGCCTTCGGGACATCTGCTATACTGCCTGACTAGACAATAACAGTACCATGTTTGATTGTTTTTTTTTTGTTTTTTTTTTATTTTTTTTTTTATTTTTTCTACCTTTTCGTTTTATATTATGTTATGTTTCTACTACGCTGGTTTTTGGTTACTTATTATTTGATGCGAATACTCTCTCTCTATGGTTGCTACTCCGTACTTGAGGGGGTCACCTAATTCATGTCTCTACCATGTAGCACTCTTCTCAGTAGCTGAGTGTCCCCACTGTCTTGCGCATTCAGGGGTTCTATACATGTTCACTTTTTGGCCTTGGGCCTATTTTCCTTATATGGTGTCCGAGGTTGAATTGTTTATTGTTTATGGATACGCCTGCTCGTCCACCCCCGCAGCAGTGTTTGCCTCCTGACACCTGCTGCCGTCTGGAACTAAAGCCTGATTCCGGCGGCTGCCACTGCGATTTTTTGATGTACAGTTTGTTTTTCTTTATGGTTTTGTTTTCATGTTTATATCTTGTGACACATTTACTGACGATTTTTGGCCGAGTGGTGTTTTATGCTTTTCTTTCACGGATGATTTACATAAATGGCTAACTTTACATTGATGTCTTTAAATGTGAGGGGGCTGAATATTCCTGAGCGACGTACTATGGCTCTCCAGGAAGCTTATCGCCAAAAAGCCGACGTTGTATTTTTTCAGGAGACACACTTCAAGGCTGAGAGTGCTCCGTCACTCCGTAATCGTCATTATCCGGTGGGGTATTTTGCTAACTTTACGGCAAGCAAATCTAGAGGAGTGGCCATTTTGTTGCGTGCAACTGTCCCATTTACTTATGTAGACCATAGATCTGATGAGGGCGGCCGCTACCTACTCCTGAAGGGGAAAGTTGGTGATACTTTATTTACATTTGTTAATATATACTTACCCAACCGTTCCCAATGTCGTGCCTTGGCTGCGATCCTCAGGATTTGTGCTACCTTTACTGAGGGGCATGTTGTTTTTGGTGGTGACTGCAATTTCACTTTAGACAGACACTATGCCGCCGCTCGAGATGAGTCACACCAACCTTCTTCTCTTACGTCTAGGGCTATTGATCTCTTACATAACGCACAGCTGACAGATTGCTGGCGAGTAATGCACCCGACTGACACCGATTACACGTTTTTTTCCGCTCCTCGTAATTCGTATTCGCGCATCGATATGTTCTTCCTTTCCCATTATGCTTTGCCCATGTTATCAGGTGCTGACATTGGACATATTACATGGTCAGACCATGCCCCTATATTCCTTACTCTAAATGTGTCTGCAATGTCGCGGCCTCCGAGACATTGGAGACTTGATGACATCTTGTTAAACGATACTAATGTTACAACTGCAGTTTCGGAGGAGTTAGGCCATTACTTTCAAGCTAATGCGACAGGTGATGTTACCCCTATGATATGTTGGGAGACGCATAAAGCCGTTATTCGTGGGCGCCTGATTCAACTGAACTCCCAGCTTTTGAAAGGTAGGGCGAAGCGGCTGAAAGCCTTGACGGATAGAATTGCTGAACTTGAACGCGAACACAAGAGCTCCCACTCTATAGATCACTATAAACTGCTGACGGCCGCTCGCACTGATTTACACATTCTGCTTTCTGACCGGGCCAAGCGCTCCATGTTACATACTCGACACACTTTTTACTTACACGGAAACAGGAGTGGCAAACTGCTCGCAAAGGCTCTTCAGGCGAAAAGGCAATCCTCGTATATAGCGAAGCTCAAGGCCCGAGACGGGTCTCTTCAACACTCTACGCCTGACATTGCCCGGGTCTTTCATGATTACTACCGAACCCTTTATAACTTATGGCCCACCCCGACCTCGTTGCAACACACACAAGATGTTACGCTTTACTTGGAGAGGCACCTACACTCTACTGTCCCGCCCAATGTCAGTCACCACTTAGACTCTCCCATCTCTTTAGACGAATTTCATGCCGCACTCAAAGCTACTCCGTTAGGGAAAAGCCCGGGTCCTGATGGCTTCACAGCCAAATATTATAAGCAGTTTGCACAGGACTTGGCTCCTCACTTTTTACGTGCCTATAATTCTCTACGACTCCACCCCGATGTGCCTCAATCTCTTACCGAAGCTGCGATCACAGTTATTCCTAAACCTGGCAGGGACGCGTTGCTTTGCGAAAATTATCGGCCCATATCGCTAATTAATGTTGACTTGAAAATATTCGCCAAGGTGTTGGCTCTCCGACTGCGGCCGTTTGTGGGAGGACTGGTTCACCCTGATCAGTCGGGGTTTGTCCCTGCTAGAGAAGCCAAAGATAACACCACTAAACTTATAAACCTTATTCATGCCTCCGGCACTTTGAAGGCCCCAGCTATGTTGATGGCTGTAGATGCTGAGAAAGCGTTTGACAGGGTGAGCTGGTCCTTCCTATTTGGGGTTGTGCGGGCTATGGGTTTTGGGCCTTGCTGGCAATCGTGGCTGCAGGCGCTTTACTCTAATCCTTCCGCGAAGGTGATGGTGAATGGGGAACGCTCCGCTCCATTTTCGATCCTCAATGGCACGCGGCAGGGTTGTCCCCTCTCCCCTTTACTTTTTGTTTTGACTCTCGAACCCCTTCTCCAGGCTATTAGATCTAATGACTCTATTAAGGGGTTTTGTTTAGGACAATCTGAATACAAGACATCGGCTTTCGCTGATGATCTCTTATTTTCGTTATCTAGTCCGCTGCAATCCCTACCGCCTCTCATGTGTGAATTGCAGGAGTATGGGGTTCTTTCGGGTTTTAGAGTTAACTTGGAGAAAACGGAAATCCTTAATCTGACAGTTCCGGAGGCTGAGGTGGCTATACTACGATCTCGATACCCATTCACTTGGGCTAGCACCTCGGTTAAATATCTGGGCGTCAGGCTCCCTGCCACTATAAGATCATTGTTTGATTTAAACTTCCCTCCCTTACTTCACTCGATTAAGGCCGATCTAGTGAAATGGAATCTGCCCCAATTTAATTTGCTTGGTAGAGTTCATATTATTAAAATGAATATTCTGCCGCGGCTGCTTTATCTTTTACAGACGTTACCCATTCATATTCCTCCAGCCTTTTTTGCCGAGGTCCGTGCAATCTTCACAAAATTTCTGTGGGCACATAAACGCCCGAGGGTCCGCTATGACTTATTGACTCGTCCCCTGCACTTGGGGGGTCTGAATTTGCCGGACCTGAAATGCTACCATATGGCTAGCCTGCTTACAAGACTGTATCTATGGACTAGGACTGATACATGTAAACAGTGGCTGGATATTGAGGACTCTTTTTCAAAGGTTCCAAGACAGTCACTTCCTTGGCAATCTGCCCCGTTAACAGCTTTGGGGCTGGCCACTCATCCCACTATTGCCCCTACTTTACTGATGTGGAGGAAACATAAGTTAGATATGCATTGGTCCTCGGCCCATTCCCCACTCACTCCGATCTCTCACAACCCCCTTTTTCCCCCTGGTGTAGCGGGTCTTGGCTCTTTCCGGGATCCTAAGACATCTTACGTGCCTCTACATGACATAGTGGATGCTGGGGGTGTCAGGTCTTTGCCCTCCATATTTGGGGATAAGGGGAGCTCTGGTAATGTAGCATTCTTGTATCACCAACTGCGTCATTTTGTTGCTCCTATGCTCCAACACACGGCTGCTGGCCTCCACTATACTATCTTTGAAAGGATGTGTATTGCCCATAAAGGGGTTACTAGACCGTTCTCCACCTTTCATGTTTTGATCCGTAAGGCCATGTATAGCTCGCCTCCCTTTTATCTGAAAGCTTGGGAACGTGACCTCGGCTGTGCCCTTTCCCCTCAACAGTGGCGCAGAGCGGCGTCCATGATGTCCTCCTCGTCCCCTGACTCCTGTCTCCGTCTCCTGAATTTTAAACTACTGTGTCGATGGCATTTGACGCCTGATGCACTTCATAAAATGATCCCTGCGCATTCGGCTAGTTGTTGGCGGTGTGGTTACTCGCCCGCTACCCCTGGTCACATATGGTGGGCTTGCCCTAAAATTAAGACCTTCTGGTCTAACGTAATACAGATGGTCAGGATACTCACCTCTGTTGACATCTCTTGCACTCCCATGGCTGCCCTTTTCCACCTTACGCCATTGTCTTTTCGGAAGTACAAATTATCCCTTATACCGCACCTCCTTAATGCGGCGAAAGCGCTTATTCCCAGACGCTGGAGGCAACCTGATCCTCCTACCTTGCAGGAGTGGATAGTGGAGGTTGAGCGTATCCGTAGCTTGGAGGAACTTACCTTTAGCTTGGGTAATAAGTACCGCCTGTACCTCGCCACTTGGTCCCCTTGGCTGCGTTACACCTCGTCTGCGGGAGATTCCCGCAGATAACTTACCTGTCCCCTCCAAGTGTTGGAAGTTCTCCCCCCTCACTGAGACGCACACACTCTTGCTCCATTTGCTATAGTTAGCTTATACATTGTGTTACCTCCGTGCTGATTGTAGGCTTTCTTTTCTAGACGCCTTTTTATTTTATTTTTATACTACTGTTACCTACTCGTGTGGGAGCGTTACATTTATCACTCCCATTAAGTGTTTTCCTTCTATGAGTTCCCACTGGACTACGCGTCCCTTATTAGTTTGATATGACTTGGGCATTGTGTCACGAACCCTGTTGACTCTATCTTTCTCTCTCTTCTCTTTTCTTATACCTTTCTTTACTCTGTTCCTTCTATTTCTTACAGGGCTCAATGTATCTTTCACATGCTCAGTGCGATTTATTGCACTGGTGATCAAATATACCGTGAACTGCTCTTACCACCTGCGAGTGGTTTATTGACATGTACTGCTCTTCCCCCCTCCCCCTTTTTCCTTTCTGTACCCCTATTTGAAAATCCTTGAATAAATATATATAAAAAAAAAAAAAAAAAAAAAATGCATTACTGACAGTAAATGGCATTAAACGACTGGTGAGGTGTGATGGTGTCAACAGACCTGTAAGACTGGACATTCTCCATACACAGGACAGTATTTATAGTAACTGGTTTCATATTTAGCACTTCATTAAAATGACATAAACAGACGTCTGATCTGTTGTGTTAGGCATAGTGTTGGAGATGCATTAAGTTTTCATTAATATGTTTCAAATGTTGATACATCAGCAAATATTTCTGTGTCCCACTTTTGTTCTTGGGGATTGTTTTTAAATATGTGATAACTGTGTGAAACAATTGAATGATAATAGTGTATTCTACAAAACAAATCCTAGTGCATAAAATGGTTTGTATAAATTCAATATAGAGTTCTTGTAACACATTTATGTGACAGATTAAAAACATTATTAGCACCACTCAAGACTCTACAAGAACTTTATTTTGGAATTTACTGCTCCACTTTGTCTTTTTCCATATCTTAAGCCAAATGAGTTCCAGTTATATGTGGATAGATCCTTTTCTCTTTCAACCAGGAATGCCCCATCAGGTGCCGAACTGACTCTGCTGGGCACAGGGGAATCCTCTGACCACAACTGATTAGAAGGGGACAGCTTTTTCCTCCGACACAGTAGGGCAAGTATAGGTGTCTGTTCCATCTTCCACGTAGCTGGCATCTTATCTGAACATGGCAGCCACTGGTTATGTCCCAGCATCAGGCTTCTGCCTTCACCTGTAAGTAAGAAAGGTAATGAGGTAATATTTAGGAATATTCCTTGTTGGTTACCAATAGATCAGATTTTAGGGATTTTAGATCTGTCATTTTCTCGGGTCCTATGTCCTACATATTGGTACCGTGAATAAACCATTTATCCATTTGAGTGCTATGGGTCAGGACACATTTTACCCTGGGGGGCTGGGATAATTTTTGTTACATTTATGTGACAACATTAAAAACAGCTTTAAACTAGGGAAACTGGTGTTATTTTTTAATCACAGATAAAATGTTTAGGGCAAAGCATACATCACCCAAACATGATACAGTGAAAAAATACAAAAATGTAATTTTATCCATCTATCGTTATTTCCCCATAAATTCCTAGCCAAATACTAACAGTAACTGAAACAAAAGAAAAGTCCACTTCTTTAGTAAACTTATACAATATAATCGGTTTACGTAGAAAAACCCATGTAGTACACAATACACAAAACATCTTAGGGTAGGCATTTATATAAGAATGCTAAATCATAAGTAATTCCAATCATACTAATGAAACAAACTTTCTGTTGTAGGTACACATACCATTAAGTATGGCACTCTTTTTGTACAAAATAAAAGTTGTGGACCCATAAAGCTCATCACCCGGTTTGTGAAAACGAACTAAAAAATTATGTTTTTATATAAATAGTCATTGTGCTTTTTTATATTGGGGGCTACCTGTGATGTCATAGTCACTAACCTAGTTAGCAGGGATCAGGGTTTAGCAGCATGATCAATAGATCAACTTGTAACATGTTGCCTCTTAAACAATTTGTATAGCATCATTTGTTACCTTGGTAGCAAGCAGCAGCCATAAGGGCTGCCTTTCCACATACCCAAACACAGCCAGAAAGGTGTGATTTTTTTTCTTGAATTTTCTTTCAGAGAAGGTGATACTTGGAGCCTCACTTCAACAGAAGTCTCCTTGTATTCTCAAATACTTTCCATGGGACGCAGGATGCCACGGAAGCTCCTGGAGGGGTTTGAGGGCTAGCATCTTTCCTACAGACTACGGGTCCTGGCATTAGAAGGGGTTCTGTTTTTGGGGAGATGGGTACAGGCGGTCCATTAGGAGTACTTCTTTCCCCTGGTACGGAGTGCCACCTTTCCCCAAGACTGTGGAGCTTGGACACAGATTTGGGGCACCCCCATGGTCAGTATCTGCACCTGGATCTGATATCCAGCAGGTTTCATCCAGAAGTCAGGGAACCGCACCTGTTTACTATCCTCCCCACAGACTACAATAGTGACCCCCAAGGCTGAGGTGGGCTGAGTACAAATACTGATGCGTGTGCAAAGGAGGACCTGATGGAGAACTTTGTGTGGTTTCCTGTGTCTATTGTATGTAAATAACCCCCCTTGTACTGTTTAAATATTGATGTGTTTCCAAATAAACTGAGTCCTGCATTCAGCTTAACATGCTTGGGGTGGGCTGCTATGATCCTTTATTGTCCTTTTTAGGACGAAAGTCACACTGTGAAGCTAAGCTTCGGCTAGCCTCTGGTGCAGCGGCACCCCACCTTCTCTCAACGCTGGTTCTGTCTGGCGCAGAAGGGTTTAATTGCTGGTGTCCCGAAAGCAACGTTTGGCAGGAGTACCCAGTCGGGGGACAGGGCATCCTGTCACATTGGAGAAGGCTGCCCAACAGTTGCTAAGAAAAGCTTTTAGTGATCAATCACACAGGGTTCATAAGGCAGATACTTAGGACATAAGTAGTGGCCATCTGGACCATTTCTCCAACATATCTCCTATATAGCCGGTATCCTGGGGGTTAATAGAACTATTTGTGTATCTCTGTTAGTCTGCATTTCTTACTATTAGGATCAATAATCTTTGACTTTGTCCCTTCCATGTACTCACGGGTAAAAGGGTATAATGACGAAAATCTAAAAGAGGTGCAGGACCGAAATTCAATAGGCAGATAGAGTGCTACAGAGTTCTATTTCACTGAAATGTCAATTGTCTCTAAAACAATTATACTGATAAACACTAGCTACTAGTTGTGTAAATGAATCAATTAAATGATGCTCAATATTTCACTTGATTAAAATTGTTTGGTTTTATTTACAGCCGTCTTTATTTCTCTGTGAGGGTCAGTTTTGAAAGAAGTTTTGATATTCAATACAAAGAGAGTTACGATAATGTTGGCTCCAATTGAAATATTAAACTATTATGCAATAGTTCAGTTAAGCATACCTGTGAGTTTGGAGGTGTAGTCCAGACCATCAGGAGTAGACTCTCCTAGGTGAACTGCCACAAGCAGGCACAGCAGAGACAGCACTGACATTGTCTGGTGATGAAAAGCGTGTGCAACGTAAACCTAGGCAGAACCAATATTTTTATTTTTCTTACCAATTTTGAATCACAAAATTACCTCTTCCACAGTTTTTATAATAATACAATATTGCTGAGCTGGCATGGCCTCCATATAAGGTGATCACATCGACCATGTTTTCCCTACAGTATGTGGGAGGTATAGACTTATGGAAGGGAACCAATTAGTCAGTTATACATCACCCACACTGCAGGACAGCATTTTATCTGGGCTGGTCAGCAATATGTAAAAATTACGTAAACATGGAATCATGGAAAACATGGCTAATGTGGTCACCCTTCCTCCATAGCATGCTATACACAGAGTAACAACAACAACAAGTATTTATATAGTGCTTTTCTCCTGGTGGGACTCAACGCACTTGACAGGTATATGTATATGAGAAAAAGAGTGATTGGGAGAAAATATGGGTTTTAAGTCTTTTTTTAAAAGAGCAGCACAGCACTTTGTAGAATGGAAAGTGGCTGCAGAGGTAGGCCCATCATAAATACGCAGTTAGTAGTAATTTGATATAATAATAATAAAAGTCATAGTTACATAGTTAGGTTGTACCTAAGCAGGGGCAAGCATCACTGACAGATTCAGTGTGCACTAAAAATGATTTGGATTATGTCATCATGCCATAGGTGTTCCCTCTATTTACAAAAGAGATCCATAGGGTCTACACAAACCCCAAAGGGATATCCAGTTATGCTGCACTCCAAAAGATATACAAACATTTTTTAAAAATTAAAAAGTGCTGAAAATGTAAAGTGTTAAAAAGATGCAGCCTAGACTAACTTGCCCAGGCCTAGGGAGGTCGAGGGGGGAGGCAGTTTCCAGCCACCAAACTGGGGGCAGCAGATCTCCCTCTTGGGCAATCAAACCCTGCTCAATAGGCTGGTTACAAGATCTGTGATCTGCCCAACCAGCCCATGCAGCCTCCATGCACTGCTTTATAAGACATAGAGTGCCTCCAAAACCACAATGAGGACATCGGCCATGGGGGGATGACTGGGGCCCTGCTTAAGGTAGCACCTAAGTAAAATGTGTCAGTTAAAAAGTGTGTAAACAAATGCTGAGCGCCTCTTACCGACATTATAAGAAGGCCACACATATTTCCTACAATAAATAAATCCAGTTTCCAATCTCCGTAGCTGGAATGCCCAATTCCCCTTCATATGTTCTCTTATGTCAATTGTTTTTACTCTTTAAAGTTTACTCACATATGAATTTGGGAATTGGTGCCCAAAATTGAACAGCATGATCTAAATTGAGCCTGGCTGATACGTTGTATAGAGGCATAATCACATGATCTTGCATTCAATAATTGCAAGTTATTTGCTTTAGCAGCTGCTACTTATGGTTGCATTTGGTTACCAAGCTTGGAGTCAAATCATGCTCCTAAATCCTTTTTAAGTAAAGTAATTTAATATAATTTTTTAAATGGTTTCAGCTATATTACCGTGTGAGTTCTATGTACAGGGCTTTGGAATATGATGTAGATATAAAAATCAATAAATAATAATGATGATGTCAGAAGGTACATTCCATGGCTTAAGTACATCAAAAAGCTAGCTACAGATATTAGCTCAGGAATCAATAAAAAATGTAACTACAAAGCGATCTTCTTCTATCTCCCACAGAGAACTGTAAAATGGGCAACAGAGATGAGAAGACATGAAAAAGACCCAAAGGCATTAAAGCATATGTGAAGTGAATTCCATGCTAGACTGTTCACTGATTATCTATGAAGTCCTGTAATCACTCATTTGTTATTAGGCTATAGTCTTTACTCATGTCGCTTCTCCCACAGCAGTTTCCTTCTGGCATAGTCACCCTTCTCTTTCAAAATCACTGACTTCAGAGTCGGTCCCAAAAAAAATTTTCTATTCAAATCCATTGTCATTAACAATAATTTCAAGCTACCTCATTACTTAGGAATTTTTTTGGGTAATGTCTTTGCAAAATGTTTTTAGGTAATGTCTTTGCAAAATGGCACAGAGGCACATTTTTTTGAAGGTACTTTGATAATGTGTCAACTAACTGAGTGTCATATAGAAAACTGTATCACCTCTTGTCATTATCATCTCTCACCTGTCATTAAGGTAATATTTGATACCTTTGTAAGATTGCTAGCAATTGGTGTCAATATCACCAAAGCTTATACTGACAAATGCCACATTTGGAATGCATCTATGTCTTTAAGTTTGTGCTTGCCTAACTAACCCGTTCTTCTATCTATGACCCTTTGTTAACCCTAATATGCTGCATTTTAACTCACATTTAAAACAGCCTCAGTTTTTGTGTTAAGATACAACTCTATTTCTTTATGCTAGTCAAAAGAAATAGACAAGATAGACAGAGTAACTTAAATTACTTAACTTAAAATGAAATGACTAAAATCTCTGTGGCTACATGTTCCCTGTCAGACTAGTTCCAATAAATCTCACTTGAAACTAATTACTGAGATTTACTCAGTTCACTCAAGTCCTTAGCATCAACCATTGTCAGTTGCCTGCGATATTAGTGTTCTTTCGTGCTGGCACTCACCTTAATCCCAGTGACCTCTTTGATAGTCTCTCACATCTACTGTCTCAGTTAGCGTCAAACACCCGAATATGCTCCAGAACCATACAGCTGGTTTATATAAAAAGGCACTGATGACCTCAGTACTTCAAAGGCCATCCCCTGTTCAGCCCCACACACATTCTCATTCACACATGGACACAATAAATGCACCATAAACACATGCATATCTGAAAAAGGATTGAAAGAAATAAAATAAAGCTTGAATTGCCTTGACCTGTATTAATGTGAAATTATTGTTTTTGTACAAATATCCATCCACATATAATTGATAAATATTCAGATGTGTAGCCATTGTTCACTGCTATAAAAACCGTTAATCTACAATTTGGTTTAAATAGTTTATTAAATGTTAATCAAGCTACCCAGTTTTGTCATGAAATGTACTTTTTCTGTATCTGTTGCATCACAGCTGTTTGGTGTACATCACATTGTCACGGTGTCCATATTTGTACCACCGCACTAATCCAAGTTAGAAGGAAAAATAAGTCAAGATAAGTAAAATCTCTTTGGTGGGCTCATCATTTTCACGTACGAGTTATACCATTGTGGAATCACTGCCTGCTAACTTCTGAAAGAGCTGTGAGGAGAAAAAAAAAAGAATATGATTTTATTGAGAAGTACATTGTTTACATACAGTAACGTGAGAGGTTATATAGGATAGCAGGAGTTACAGCGGATATAAAAAGCTTACACACCCCTGTTAAAATGCCAGGTTCTTCTGATTGTAAAGAATGAGACAAAGATAATGTCAGAACTTTTTCCACCTTTAATGTGACTTATAGCGTGAACAATTCAATTGCAAAACAAGCTGAAATCTTTGAGGGGGGAAAAAAAATTAAAAACTCATAATAACCTGGTTGCATAAGTGTGCACACCCTTAAACTAATACTTTATTGAAGCACCTTTTGATTATATTACGGCAATCAGAGTCACTTTAATGAGGGCAGGTGTGTAATGACTTCTATTTAACATGAGTTGTGATTGGTGCACACTTTTGCAACCAGGTTATTGTGAGGTTTTTTTATTCCCCCCCCACAAAAATTTCAGTTTGTTTTGCAATTGAATTGTTCACGTTATAGGTCACATTAAAGGTGGAAAAAGTTCTGACATGATTTATCGTTGTCTCATCCTTTAATATCACAAGAACCTGGCATTTTAACAGGGGTGTATAGACTTTTTATATCCACTGTATATGGAAATTAATTATAAACAGTGTGTATTGCCAGTTTACAGTTTTGTTTTATGCTACTAAACACACTCTTCCAAATGGAAGAAAATATTAGTTTCTTTAATTATTATTTTTTAAGAATAAAAGATATATTTTTGTCATGAATGGTTGCAAGCCGGACTGTCATTGCCTTGTGTATGTCTTCTCAACTCGAGTGTGTCAGACCCTATGCGCTGACTAAAATCCTACTTAAACTGTTGCCATCTAAATAATAATAATATAATAGTAGTTAAAATAGTATCTCTATTGAAGGATAAATCACCGGGTTCATAGGTTCTATGGATATTTGTAAAATCCAGCAATGTTTTTATTCTTTGTTTTTAAAATGTTTATCTAATGCACCCTTTCTAATATTTATCATTTTATTTAAATATGTTTATATTCATTTAAAATATATTTATATTGTCCATGAGAAAATTAAGTGCATATTGAAATAAAACTGATGATAATGTGATATTACCAAGGTAAGTACAGGAATGTTCCCCAGAGATGCCAGGAACCCAAACACCATTGGAAAGAACCCCCTGAGTGTGAAAGAAAAACATATATTAAATATGTACTTATACAGGAAAATAGATGAAATTTTGTATATTATTAGATACATGTCCGTAACCTGTTACCTGAATAGATTAAAAAAGCCATAGATTTCACACAGCATTCCTATCAGTGGCCAACGGAGAAGGACCAGAAGTGCTCCTCCCAAAAAGAAGGTGCTGCCCCTTAACTTTTGTCGCTGGAAGAAGAAGCTGAATGTCCTCCTAAGACCAATAATTAGAGCCAAGCCAGATAGGAACAGAATCTATATGAGACAAGATCATGGTCAAAAGCTGAAGATTTCAGGATTCACGATGGATGATTCTGTTTTCTTAACGTGGAGTACTTACGTTTCCAAAAGCCAGAAGGACTGTATCAAAATATAATAGTACCCCAAAGGTGATGAAAAAAATGCCAAATCCTGCTAACCCAGCACCAAGCTCTGTAGATGAATCAGGGAGAAAAAACATACTGTAAGATATGTGCAGAAGACTGTTACAGGTAGCGAGAGAGAGAGACTGTACATTACCTTCAAGGTAGAAAGTAAAACATAAAACAATGCAGCAAGTAAGGCGAGAGAATTCTTAAGGTGCAAATAAAGAACAAAACTAATAATGTTGTTACTTTTAATGACATAATTACTGACCTTTGGGTCCAGGGTTGCAAGGATAGTCAAGTGGACCCCACCACTCTATACTTCCAACAAGACTTGTGCAATCAGATTCATACAGATTACATTTTAAGAAAAATTTACCAATTTTGTCATTTCATTTGAATGTCAGAAAATGAGTAGAGTATGTAGTAAGAGTAAAGTTTGAATATGAACATATGTCAAAAATTATACAGCGAAATATAAACTTTGCCTATTTGAGTGACAACATAAAGACAAGATTTTTTGTTTATAGCCAAGAAATGAGCAGATGCACAGTAGAGGAAGTAAGTGCGTTACCATAATATGGAAAAGGTTTAAAGAAATGGAGAGTTGTTTATGTTCAGAGTAATGTCACATCATTTTATGAAGCACAAAGGCAATATATTGTCAGAACGGAATGTATGTAAAGAGTTATGCACTGAATTGTCTGCATCAAATTTTTTATTTTTCTAATTTCCAACTGCACCTGAGACCACTGTTGAAAAAACGTGCAGGAATTAAGTGCATTGTACATTTAGTGAAGGTTTCACAATGATTGCATTGTTTTTTGTTAGGTTTTTTGTAAATCTGATTTTATGATTTTATTGGAATTTTTTCATAACAAGGATTGAGAAAAAAATCATAGAGAACAAAAAAAAACTAAAAAAACAGGAGCATTAAACAAAAAACAACCCACAACATATCTAACCGCTGTGAGAAGATGTGGGTTGCGTTTCCAATAAGGTTTCAATGCAAGAATTATATTAGAAAAATACTAAAAAGTGGAATGGGAAGGAAAGATCTACAAAATGTTCAGTAAGGTGCAGGCAGAGGACCCCCATAGAAAAGATAGAAAAAGTAAGGAAAGCGTATAAGTAAGTGAGATGGAAAAAGGAGACAGGACAAAAAGAAAGAATAGAACAGAAGGAAACAACAGAATGGAAAGGGAGACCGCAAGAGGAAAGGAAAGGGAACAACAGGTTGCTAAAGTGGAATAATAAAATGCCAGCCCCTACTACACACTCACAGTAACATACTTACACACACAGTAACATACACACAGACACTAAGTGGCAAGAAATGACATCATATCCCGTTGCTCAGATTTAGGGAGCCGGGACATACTCTGGATATAAAAAGTCTGCACACTCCTGTTAAAATGCCAGGTTCTTGTGATTTTAAAGAAGGAGACAAAGGTAAGTCATGTCAGACCAAGTGTCTGGTCCTTCAGGATAAGCAGATATACAGCTCCTGTGGTGCTTTCTTTGTTTCTGTAATGCCTCTTTCATGCCAACACACTCGGATCATGCAGAGAAAAGCACCATTCTGCAGACCACAGACACAGGCCCCATTAAACACCTCGTAACCCCTTAATGACAAAGCCCATACATGTACGGGGTCAAAATGCATTGTTTTCAATGGGTTTTGGGACCGCCCATTTTTCTTAAGGGGTTAATATTAGGCATGTGCACTCAATAAACAGCTTTATGGGAGCAAGAATGTTTGTCAGAATATTGGGACAGATCTATCAAAATTAGCCCAAGACATGTCCTGTGAAATCGGTAGTCTCGGATCTTCCTCTAACCAGCCCAAAATTAAGGGAGCACAAGGTCTGTCCCTCCACACCTCTGCTTCAGTGCTCCATAGCGCTGTGTGTCAGCAATTGATGCCGAGCGCCAGGGTGTGACATCGTATTCAGGTACTCAGCACTGAAGCCGTGTGCACCAGAAAGGAGACAGATTAAGAAATGGAGAGAAAGGGGGATAGATGATAGTGAAAAAGGGGAGTGATAAAGAGAAATGAGAGTGATGGGGAGAAAGGGGGAGATAATGAGTAAGAAGGGGAGATAATAAGAGAGAAAGGGCTATATAAAGTATGAGAGATAAGAAGAAAGAAGAGAGATGATGAAAAAGGGAAGGGGTAATGAGAAAGTGAATAGAGAGAGTAAGTGCAAGGAAGTGTGTGGCTGCAAGGGCAAGTGTGAGCCAGTATTTTTGTGTATAAGAGAAAGCGTGAATGTATGTTTGTATGTATGTGTGTTAGCTTACAATGGTAGACTGTGTGGGGGTACTAGCTTACAATGGTAGACTGTGTCGGGTGGGGTGTCAGTGTACAATGGTAAGTCAGATGTGTGTGTCAGTGTACAGTTTTCAAGTGTGTGTGTTTTGGGGGGGTGTCAGTGTACAGTGTTAAACCGTGTTGGGTGTCAGTGCATGGTGCTGAAGTGGGTGTGTGGGGGGAAGTGTGTATACAGTAGTGGATTGGGTGGAGTCTCCATCCCCTGTGTGTTAGTGTATTATTTGAGTGTCTGGAGTTAGAAAATGTGTTAGCGTATGGTGTACGACTGAGTTTGCATGCTTGCATATAGTATTGGCGCCAAAGAAATGGTGCACAGAGTGGCATGCAGGGAGCAGAGCAATGAGCAGTAAAGAAGCTGTACAGAGTTAGGGGCAGAGCAATTATTTCATGTGCCTGGGTGTGATGGGCCATGTGTACCTGGCTCAGCTGCCCCTGCATAAGAAATAATTGCTCTGCTCCCTTCTCTATATAGCTTCTTTACTGCTAACTCCTGCTAGTCTTTAATATGCTGATACCAAGTTTCCAGTAGCCCAGACGTGTACACGTGTATAATGCATATACAGAATAAGCAAAACATGCTTAGTAGTACAAAATCTCTGGTATAATACACAATCAAACTAGTCATGCTCAATTTGCATGAAAAAATAGAATATGCATATGTTTCCAAAGTATTTGTTTATGCAAATACGGGTCCTACAAAAGTACAGATTGAGAATGTTATATAGCATCTCAATAAGGGCCTGACTTTTTGATATGTTGGCCATCATTACACAGGCTCCCTGTAGAGTTACAGATGCTAGGAAATGGAGGAAAGTAGCTGTCACAAGTGAGGAAAGAACTGACATAATTCATTATTAAGAATATGTGTTTGTAGATATACCCACACAAAAGCAAGAATGCCAATAATTCTTTTTTGCTATGGCACTTGATAGAAAGAACAAGATATGAAGGACAATGATAGATACACAGACTCCAATATGAAGTGGACATATTTGCACAATTCCTTCAGTACTGAAAGGCAAGTTCTTACAGGCTAGGTATGGATAGGCCTAAAGGGAATAAGCAGTAGCTGTCACACTCACTCTGTAGCTCGCTGATCATTTTCTTCACTGCCAGGGCGTTCAGAGACAGTATTCTAACTTCCTAGTTCACGTGTTCCATCCCCATTGACCCTTGGAATCTTCACAGGTGTCCAACTCAGCAAAGAAAATTAACTCTGTTATGACCAGAAGTGGTTTTTTTTACAAGAATATTAAAACATGCAGAATATTTCTAAGTAAATTATGTTTTAAATTAATAGGGTGCCTTTATAGTGTTGCACTTTACTGAGCAGTTTCTGTAATTTAGGTGCCACGTATTGAAACTGTGATGTATTTTACTACCCATTCCCCACACCTAGAAGTGTATGTCAATTCACTTTTATGTATGGTAGCTAAATTATCATTGCTTTCTAACAAATCTAGCCCAAGCATTGTTTCCAAGTTAAAGTTCATTTGATGTGGACTTGTTGGATCAGGATTTAGTATACTCAACTAAATACAGGTTTAGATATTTAGAACTAAGGGAGTTGGTTACACAATCTAAGACAGAGAGGAGATCAGTAGAAGAGAGGTAAATCTGGTTGATATTGGCACATAGATGAAATTGAAAGCCAAAGTTGGAAATGAGTTTGCCAGGTGGAGTAGTGTAAAGCGAGAACAGAAGAGGTCCCAGAACTGAGCCTTGGGGTACACCAACCAAGAGGGGGGGCGGGAGGAGTGTTACTGTAAAGGAAGACACCAAAGGTTATATCAGAAAGGTAGGGTGTGAACCAGGAGAGAGTTGTGTCACAAAGACCAATATAGTGAAGAGTTTAAAGGAGAAGAGGGTAGCCCACAGTGTCAAAGGTAACAGAAAGGTCCAGTAGAATTAGCATAGAGGAATGTCCCTTGGACATAGCAGTGAGTAGGTCATTATTAAGTTTAGTAAGGGCAGTCTCAGTAGAATGTTGAACACAAAATCCAGATTGAAGAGGATCAAGTAAAGAGTTAGAGTTAAGAAACTTAGTTGAGTGTAAACAGGTTGTTCAGAAAGCTTGGAGGCAAGAGTAAGTAGACATATAAGAGAGTAGTTGTAGTCATGTCCGGGGAGGGTTTTTTCAAGATTGCAGTATGCATGAAGGACAATGGGGCAGATCCAGTAGAGAGAGATAGATTGTTTACATTTTATTATTGAAGTTGGTGATAAAGTAAGAGGCAGTAAGGTTAGTTGGGTTAATTGTGGTAGGGCAAAAAGGCAGTGGCGTCGGCAGGGGGGGGGCCAGAGGGGGCCATGCCCCCCCCTACATCATGCTGTGCCCCCCGGTGTGCCCTCCCAATTGAAACGCCATCTTTTTTTAATTTTTTTTTTAATAGATCCGGAGGAGAGAGAGAGGCGCCGATGTCATATCCGGCGCTCAGCAATGAAGCCGCGCACACTGCGGCAGAACCAGGAAGACAGAGACCTCGCGATCCCGCCGCTGGACTTCTACAAGCCCAAGGTAAGTGAACTTCAAAGGGGGGGGGAGAGGGTAGAAAGTTAGGAGGGGGTTAGAGAGTGAAAAGAGGTAGATAGGAAGTGAGAAGAGATAGGGAGGGAGAGAGGGGGTAGATAGGATAGATTGGGAGGGAGAGGGGGTAGTTAGGATAGATTGGGAGGGAGAGGGGATAGATAGGATAGATAGGGAGGGAGAGGGGATAGATTGGGAGGGAGATGGGATAGATAGGATAGATAGGGAGGGAGATGGAGATATTAACATATATTGGCAGCAGGGGCTAATATTAATATTTATTGGCAGCAGGGTCTAGTATTTATATTCATATTGGCAGCAGGGTCTAGTATTTATATATATATCGGCAGCAGGGGCTAATATTAATATATACTGGTAGCAGGGTCAAATATTAATATATATCGGCAGCAGGGTATAATATAAGTATATATCCGCAGCAGGGGCTAATATCAATATATATCCGCAGCAGGGGTTAATATTAATATATATCAGAAGCAGGGTGTAATATTTCTATATATCGGCAGCAGGGTCTAATATTTATATATATTGTCAGCAGGGGCTAATATTAAAGAATGAGAAATAACTGCCTAACGTGTGTGTGTGTATATGTGTATATATATATATATATATAGTGTATATGTACCGTTTTATAATTGGCCCCCCTACTTTGGTCCCTGGCCCCTCATGTGCCCCCCCTAAATATGAAAGCTGGAGACGCCACTGCAAAAAGGAGAACTAAAAGTATTGGAGTGGTGGTAAGGGTTATGAGACAGGGACAGGGGAGGGCTGTCAGCCTACGGCCTGGGGGCCATTGCGCCACTGAATCAGCCCACCATCCATGCCCAGCTTTTCCTGATTTTCTAATGCATATTGATGTAATGTGATGGGATTAGAATTACATCAGTACACTAAACAAAAGATCATCATACATGGGATGCCTGAAGCCACAATTTAGTGCCACAATGTAGTCAATAAGAAATGCAAATTGAAATAGAGTAAATAACACAAAACCTTTACTTTTCCTCTCACTGATTCCTGGGCCTAGAAAGTGTTGTCCTTTGAAGTGACTACAAATTCAGGAGTGTGTTTTATCTCTGGATAAGTAAAAATTAAATAGTTTAATTTATTCCTACAGAAAGTGCTCAGGAAACACATGACCAAATACATGACCAAAGAACAGGCTCTGCCATACCGACACCCAAACACACAAACCAGGACAGGCTCTGCCACACCGACACCCAAACAAAGTTGGACAGGAGAATTTAAAAGTTATATATGTCCTGGAAAACATGGCCAATATGGTTACCCTAATGCCCCACACCCTTGTGTATTGCCCCCAGCTAGCCCCACATTGTATATTTATCCTACCCCCCAGCACCCCCTATAATATTTATTTATGTGATGCCCCCAGCCAGCACCCCCTGGTGAATAAATGCCCCCCCCCTTAGCACCCTGATTGCATTCACACGATCTGCCCAACACCCAGATTGGAAGCTTAGGACTTGCCACCTTTGTCCCCAAACAACCTCCAAGCAACCTGCCTGTGGTATCCTCAAACAGCCTCCCTGTGTAATGCTTTCCCTCCACTTACACATCCACGCAATCACACACATATTAATTCATTCATTTAATTATTCACAACCATTCATATATTCATTTCCTCATTCACAGATAGTAATCATTGGCAGATACTCATTCATTCACTTATTGACAGATACTCATTCATTCCCTCAATCACGCATACTCATTCATACACCTTCCGCAGTTTGCAGACTTCCGCAGGGGACTCTGCTTCCGCCTGCTTTTCTTGCACTCTGTGCGGAGAAGCAGGAACGGAGCAGAGTCATGTGACGTGATCAAGGGTAGCGGAAGACTAGCGATGCCTCTAATAATGTTTCTGCCAATCAAGGACATAGTAGGAGCAGATGAGATTACACACATTACATCGCATAAAATATATTTTATATTATAGAAATTGTTAGAAAACCTTGGGAATCACACTGATTTCAGATTTAATAATGTATTTATATTACAATATACATATAGTCATTATGAGACATGAGGCATCAGGAAATATTACTTTATTGAAAGGGTAGGGTGCATGGAATAGCCTTCCAGCAGAAGTGGAAGCTGTTAATACAGTAAACACATTTAAGCAAGCATGGGATAGGAATAAGGCTAAGGACTAAGGAAAGTATTCAGAGGATGGGCAGACTGGATGTGCTGAATGGTTCTTATCTGCCGTCACGTTCTATGTTCCTGTGAGAAGTCTCAGATAATTCACCCCTCCATTACTAGACATGAGCAGTTTCAGACACAGTCACATACACACACATTTCAGACACACTCAAAAAGTTTCTTACCTGGTGCTGGATGCAATCAGAAGAGGCTTCTGAACCAATCGGGAGAGTTGAGTCTCTCTTGAAAGGCTGAGAACTCCTTTTTCTTTTAAACGGAGGGAGACTTTGTCCCCTGAGCCAGCCTGACCTCACAAATGCTCTATCGGGTGAATGGGCAAAAATTCCCACAGATCTTGTGGAAAGCCTTCTCAGAAGACATATTAAAGTCCAGGTTTTTAGAATGCAATGTCATAAAAGTCCATGTTGGTGTAATGGTCAGGTGTCCCAATTCTTTTGTCCATATAGTGTATATACACAATGTGTTCCATATGCATTTTATTTTGCACATGCACACCAAAGAAGTATGTGCAGATTAATATAACATGAGCATCATAACACAGAATACAACAGCAAAGCAAGCAAATTAGTGTGGTTCAGAACTCACAAGTGCAGTGTTGATGTTAGCGTGTTTATATATATATATATATATATATATATATATATATATATATATATATATATATATAGTCCTGTATACCAGTTAGATCACCCTTGATAAAGAGCTCTGTGTCAAAACATTGGGGGATCTCTTCTGCATTTTCCCACTCTTCAGCCATGTATGTATCTATTCACATGATCGTATGAATAAATCAACCAGAAGCCCTTATTTAAACCCCTAGACTGTCTGGGGAGAGACTTACTTAATATCCCATAACTAAAAAAGTAGTTAATACTTTCAAACCATCGATTGTAGGACTAAAATAGGAGGAAACAGAGCGAGAGCTTTTGTGTTTTACGATTAGATTGTATAGGAAATTGGTTTTCTTTCTCATTCCTTGGCTTCAAATGGTATGTAGAGGTCATAATTCATTGCTAGTGCTTGGACGTGATGAGAGGAAAATACACTGTAACATTGTATAACGTGTAATAATAAATTTTATTTTTCTAGCTCATCTTGTTTTGCATTGTGTTTTTACATATGCAAGTTTTCATCTAATAAAAAGAGATTTAAAAACAAAAGAAAAAAAAACAACTGGTCACTCTGGAATTTGCAAACCCTGATGGTAACAGCTAGACACTTCTGGTAGCCTGTTTGGAGAAAGGATGTCTCAGACTTTGTTTCAGCCAGGTCTGTGCAATGTTTCCAAGTGGCCGATTACAGCCACAGCCCATTCCGTTACAAAACCTTTGAAAAGGTATAGTATAGGGTGAATTTTAAGGGTTTGAGATTCTGGATTGTAAGCTGTCAAGATCAGTGCTCTCCTCATTTTGTACCAGTTTATTATTGTTTGTGATTTTAATTTACTTTACTGACTCTGTTGTAACACTGCTGTGGAATCCACTGGCGCTATATAAATAAATGTAATGTAATTCAAGTTCACTGCCAAATGGCACACAAGCAACTCAGCTTGGAAGATTTGTTTACACATGACCACAGCAAACATCTTCTCCCCAACACACACATGAATATGGACAAAGCAATACTTTAAATAGTAAACTAAATATTTATTGCCTTTCACACAAATTTCAAAAACTTTTCTTTGAAAAATCTTTTCCTCATCTACAAAAGCTAATGAAAAAAAACTGTTACATAGATTCTACTATTTGTCCTGAGTTTAGAAATACCCAATGTTTTTATGTTTTTTTTAAAAAAATGCTAGCTATAGGGCAATAAGTACAAATAGCTTACTGCTGTTTTAAAACCATTTTTTTTTAAATCTGGTCTGTCTGCCCCCATGTGCCATTTGGGACATATTCCAAGCCGGGCAGTTCAATTTACTCCTCATCAATATGCCATATATCCCAGCGTATTTCAAATGCTAGTATTTTAACTCTGTCCATGCACTAATCCTACTACCAGCATTTGGCAAACTTTTGACATTTGGTGACCAATAGACCAAACCTACCTTTTCCATCTGATGATGTTTACTTTAATATGTAGACACTGGGCATTGGCACACATTGTACAAATTTTCATAGTCAATCATATGAAGCCCAGCACACATCTGATTGTTCATCTCGTCCAAACATTGGCCCTTCTATCAGGGTTGTCATGGTATAAAAACATAGGAGGTTTTGAGGTTAGGTTATGGTGTGTCACTTAAAACGAAAGCACACATTGTTTTTTTTACATAGCTGGATTTTATTTCTAAAGCTAGCAAAGTTAGTAACATAGACAAATTCATAGCAGTTTTTTCTTTCAATGATTGGGATGTGAGCACATGGCTAAAAAATGGAATCCCTTTGATGCTGGTTTACATCCTTCTCTTTTCCTAAAAATGTTGCATTTCCCTTCATTATTACTCATATCAACATAGGTACTGCTTGGTCCACAGGTACCAGGTGTCAGGATTCACTTGTTTTGCTGCAGAAGAAGATTGTGACTTAATTTGCCCAGCATTAGTCTTCTAACGAAAAATATGTTGACACAATGGTTTCCCTTGTACACGGCACAGCGGTGCCTGCTTGCATCATCCATTAAGCAGTGAGGCTGGGAAAGTTCATGGGTTCAGAATTCAAGCTTTGTATATGTTGATGTTGCTTTTTTTAGATGTAATTTTTCTGCCTGAACTTGGGGTTTTACTAACGTTAAACACTTTCACTTTTTTTGCTACAAAAGTAACATTCATTCTTTCACAATTGAAAACATAAACTTCCTCCAAAGCCCTTTTTATATATATATATATATATTGTATAAATTTATATATATATATACTGTTTAAACCTGGAACTTAACTCAACAACTTCTGTTCTTTTGCCGAACAAAACACATTCAGTTACTAAACCTTCTAAATTGTTACTAACCGAACTAAATTGTTAGTCTAACCTGTTACTAATAAAACCAACCCAAAGTGGTGGCTTGCTGGATCACACTTGCCATATTGCCTTACAAAGCATATTATATGCCTTCATGTATTAATGTTGCCGAGAAAAAAAATGAAATCTTCCATAGCTGTACATTGCAAAAGGAAGATTCACACAGCAGGACTCTCTTATTACTACCATTTAAAAAAATTGCCAATTACATAAACCCCAACAAAAGAGCAATAACCAAACAAAATACATATTTTCGAGGCTTCAGTTGTGTGATATATCTCCAAAGTTAAAATGGTTATGTGTTCCGTAAGATTTATACTAGACATCTTGCAGACGCTCTATTATCAGTTGTTTTACACTTGCATTAAAGCATCATTAGTAGTAACTACCCAGTGTCCAAGCAATTTCTAATAGTTACTCTGACTTTTGTATTTTGGTGTGAGTTTAGCAGGAATTATACATATATTAATATTTTTCTGCACAGATCCTTTAGCATACACGGACTATTTAAAAACTATTATTACTAACATACTAGAGCGTTAAAAAAATAATTACAAGAAAAAAATACCTGGTTCTTGTAAATGGAAAGTGTCAGTTCGTCAACTGGACTTATTAAATTCAATTTAGCAACTGGTTATAGGCTTCCTTTCAAAGCAACATGGTGAAAAGCACCATACCCTCCAGGATGCAATTTCTAGGATCCATAATGTCCATAACACATCTCCATAATATATACATACAATAAATATTACTTTCATTATGCAAAATATATATATATATATATATATATAGCAATATACATAAAACGAGACATATCCTTTGTACACTATGCAATTGGTCTGTAGCAGGTAGCAGATTATTCCTGGCACTTAATATACGCAGAATGCATTTGTAAAACGAGTAGGTAGCCCTATATTGGTTTAAAGATGCTCAGCTGTTGCTGCCCTAGTCTGTATGGGTTTTCTAGCAAGTACAAATATTCTGGACTCAGGATAGTGTTTTAAAAGGGAGGAACAAGTGTCCATACAACCTCTGTGTGTTGTGCAGGCACCACACACAATAAGATTGCACATTTTAAGTCTTTCATAAGCCATATTAAACATCAGAACCGGAACAGATTTGTCTGCAGAAAGGCAACACAGCACGCAGTACATCTATAAGACCAGCTACTATTGTATTTCTACTTGAGAAAGAACGTAAATGTCTTTGAGGTCACCAAGTAGAGAGGTGTAGCCAAGCACTATGATATACACCAAAAGATGTTGAAAGGGAACATCGGAGCTGGCAAATCCCCTGTGGACACCGGCCATCATGATTTTCCTCTTTGCGTTGTCTGGATATAGAATCCACATTCCACAAGGTAATTTGGAGGTCAAAATTGGATATTTCTCACAAATTCCAATGGTGATGCTCACATGTCACTCCACTCCACGTGCCTGTTCTCCTCTAGGACAAATTCCAGGCTCTCGGTGTGTCTAGTTTAAAAAGAACACACTTCTGGCATCAAGAGGAGTGATTCTATTTAAGCTAGGTTCTGTATAGCTTTGCAGCTGTGGCTGCCTGCGCTGTGTGAAGAATGAACAAAAAGAAATCAATAAGATAATAGGAAATGTACAAAACATTAAGAAAATAACATAGGTTAAAATAAATATCCTGTTTAAGAGGAACAGACAAGAGAGCCTGAAAATATTTAAAGGACAAAAAAAAATAATATAATTTTTCTGATAAGTAAAATAGTAGGAGCAAAAACTTGAGAAGGCTAGAGTAAAAATCACAACATTTTCTTCTGAAATATAGTAATGTTAAAATGTATGCAATGAGATAATATGATTCTTAATCTTGTATGGATATCTGCAGACACATTGATGAAGCTATGATCCCTACTTGTGTTAATTATTCTTTCACTAGTGTATTACCTTGTTATACCACACACAAACTCCCACAGTACTTGTATCAGTTGGCTAAACCTGAATGGCGCCCAGTCAAAAATTAGCATAAAGGTTTACGAGCAACCATCACTCCTGTGTTCCAGTGGCACACTACGTTAACTAATCCACGGTTTAAGTTAAAAAAACCTTTTGCAATGATTGTAGCACTGCTACAAATTTCCTTGTTCTCCATGAAAACAGCAAAGTGCCGTTAAACTTTTGAACAGTAGTGTATATATAGGTCCACGTGCCTTGCACTCATTGAAGAATTTTCAGGGTGTTTTGCCTCCGTGCTGCTCCATTCACACGTTAATCCACAAAGGCGAGGCACTCACGAGACTTGACATTCATAAATATTTTTTTATTTTCAATAACAAATGATCAACGATCCGGACTGAAATGCCAATCAATAACAGTGCTCTATGAAACATACTACTAAAAAATATTATATGCCCCGCATTATTTTACAATTTTTGATCTAAAACATACTTGAAATTTCGAATGTGATATATATATCCCTTGTAATACGATATACGTCACACGTTAACACCAATCCCCCCACCACACAAAACTCTCGTTATGAATCTGTTGGGTTTTTTGATGGTGTTTGAAAGGGAAATAGCATCTTACATTGCTGCTCAGACACACATGATGTTCGCCCCGTATTCCCCAGCGCTGTCACTGCCACTGCTGCCGCCCCCCAGGGTCGAACGCTCAGGAGAGGAGGGGAGGGTCTGAGGAGCTGGGGACGTGGGTGACGTAGGGGGGCTCGGGGTGGCGCACAGAGCTGGAAACAAAAAATGAGAATGAGATGGTGCAGAGAGCGTGAAGCAGTTAATGTTTCTCTGTGTGAAAAGAAAGACGGCGAGGATTTAGCATCTTATCCACATCTCCACCCAGACACTACCCTGATAAGATGCCCGCATAGCAGACAGTGGAGGGACAAAGCAAATGTCAGTGTCCTCTGCAAGGGTTTTGAGTAATATTTAGTATTTTACTAAAATGAACCTTCAAATGAAATATCTGTGGTTTATTACTTTATTAATTACAACAAAGTCACAAACAGTGACAGAAATTAGGAGATGTTTTTTAGTGGTATTGAAGTTGCCAACATTCAAGAATAAAGTTGCTTAACTGAGTCTAGACGAGCTATTTACTGGTACGTTTTAAGTAACAATAAACGTTTCTTTTTTAAAAACCAACATAAATGTATCACACAATCGAAAATCTTTGGTGATTTCACATTTAGTTCAAATCTGTTTAATGATGCATATTTACATACAGCCTTGTATCACGTTTCTAGCAATAATAAATGACTTGGCGTTCAGGTGCATAATTTTAATCTTCCATTAACCTTTCCAGATGAAATCTGTTTCTGAAGCTAAAAAGTAGAGAATTCAGAATAGAGTTATTATTCAGATTTCACTCACTAATACTTTTTTTTGTCACGGTGACAATATGTTGAAGCCCTCTCTGCCACTGAAACGGTTAACATCACATTTCTTTCTAATGATCCCTCTTAGGCAGTAAGAAGGTAGCCTTCAGAAATAAATTGCCTTGCTTTTATGTCTTATATTCAATCAAAATGAATTATTTCAGCAATGTTGTTACAAGGAAGTATACTAGATACAGCTAAACACACGGCAGCTGATACCCAAAGAGATGCCTCATTTATCTGAGGGTTAAGAAGACCATGTCAGTCCCAAATGGCAAGCTAAATTGAAAAGGGAGGTACACTGAAACATGTCTTGGTTATGAAGCACTATGCACTTGATACATAGATAATAGAACAAGGAAAATGCGGAACCATCTTAAGATCACTGTCAGTATAAAAGCATCTTATTAAACTGTGTGCAGCGAAATGCAGAAACTGATTTATTAAGGTCAGTTGCTTATGACACATCAGTGGTTATGATCTGTGCCATTCTTTTCCATTTTAAATACAACCAACACACAGGCTGTAGGCTGCTGGCCTCCAACTCTCATCATTCTTAGCCATTCCATTAAATGTATGTTTTTAAACCCCTCTTATCTCCGGTCTGTGTCTAGACCCTTTTTTTATCCTGCTGTCTGTCACAGAAAACAAATCATTTTGGCCCAATGTGATAAATGTGGGGTCATCAGAAAAATATTCCACTTCACATTTAGCATTTTACCCCACAATCATTCTGTATAAATATGACTGAATGTGTTTTAACCTGCTAATATGCCTTTTTTTAAGCTGTAAATTATGAACAATATCTAAAACAGAGATGAGTCTGTGCCTGTATGTTTGGATCATACTTCATAACATGGTTCAACATTCACAAAAAGGGAATAAATGCCAGGAAGATGTAAATCTTAATTCATTATGTAAATGTAATAACGGGGCGGCTCCTGCAAAGCTTCTAGTTTTGAAGTAAGGAATACAAGGAAATAACTGGTGTCCATTTTGCTTGTGATTTACAAAAATGACTTCCATTCCCCTTTCTCAAACCAGTTGTGGCTTACCAGAGAGAAGACGGCCACGGCGTGAAGCTTCTGCTGCTAGTGTGCAAGACAACTCGATTCGCTTTTCTTGCTCATGAAGCTGTGATTCGGGATCTGCAGGCAGCTCCAGCTCAGAATCACTCAAAGGAATAACATTCTGCAAGCTACGGGAAACAGAACACAGGTGTGTTAGAAGATGGTTGAGAGGAGCAACCTTAAATTAATGGGACACTCCAGCCATCATATAAACCTTATTGCATATGATAGTTGTGTGGTCCATTTTAATGTTTGTGGTGTTCCTCTTGCAAATACATAGTGGGATTATGCAGAATCCCCCCTCATATTCATTTGCCTCTTTTGCCTGCCTCATTTTTATTCTCCGTGTTGTTCAACAATTATGTGAAATATCTACAGTGCAGTGAAAACTAATTTTAATATAAACAACAATACTAAAGAGCTCTTAGCCTCACCCCCATAAGGGGTTGGACATCAATTCAACAACAAATATGAATATATAAAACTTAACATTAACTTCATAAATTAAAAGCCAAATCAGGAAATAGCTAGCTCCAAAGAGAAATATAAGAAAAATAAGAAATTTAATATAAGACAAAGTGAGTAAACACAAAATGCAGTTTTTCAATGTTCATTTCATTTATTGAATATAAAGAGTAAATCAAAATTCATATCACCAATGCAAAAAATGAATTACCCCAAAACCTAATAACTCGTTGTGCTACCCTTGGCGGCAACAACTGCAATAAAACATTGGCAATTTACCTTTTACATAACAGAATTGTTTTAATTGAGCCACATTGGAGGGTTTTTGAACATTAACTGCATTTTCAGGGTCATGTGCTTGAGCTTTAGGTCACAAACTACTGACCAGACATTTTCCTTCAGTATTCCGACACAGAGCAGAATTCATATTTTCATCAATTATGTCAAACCACCCAGGTCCCGAAGCAGCCATCACTCTACCACCACTTTGTTTTTGGTCAGCAGTGGTTTCTCTCCTTGCAACTCTCCTATGGATGCAGTTTTGTGCACTGTCTCTTTCTTACTGTGAAATCATGACCACTGACCTTAAGCGTGGTAAGTGAGCCCTGCCGTTCTGGGTTCTTTTGTGATCTCCTGGAGGAGTCATTGATGCATTCTTGGAGCCATTCTGTTAGGTCAGCGACTCCTGGGAGAGTTTACCATTTTTTTCTAGCTAAACTCTATGGTTCTCGGTATGGTTCGCTGGAGTCCCAGTGCCTTTATAAATGACTTTGTAAAACCTTTCCAGACTGGAAGATCTCAATTACCTTATTATTTATCTCTTACATTTCTTTTAATTGCAGCATTATGTACTGACCATTTAGACCTCTTATCCAACTTCACTGTGTAAGACAGGTTCTATTTAATTGATGTTTAGATTTAACAGGGATGGCAGTAATCAAGCCTGAAATTATCAATTACATTTTATGAAATAACCTTTTCACATAGGGCCAGGTAGCGTTGAATAGTTTCTTCCCCTTTTAAAACTGCATTTTGTGTATACTCAAGTTATCGTTGTTAAATATTAAAAAGGAGTTTGACAGCCTGAAACATTGTGACAGATATGCAAAAAAAATATAAGACATTGTGGATGGAGCAAATATTTTTTCACAACACTGTACTTCAAGTCAGCTCCAGCTCTGGCTCGGCAAATTCTGCTGGCTGGGCCTCTTCAGAGTAGAGCCCTGCGCAGGATGGCTTTTTTAATCCCGCTCCCGCTGATTTTTTGCCCGCTCCCGCCACATTTGTGGCCAATCCCGCCCGCTCCTGTCACATTTGTGGCCAATCACGCCCGCTCCTGTCACATTTGTGGCCAATCACGCCCACCTCCTTACCTGAACTACAGAGTTTCAGCGCAGTCCCGCAAGGCTGCCTTCTCGCTGCTCATTCACAGCGTCTCTTCTCTTCCTCAGCCCAGGAACAAGGCGGAGTCACGGGAAGTGACATCACATCACGTGACTCCGTTTTGTTCCTGGGCGGAGAGTAAGAGAAGAGACGCTTTAAGGGAGCAGCGAGAAGGCAGCCTTGCGGGACTGCGCAGGATTACCGGGACCCGCAGGTACAGTGCCTGACCGCCCGCATCACCAGCAAGACCGCCCGCGCCCGCAAGTTTTTTGCCGCCTCCCAATGCAGTCCTCTACTTCAGAGCCTTTGCACATTTAAAAGTTCTCTCATTGATTTCAATAGGAAACTGATGCATTTAGGGGGACATCAACAGTGTGTTGCTCCACGAATAGGATGCCATCATTTTTTTAACCTATTCCGCAGTGAAGAAGGCATCCTTATGAAACAATAAAAGGCTCTACACATTTCCAAACCAACCTAAATCTCCTTTTTACAGGGCATTGAAGCGCTGCATAAATTGTTGGCGCTATATAAATAAAAGATAATAATAATAATAATTTAAAGAATGGAGTCTTACATGTGTGTATTAAAAAAACTAATGTAAGAATATAAAAATGTTTGTCCTTAGTAAAATAGATGATCTTTTCATTTAACATTACAAAGGATTGAATGTGTCCCACCTGGATTTGGCGATTAATGACTTTATCCGTTCGACTTTCCTTTGCTTTTCCTGTTGCTCCTCTGGGCTTAGGGGGCTCTCTGGCTCCATTTCAATGTAGCGCTCCGGAATTAAGACTTTGTCTGGGGTGGAGAGCTGAGACACAGAGACGTACATACAGGGTGTGATAGAGACAGAGTGTGTGATACCGTGTGTGTGAAAGCCAATCTGCCGTACATACAGCATGTGATACATACAATGTGCCATACATACAGTATGCGAAACATACAATGTGCCATACATACAGTATGTGATACATACAATGAGCCATACATACAGTATGTGAGACATACAATGTGCCATACATGCAGAGCATTTTAAAACATTAAGTGATAAGTCCTATGGTAGATTTGGTGTGTGATGGTAATATAAAATATGCAACACAAACTGATTTTGTGAGTGATTACATTTGGTGTGTATGATACATTGTGTGAGCTAAAATGTGACATTCAGGGATTGGCACCTTGTCTGGGGCGGAGAGCTGAAACACAGAGGGGAATAGTTGCATTGGTAAAAAAGAGGAAGATGCTTCACAGACTAAAGAGAGGGGTTAGGGGAAAGGAAAGTACAAGGTACAAGGACAAAAACAAATATAAAGTGTGTTAGTGGTGAGTGGCATGGAAAGGCATTCACCTCTCTGTTGATGTCCATATTATAGGCCTGTGGTTCCATGTCCATTTTGCGCAATCTGGCAATCTCCTCTCGAGGGGATTCATATGTCCTCTGGGACTCCTGTGACCGCACTGCAGCTTCTAGGTCGGAGATGTCCACTTCATGGATACTGCGATGCCTCCGTACCTGAAATCATTGTGGAGACTGAGCAACGAAGTGTAACAGCAATCAACATAACTTAACCTGCTGTATGAATGCATGTTAGGGTCTGTCTACAGTGCAAAATGCAAAGAGATGGAAACATGCAGAACTCTAGTTGTTGGATTCCAATGCCAATTTAAGGATGTCATTTCCTAGGCTTGAACTTACCACCCTGTATGATCCTGCTGGTTTGGTACTGCTGGATTCTGTCTGCTGATTGGCTGGAAGTTGCAGGCTCCGCCTCTTCTCCTTCATTGACCCACTCTGATGGCGCTTCATGCGATCAATTTGCTCCTCAACACTCATCTTTGACTTTACCTCACTGGGAAAAAGTGCACTCTTTGGGCGCTCCTAAAAGCCAATAGAATGCATGAAATTAAAAACACATTAACACATAACAAGGAAACAACAGATTACAGAGAGTGTCAAATATGACTTTATATAGAAAACCAGTTCAAGCACATCAGGATACTGTGGCCAAATTTCAGTCGCTATGCAGTCTAGAAAATAAATGTTTCTAATATTTATTATCTATATACGTGTACTAGTGACCACTACATTTTTAACATTTGCATATTAAAATCAACTAGGAGATAGAGTCATTTTAATCCATCAGAGTGTTTTAAAACATGGTATTAAGATATGTTGTGTTGGACTCACTCGTGAGCCAAGTCCATTGGGTGCCTGGCTCCCTCCTCTTCTCACAACCGATGTTTTTATAGCCATCCCTTCCTCACTGGGTGACTTTGTCCGTGGAGGCACAATGCCTACTGTAGGGCAGAGACAGAAGTAGAGATGAAATGAGAATTCTCACCACCACACCAGAAGACTGTTTTAGAATAACTTAATTCATCTATTAAAACTATATACATGTATCTATAATATTATAGTATCTATAATATTTATGAAGAAGTGACACATGCTTGAATTCCCGAGTACCTTTGTTGATGCCTTGTAGATGCATCTGTTGCTGCTCTAAGTCTGTCTTTTGCTGAAGCGAGCTGACTGTTTCAGTGGGGAGGAAAGAGGGATGCTGAGGGGATTCCCTATTATATGGTTCCAAGCTCTGCTTCATCTACAAAAAGGAAAAATACTGAACAGTGATCGGGAAAAATAAAAGGAAAAAAGGAGAGACCAATGAAAGCTGACAACAGTGAGAAATTGTGAGGAAGTAGAATTTGGCACATTATATTAACCCCTTAAGGACAATGGGCGGTCCCTAAAGCCATTGAAAACAATGCATTTTGAGCCCGTACATGTACGGGTTTTGTCATTAAGGGGTCAAATTAGGGACCACCATATTGTCCAAGAGCTTCTTTGGGGGACACGCACAAGCTGGAAAATAACTGCTTACTTTCTCCAATCTTGGCTATGGAAAACTATGGAAATCCCGAAGAAGCTTCTACAGATAAGGCTAGAAACAGGTGCATATGTATAGATGACATTATAGTATAGGAAGCTGGATGTGTACATTAATTCACATCTAGGACACCACTGTTAGCAGCTTCTGCAGTGTATAGAAAATTTGGTCACAAATAACAGTGTGTCCTACACCCACCTAACTCAAGCCACCAAATAATCTGTTCACTACTGACCCCTTCTAGTTACCTCACTGTGTGGCCAGCAGGGGGAGATAGGGTAAGGCCACGGCTGGAAACGGCCCTCCCCAGGGGGTGGAGGGACAGCTGGAGGAGAGTCCAAGGGAGTGTACGAAAGAGGGAGAGGGGGCCGAGGAGGGCCCGAATCCTGAGACAGAGAGGAAGCCAGAGAATATTAGCAGAAAAGGGGTGGAGAAATGAAGACAGTAATAGGTAAAGATGGGTTGAGTTTAAACTGAACATATGGGGTGGAGAAGTAAAAAATAAATGAAATAATACGTGACTCAATCCTAGATTAAACATAAAACAATTTAAAAATATTAAATACAGAGTAGTATGTTTTATACGTATGATGGAAGTGTATTTTTGTAGCATTTCACACAGCAACACATAGAAACAGGAGTCTCTAGCAATATCACTATTATAGAAGTAACAGGTATATAAGCAAGCCCCTCGAATAAAATAACCGTATTTGCTCGATTATAAGACGAGGTTTTTTCCAGCGCAAATGCTCTGAAAAATACCCCTCGTCTTATAATCAGGGTCGTCTTATAATCAGACCTCAAACAGGTCTGATTATGAGACAAAGATCCAGATCCCCCGCAGCGATGCAGAGGACCTGGATCCTCCTGTGTTAACCCCCCCCCAACTTACCGGTGCTTCTGAGTCCCCGGTGCTTAGTCCGGGCTGCGTGTAGAGCTCTACGCGATTAAATCGCGTAGAGCTCTACACGATACAATCGCGTAGAGCTCTACACGATACAATCGCGTAGAGCTCTACACGATACAATCGCGTAGAGCTCTACACGATACAATCGCGTAGAGCTCTACACGCTGCCCGGACTAAGCACTGGGGACTCAGAAGCACCGGTAAGCTGGAGGGGGGCCATAACACAGGAGGATGCAGGGGACCTGCATCCTCCTGTGTTATGCCCCCTCCAACTTACCGGTGCTTCTGAGTCCCCGGTGCTTAGTCCGGGCAGCGCATAGAGCTCTACGCGATTCATGTGGAGCTCTACATGCTGCCCGGACTAAGCACCTGGGGCTCAGATGCCGGGGACCTGGACCCTCCTGTGTTATGCGCCCCCCCCAACTCAGAAGCACCGGTAAGTTTGGAGGAGGGAGGGGCAGTGTTAAATGGGGGGTGTAAGGCATTTCTGGAGGCAGAGTGCTCTGTGAAATGCCTTTTAACCCCTTTAATGCTACTCTGCCTCCTGAAATGCCTTAAACCTCCCTATATGCCACTCTTCCCCATAATATGCCTTTTAACCCTCTAAGTGCCAGAGTGGCATATAGGGTTAAAAGGCATATCATGGGGCACTGTGGCATTTAGAGGGTTAAAAGGCATATCATGGGGCACGGTGGCATATAGGGGTATAAGGCACTTCTGGGGCAGATGTGCATAACTGGGGAGCAGGTTGGAAAATAGAAGGAAATAAAACCAAAATATTTTTCTCAAGCATACCTTTTATTAAAAAAAGTGGTTAAATGAATTAACATTTACTGGTAAAACTTTTTTCCTAAATTAATATTAAGATTTGGGGGGTCGTCTTATAATCGAGCAAATACGGTACTAATTTCCCAATCCCCTACCGATCTCAATAGCAAGGTGTGTCAGTCAGTATAACCAGGTTTTCTTCAACAGGGACCATGCCAGGTACTGAGTAAGGAAAAACTGAAACCACATTGTGGATGATATAGACAAACATAAATGGGGAATCGATTTTACGAACGAAGGCATGCCATTGTGTAAAAACTACACAGCTTGTGAACATTTACATTAGGAGGTGAGCACTGGTTTAACTTTTAACCGAGAATGTATGAGCAGAAACAAGTACGCCGTAAATAAGCATCAGAGTTAACCTATGCCCAAAGGGTATATCCAGAGCCTCCTGGGACCTCTGACGAGTCCCCCTGCTTGCTTAGCACAGGTACTGCGATCAGCAATGCAGGGTTATAGAGGCCTGCTTGCTGATCACTCAGCTGCTGTGAGGACTAACATAAAAAGAGGGAGAAACATAGTTTCATCATTTTCAAATAATAGCAACAAAATAATACAATATTAAAAATGAATAAGCAATTAAACAGACCCCAGTAATGTCACATGACATCATAAGGGGTACCATCTGGTCCCAGAAAGATCCACGAGGTCTTTAAAAAGTCTCAAGTCAAAAAGGTAAAAAAACAAATAATATTATAAAAAAGATGAAAAGGTTCCAAAATGTAAAAAAATAGGTACCCAAACTGCCATCCCACTACTAACACATAAAATAAAAAGAACATTCCCTGCCCCAACTCAAAAGTTCAAAAATAAGAAAAAAAAGTAGTATGTAAGGGAGTATGTATTCTACGCATACATCAGGATTTGTTTTAGCAGTGGCACCAATATATTCAAATTAACAAATAAATATGAAAAAGTGGAATAAATCCTCTGTAAGAATCCAATTTTGTTGTTTGTTTTAATTATTTTTAACATACCCATTACTCATAAATAATAAGACAACCCCCCAAAATTTGAATATTAATTTAGGAAAAAAAAGAAAAAGACTACCCTATAGGAAATAAAGTTTTACAAGTAAATACTAATTCACATGCAAACTATTTTTTCATATTTAATAAAAACTATGATTGAGAAAATTAATTTTTTGTTTTTATTTCCTTTTATATGCCAACCTGCATAGCCCCGTTATGTACATCTGCCCCCAGACTTGCCACTCTGCCCCCCAGATATGCCTTATACCCCCTTATATGCCACTCTGCCTCCCTGATATGCCACTCTGCCCCCAGAAATGCCTTATAATGCCTTGTCCCCTGTGCTCCAGACTCCCTGGTGCCTAGTGGGTGCAGCCGGGGGACGTCCGCACGAGGCGTAGACAACCTCCACTTCTGCCCAGCACTTCTGCTGAGCACCAGAAAGGTCATGTCACGCCGGTGCTCCGTCATAGACGCCCCAGTGGGGGTGCCAGGCAGAAGCGGAGGTTGTCAGCGTGCATCGTGCAAACGTTCACCGGCTGCCAGAGAGAAGGATCCAAGTCCCCTGCACTCGGTCATAGAAGCCCCAGCAGAAGTGCCGGCAGCAGCGGAGGTTGCCAGAGAGGAGGATCCAGGTCCCCTGCAGCACTGCGGGGGATCTGGATCTTAGTCTTATAGTCAGACCTCTATTTGAGGTCTGATTATAAGACAACCTCGAATACAAGATGAGGGGTATTTTTCAGAGCATTTGCTGTAAAAAAAACCTTGTCTTATATTCAAGCAAATATGGTTTTACTCATAACAAATGAGTCACTATACAAAATGCTGTATAAAGAGCAACACCTATCTGTCCTTGAAAAAACAGTATATACATTCTGTGGGTACACTAAACACAGAAAAGAGGAATAACTGAACAATAATATGGTAAAAAAAGGGGTTAAGTCATTGAACATTCATAATACAATTCATATTTTTTTTAACAAACCACTACTCCTCTGAAAAGTAGCATGTACCATTTTTTCAAAACAGGTTTTAGTCTCATTATTTAAGTGGGAGATGTGATGGTAAAGCAATTCCATTGCTAAAAGGATATCTCAGGCCACTGAGAATAATTAACAGATAATAGAAAGGGAAATAAGAGTGCTTTGGTCACAAATAAAAGTATATTCAAATATTTACGAAATTAGTGCTTAGACCAAAATAACATAACTCAGGACAGACCACTAACATGGTATGTGTGTATATCCCATTATTATCCCTCATTTTTAGTATTGGTAAAGACATAATGATGTCCATGAAAAGAAAAGAAAATGAGAAGAAAAGGGTAGAATGGAAATGTACCTGTACCATAGCCCAAGGATTAATAAGAATCAGTATTAATAAAATTGTCTTGGTGCACTGCCCTCAGGTGGTGAAATGTTGATACTGCTCCTTTATCTTTGAAATTGTGTTTAGTTATTAACCCCTTAAGGACAATGGGCGGTCCCAAAACCCATTGAAAACAATGCATTTTGAGCCCGTACATTAAGGGGTTAATATGTTGTTATGTTGCACCATAACATAAAACAGTAACTATTATACTTTTACAGGCATTTCGAAAGGAACAGCCCAACACATACATAAATTTGTTCCTCAAATAACCAACAGTTAAAACAGGGGTTTTAGGATGTTTCGGCAAACACACAGATGGATCTGATAGACATTGGTTGGCCCATCTGCTTCAGATCACTGATTATGTTCACGGAAAAGTCCAACAAATGATCTTTGCTGAAGAGTTTAACATGGTCCTGACTTACCTCACTAGTTGTCTGCTTGGTAGGTGAGCCTTGAGATCCTGAGATGAGGGAGAAAGGGCTGAGGGGACTGGTCATGCTGGCAGAGCTCAGGGGACTTGCTGGACTGTTAGAGCTGAAGGTAGCGGAAGGACCTGCGACTACTAAGAACAGAAAAGAGGTCATGAAAAACCTGATACAAACAAATGGAAAGTGCTTGATGATGTGTCTTTGTATACTTAATGGTGCACATGAAAGGTACCATTTTCATTTGGCATTTGAGAGCCCCTTTATGTTATAAGAAGTTTGAAAAGGTGTGTGTCTGGAAGTTCACTTAAAATACTGAAATACAGGATTTTACTTGCTGTAAGAGATTCACCTCTGTGCTTGGCTGTATCAGTTCCTCTGGATGGATTATTTTTTCTCAGTCCTTCCATCACATCCTGGATCCTCCAAATTTCTCTCTGGATGTGTCTGTTCATCAACTCATTCTGCAGAAATAAAAAACACAAAATGAAACTGATTTCTGTTTTGTATCCCTCTAGTTTTTTTTTGGCACTCCAAACTCACCTGTATATTAAGATTAAGCTGCTCCCACAAAGCATCATGCAACGCAGATACTTCTCCCTCCAGAGCTTCATATTCCAGGCTGCTATTATTTAATGCCTGGTAAAACCGAAAATAATATACACTGATTGATTTTGTTTTTCCAATATCGACAGTGCTTTGTGCTGAATGTTTATAACTCTGTGCATTACCGTGGTCGCCTGCGACAACTCCACGCGAATGCTGATCAGCTGGTTCTGCAGTGATTCCTTACGGAGAAGCAGCTTGTCTGGAAATGCTGTCTGGTTCCCAAACATCTCCATCTCCTGGTGAGTTCCCATCAGTGCACTCTCCAGGCTTTCCTGGGGAGAAGGCATAAAACTTTTAACCAAATAAACCGGTTTGTCATCACAAAAAAATCACTGTGATCAGATCGCCTCAACAAAGCACTCAGGTAAACAATGAATCACTTACTTACTTACTTACTGGCTTTCATAATGTCAACTAAATCACATACACAAAATAGCAAAAATAATGACCCAAAATATAACGCCATGCGCTGTCAAATCGCGGTCATGAACATTCCATCACCGAGTCTCATAACCAGACCTTGGGTCCCAATCTCTTACCTTTTCTGCTTTCAGCTGCTGCACTAACCGGTCCTGCTCCCTTACTACTTTGTGCTGTTCACAAAGACGACCCAGAAGTTTCTGGAAGGGGTAAGGTGATGTTTTATGTTAACCTCAGGTTATCATACATGTAATTAATAACGTCTAATCAATGCAGCACAGAGTACCTCTTCAATGCCACTTACATCAGTATCCTGTTCGTTGATTTTGTAGCTTTGCAAAGCCTCCCGGTATGGATCTGCATAAGGGGAAACCTAAACAAATACATAAAATATATTAAGGATTTCATTCAGCTACAGTTGGCGTTGTCTTTACGATACTATCTCACACTTTAATCATAGCTATACTTCAGAAGTTGGATAAACTGTAAGGTCATTTCATATAGCCAGAACTTTATCATGCATAAAATTGATTCAAAATCACTAAAAGAAAAAAATATTATAATAGTGTGGTATAAAGCAGAAATGGTGTCATATTTGCTTTCTTATTATAATGGCTATATTGTCTTTTTTATGAAAATACCTTTACAAACAAGAAGAACCACATGCTGAGTTTGCCCAAATTGTGCTTAACTGGTCAGCAATACAATCTAGCATGCAGTAAATGTGCAACGGACAATGAAAATACATGATGGTGATCCTATGGCAGCTACTGGCACCAAATACTGACTTCCAATTGTTTCCTCGCGCTGTGGCCTTCTTTTGTGTACTATTTAAGTACAAACCTACCTATTCTCAAACATTCACATATATACATCTACCTTGCCCATTGGCAGCATCAGGATTACTGTCACACTTCTGTGCAATTTCTGCAGTTCTTTATATTCAGATATAATAACAGATCTGTACAAAATTGGGGGATTTTCTGAATGCCATTTAATTGCAGAACACCGAGGGGCCTGATTTAGCAAATTCCTGTGCAGGTGACATGATGATGTAGTGAGTCTCATGCAGAGTTAGGTGACACTAGAGTGCTCTCTTACTTGCATGAAGATCTGTGCCCGGGGAGAAGAGTGTACCATATTGTTCACCATGCTGATCAGAGTCTCACTCTCACTCATCTGCAGCGGGTGGGGGAAAGGCAGGACGATGACAAACAAATCCAGCCAGAGCCCAGGCATTCCAAACTTGTATTA
Organism: Spea bombifrons; assembly: GCF_027358695.1. NCBI lineage: Eukaryota > Metazoa > Chordata > Amphibia > Anura > Pelobatidae > Spea > Spea bombifrons. The sequence goes on along the minus strand of NC_071088.1, from coordinate 58,226,524 downwards.
ATTACCCAAACACTCTGCTGCACCGACTGATATAGCGCCAGGACTGGTTATACAAACAATGCATGGGAGATCTGCGACTTTTGAATACCTTTTAGTGCATCGATATTAAAAGTGTTACATGTAAAATCACGTAAGCTTTCAAGATTTGCAAGGTCCCTTCTTCAGATGTACCTCCATCTTCTTTAGCGTAATATTCAGGGATTAATACAGCAATATCAACTGCATGCTTGATTCTAAATATTTTCAAAAGCATCTTGCCTCACAGTACGAGAATGATGGTGATTTTACAGCAGTCACTACATACTCTTTTTGTTCTAAAGAATACCTAAAAAAATTGATAAAGCAATAACTCCTGAAAGGTTATAGAAGTCCCAAGACCAACTGACTCTTTCTGCGTGTTTGATCATACACAACAATCAATATACAACTGGCCCAACATAAGACACGATACGTTTTCTACTAGTTAAACATTAAAAAAACATTTAGAATGTTTAAATTGTATTACAATTTATTATGTAACTATTTTACAATTTTTTAAAAATTTGTATTTTATTTTATATTTTACGGATCACAGAGTGATCCACAGTAGGGCTCCACTGCCCTGCAATGCTGATAGCAGTACCTGTAATCAGCATGCAGGGGGAGCTCAGAGGTCTCAGGAACCTTTGTAATTGTTCCTGACCAGCAGAAGGGCACCGCCGCCATCTTGTGAAAGGTGTGCTGCCTTTCAATATGACAAATATCGTTCATTGCTTTCTAAGCTCATTTAACCACATGAAGTGCCAGACACGTCAATTGTCGTTAATGGATAATTTCCATTATGTCCCTAGCAGGTCAATTGTCATGAAGGGGTTAAGACAGCTGTATATAATGTGTGTATATTAGTCATGTGGATGTGTTCTAGTTCGGTTATAAACTCAATCACCCAAAGGGACCCTCCTATTAATGGAAGTATATGAGGGAAAGGATTTTATTAGCACTGCAATAAGGAATCAGCTCAGTGCCGGGGAAAACCACTCAAAACATGTCTTAGTGCCTAAGACATGACTGGTGCTTAGTGACTTGTTGGTCTGCAGATGAAGGAAGTTTATTTGAACACAATAAAAAAATCTCTTTTCACCAAGACTAACTTAACACTGTATACCGTGCAATATTTAATGATTTAAGATTTTTTTTTCCCATGGGACTCTTCCTCTTTATTTTGGGCTCAATGAATATGAACATCTGATTTAGAGTTCAATAAAATGTAAAGTAAAGCACGGGAATAATGTTTTTTTTTTGATCACCAAAAACCATTTGGTATACAAATTGTTTTGTAAAAACACAAAATAAGTTTTCTAATGAACTGTGCATCCGCTCATGTTCGTAGCATGGTATGACTGTGGAGAGAATAAAGTTTGCTCATATGTGCCCTTAGTCCACTCATCAGCCCCATATGTAGTCTTTATTCCAATGTTGACTGTCAGTAAATACAATTTCACCTATATATTTACTAGCAAGTGGCAATATATTGCACAAAACCATTTTTACTATTAAGTAACATAAACTCCGTTTATAACTTTAAATGCTTTATTCCATTGAACGCTGACAATTTGTACTCAATTTTCATATGCTTTCATATCACAACCCCACAAACGTGAGCGCTATTACAAGGAGAACTAAGTTACAAGGAATCTATTATATATATACTAGAAAGCACAGTAGGAAGAGAGAAGGGCAGGCAGACAGTGACGGGCAGGCACATAGCTATGTGACATCCTACCTGCTGATCCAAAAAATCAAGATGCCTCTGTAACTGCAGATCTAACATCTCTTCCTGTGGGGAGGGGGAAGCAGCAGCGGGAGACAAACAAACGGTTAAAAGGGCAAAGCCAGAGCGCAAAGCAGGCAGTGAGCATCCAAACTTATATATATGCACTCAATCCAATTTATGTATATTGAACTGATTTCCTGTTCTAGCAGGCCGCAAGCAACTGTGCTTATAACGCTAAAGCAGAAAAGAAATGAGACACACACATGTAGCACAAACCACGTAGACACACACAGCATTTCAGTCTGGGGCATACTTTAAAAGGTAGTTTGTAACTGGATTAACAATAGTAGTTGTTCAGGGATTAACACATCCCAGAATAGGAGTGTATTCTGCACAATCCCCCATATCCATTTGCCCCTTGGAGGGGTGATGGTGTAATGACTAGGGATGGGCAAAATGAGTTGGGGCTTGAATTTGGATACCCTTGTGTTCTTAATAAACATTTTGAACTTTGACATTTACTTTAACTGCTTTTGGAGAACTCTCTTTTTTTCTCCCTATTTTGGTTTTAATTTTATCTTTAAATAACCTCATAAGACAAGGTGGCCCCATTTGTTTTATTTTCTACAATTATACCTTAGAAAGTCCTCTAATATGTGATTTGAGGTTATTAATATTTTTATATATATACTTTTATTGTTATTGAATCTGTCACTTTAATAAACATTTTGTTTAAGTTACGCGGGTTTGCTTTCATAAATATTCTATTAATATGTAAAGTTTTATCATTGAATTCTTGTTTATTGTGACTGTGATCAGTTTTATTTTATATATTTGATTATGATTTACTATTGTGTCCCTATACATATGTTTTGGGGACATTTATATTCCTGTGAAAGATGGTTGGTAACATGCTGAGGAAGCCAATCATGGCGAAACACGTCAATGAGATAAAGTCCTTGAAAGAAGGGAGAGGCAAGAACCCTGCAACTACCACTACTGTAATCTGACTGATACCTCAATAGCTGAAAGGGGTATTTAGTGCATGTATGGATAATCCTTTCATTTTGTGCAATTGTGAGGTGTGTTGTTTTGCCTTTTTTTTTAAAAAAAAAAAATAAGCCTTGTTACTCTGTACTGAAGTTCCATTCTATGCTGCAGTCCATTTTTAATCCATAGCTAAGGTGATACCTTAGAGAAGGAAAACTGACTACTCTATCATGGAATAATATATCCCCCATATATTATTCCATATATTTTTATATAGTATATTATACTATGATATTGTATGTTTGTGGTTTTTTTTATTACAGTAAACAATAATATTGGTTAATATAAGACCCACCACTGCTGAAGAAAGTAACATCTTCATTTCTACAAATTATTTTCATAATCATAAGGTTTGAGGCTCCTCCTGTATAAGCTTCACCCACACAAAATGGGGTATATTTTTGCACACATCACTGCTTATATTTATTGTATTTTTAATTTCACAAAAGCATTTTACTGGTTATTGTATGTATTGTACATTTTATTATTCAAGTCCACTATTTTGCGCTCCTTGCACGTGATAAACTTAGATCCAGTCATCTCCAGCACTGGCTTGAGGAACGCTGTAGGCCGGGGTCTATTAAGCCCACATGTGTTAGCGTGGAAAGTTGCTCCCATTGATTTCATTGTCGCTTACCTGCCATTGATTGGTTGCTTCAAGCAGCCAGTCAGTGGCGTGAATCCCAGAACATGACTGACTTCTGTACAAATGCTGATTTAAATACACTTAATGTTAATTATCCCCCATGTCTGCAAAATTCTGTGCATGAATACAGTGTTTGTGTGTACCAGCCACCAGCTGCTTTTTTCAGTATAAAAAAGATGATTTAGTAATAAAAAGGTTCGTTTTACCCATTCCTAAAGGAAATCAGCTATACATTATGAATGCCCAACTCTTCCAAGAGAAACCTGCTGGGTCATCTGAATCCCAGTACAACTTTGAAATAGAATGTACCCCAGCATATAGTGAGGTGCTCTAAGGCTCCCCGTCTCTCAATTTGATTTCAGCCACCCTTAAAAGAAGGATTATGCATAGACGTGTAAAACACCATCAAGTGGTGATAATACAACAGTTTCTGGACACATTAGACTAATGTAGTGTAGGAGAACAGCTCTGCAGTGAACAGCAGGGGCCAGTCACACAGAAGGAAGTGAGCATCGACAGTTAAACAGGGGTTAAATTAACTTAATTTCTTATAACAATGGATGCTAACTTTTAATATGACTAGGTATTGCATAATCACTTTCTTAAAGGCAAAAAGTTAAGTGCCAATTTAGGTCAAAAGGAGTATGGATCTGTATACCTGCATTTCATGTTTTTGTACAAAAAAGGTTTTCTTTAGATCCAAATGGCGCGGCTGGCAAATGGGTGCAAATATAAATACGTGTTAATCCCTTGTAACTTGAGACCATTTTCACTTAATTGTCTACTTTCATATGCCCTTATAAAATTAGCTCACTTTGCTGATGTGTCCGAGGCAATGTATGGGTGCAACAAAACGTACTCTGCGTTGATTGTGTAATAAGAATCTGTGCTTCTTTGCACAATGTAAACCATATATTGACATATATTGTCAAATTAACTGCAAATTTAAAAATAACAAAGAATAGGTGGTGCTGCTAGTGTGGGGCATAGACACGCTCATATCATCGCATACTATTGTTTCATGTACACAATGCTGTGTGCATTTACATCAAGCATGCAAAGCCACGCAATATAGAGTGAAGTGAGAATTGCAAGAGCAGAGACATATATCAGGACAGAAATATCATAGTAAAAGTGCTTCTGGCAGGGGTCCCACACATACAATACACGATAGTGAATGGGACAGTGCAGAATATTCTCCCTTAATCTGGGTTGCTAGCAGGACATTTTGACAGTGAATCCCCTCATGTTGTGTAACATACCATCTTGTCGTGAAGAGGAGGAGATGCTGGGTAGTTGTAGGAGTATATTCCTGCTGGGAGCGGCCGTCGGTCACCCAAGTTGTCATACTGGAGAAGAGGGAAGGTACAGTTAAATCAATGATCGCATTTGTCTACTATTGCATTCAGCAAGTTTACGTCTTCCAGCATCATATGTGGAGTTCAAGAATGCACAGTTTGAATAAGACATGCTGAAGTGTTTAGTGGCTTCCGAGCTTCGAAACATTATACATATTACCCAACTTGCCATCAGGATGGAATGATACCGACAGCCAGGATGCATCTCATAACTGCACCTTCTTTGATAGCGAGTAGGACTTAGTGAGCTTTAAGCGGATAAAACACTGTATTTAAAAAGAAGGGATGTTTAATCTCTACCTCTCTTGTTTGGCTTAGTATTTATAAGGATGCTCATATTCATGCTCAGTTCATGTGCATATCTCTCTATTATACAGTCCTTGAACGTATAAAAAATTTGTATATTATATAATTTTTCTAATTTTGCTAAAGATTCCTCTTCCTGTGCAAATATAGCTATTTATATATATATAGAAACCAAAACTTATAGTGTAACACAGACATACGTTTTATAGCTTAATTCTTACTTTTGGAGAGCTGATTGAACGTCTCATAGTATATGCAACCGGTTCGCCAAAATTCTCATCTCGTGTCACATTCTCAAACCTGGCACTGGGGGAGCGCACAGGAGAGTAGACCCTTGGACGGGTGCTGTATGTACCCTGACTTGGAGAGCGAGGTACTGAGCGAGATCTGGGCTGCAAAGATAAGCGCCGTAGAGAATCACATGCTGCGTCTGTTTCCTGGTAATATAAAGCTGGACGAGGGCCCCACATCTCTGCTGATCGCCCATATCCTGATGGTTCCTTCCAGTCCATGGGGTGATAGGGGGCTCCATTGCGTATGGTCTGCCGCTTCTCTTCAACACCCCAGGGGGGAATACCTCTGTCAAAGGCCGGCATGGAGCAGATGCTGTCTGGCCTTGAACTTGTAGGGGTGTAGTACTGATAGCTGTCAGGGTATTGAGAAGGGTATTGAGAATAATAGTCTGGTACTCTGTGTGATCCTGGGTAGTACCTGCTGGGGCTGCAAGGAAATATGTTTACTGTATTAGTTCAGGGTGCTTTGCTGTGCACAATTTCACAAACACACTTTTATATTGTTTTCCAACCTATTTAATCATTATATTAAACATTTGGTGGTCACCTTTGCATTTCTTCTGTGGGAGCTGCTGCCCTGCGGAGATTGACCCAATGCTGAAGCTGAGACATGGAGTTCTGTCGCTGTGCTACCTTCTCTGGGTGGGTCCTGGGCTGAATCGCACGCCGCTGTCCATTACCATCCGGGAAGGCAGCACTTGTTTGTCGTCCCGGAGAGGGAAGAAAACCCCATCCATTGGCTTGTGGAGGACGCTCACACTCAGGCAGATGTCTTGGGGGCTCTAAGTCAAGAGGCCTTTCAGTAGAAGCCCCTGTTCCATTGATTTTAGTCAGTGGCTCCTTCCTGCATTCTGGTCTCCTTTCCAACTTCTCAGACCCTCTCCCATCACCCTCACCTCGGCTACGGGTGTCTGGTCCTCGATCCTTAAGAGGTGGTATATTCTCACTGTCTTGCCTCTCCAACCTGAACAAAAAATACAAAACATTTTATAAATGCTATTTATTAAGATGTCTCTCAGTGAGTTCATTATTACTACTTCTGACCATGATTTAGATTGCTGACCTAGATTTTGTATATGAATACTACATGCAACCAAGGTCACATTATGTATTCGAATGCAGGAGCCATGCATGTGTTCAAGCACTGACCTAGGAGTGGATTGGTTTTCCATTTGTGATGCCTCTCCCATTACTCGCACCCAGGACTCTTGCTCCTCCTTGCTGTCTGCACTAAAGTAATAGGTCCGGATGCCAGCATGCTCTGCCTGCCGAGAGACAGTGGCTGCATTATGAAGAGAGACATCCCCCACCCAGCATACTGTCACCTGAGGAAAATAAAGAGATGGGGACACATGAAATTAAACGTGGAAAACACTCAAAAAAAAAAAAAAAAAAACATGCAAAGACAACGCTACACACAATCCTTCACCAATATGATAGACAAACTATCTTTTTACTGTACATGTAACAAAAAACATAGAGCCTTCAGTTATTTAGACTTGTGTAACAAGAGACCATGTGACAGTATTATATACCAATGACAATGCAATAACTGCCTGACTCACTCCAAACTCCAAACAGCTGGAGAAGCAGAAGGGAACTGTGCATTTTACTCCTTCAAACCTGTGAGACATTTATCAAATACTAATTAATGAGCACAAGCGTTTAAACTTGACTCTGCTAATGCATTCTCCCCACATGCATTTACTTGGATCAATGTAAACCACAAACCACACTTATAGGTAGCGCTCAGGATGTAGCAACATGCACGTTTCCAAATCGGATATTTTTTGTAGCATGCACCCTCGTCTTGTGCCAAGCAGAGGATCGGTGATAATGACATGCAGGAGGTTCGGCAGGACTTACTACCTAGCATAGCGGATCTGCAGGGGGGCAGGCTCTTGGCAGGGGACGATCCACATGATCCTCTCACCAGCACAGGAGGGAAGACAGAAGAGGTGAGAGGGGTATATACCTGGGCTGAATCTGCTTGAATCAATCACTTAAAGCAGATGCCCCATAATTATTGCAAATTCACATGGCTGAACAGCACGGCATTCAAAAGAAAAATGGTAGCATCTTTAAGGAGAATAATGAACTAAGGACAGTGGCGACTTTGGAAACACATTTTAATATCAATTTAGTTAACATTGTTATTTGTCGGTATGTTCTTTGAAAAAAGAAAAGCTTGTAGTCAGGGAGTTTGGCTGAAATGTTTCCCAATGATACCAAGTAGTAGGCAAGCTAAGTTCAATGTGTGTTAATCAAACTGAAGTAATTCCCAAGAACTCAAAAATGTTCCACTGTCCTTAGCACACTTTAATCCTACTAAAAAGAAAAAAATCTCTTGAAATGTATGAATATATAGGGGAGATACATAAACAGACACATTTTGTAGCAGAAAACAAAGTCAATAAAGATATTTCATCTGGCTTTAAGAAGGGGAGAACAGGCAGGATATGAAGTTAATCTGGAATTCTACAAATTAAGAAATTTCAACATCAATTTCTATTTAACAAATCTATTTAATGGTGAGTGACAAAATTGTTAAATAATCCATGTGTCTATTCCGCATTCGCGTTCTTTTATGACAATAACTGATTTGTGTATAGACACAAGCATAAATTTGGCTGCAACCCTTTTATACATCTCCCCCAGTGGGGACTTTAGTCAAGTCAAAGATTAAATGTATATGCAAACATGTACATTTTAAAGTAGTTTCAGATTCCATTTGAACATTAACCATCGAGATATTTTCTTGGTTGTTTCAAGAACTTTGAAGAAATACAGGATTGTTTCTTATACTTTCATATTTACCTTAAAGGTGTGCTTACGGCTGATGTTGTCCGAGGGCTGGACTGGGGAGATGCGGAAACTAAGTAGGGGGATGCTACCCAAAACCCCTTCCTCCTTGTCATCTGGATGTGAATAAAAATGAGAAGACAGAAAATGTTATCAGCGTTCGAAAGAAGAATGCCACATGCAAGCAGGAAAAGAGAAGACACTGCGAAAGTTATGACAGGAGGATAAGCAGAACAGAGTGAAAGCTGTTGTATTTATACAGAAACCAATAAAGAAACATCAAAAACACATCTGTTTCTGCAGCAAATCATGTTAGAAGAGGGGTATTATACAGAATGACAGAAATGTGCTTGGAGCATGTCCTTACAAACAGGTAGAGGTTAGACGGCTGCCAGGCTTTTTCCATACACTGCTCTAATGTTCTCCCTGATACTCACAAAGCTAACCTTCGCTCCAGAAAGAGTTAATGCCTTCATCTGTCTAGCTGCTTGTGAGAGTTATGAGTGGGAGGCTTTTGTACATGCATAAAACAATGTGTGTTTGATAAATAATTCAAACTCCACCTGCTCTTGGACTCACCACAGATGAACAGGAGAAAGGGTCAGGGGCACTACCTGGCATCACAAGATGTGAGGCTAGGCATGGCAGGTGGATGGTTTTATATTTCCCTTTGGGAAATGACACAACTTTCCACCTGTGTGGCATTTATGCTTGTGATGAAATCACTGTTACACATGTACCTTTATAATAAAAGAGGCAACGGTCAACCAGGACAAACCAACGCTTGTTCCACTGCTTTACTCCAGAGCTGGCCTACAGGACAAAAAAAAAGAACAATTGAAAGAAATTAGCCTGTAAAATAAATGAATTAATGAGGTATGCTCACAGTATTAAAAGGTTTGTCACTAGTCACACACAAACTTCTGTAAATGTAGATTGCGCGTTCCACTTATGCTGCCTGTTAGCAGGATGATATATATCAGTTAACATGATTGAGGTTGGCCCCCATGGTATGATATTGTTGAGGTAATATAGACTCCCACCCTGGACGTCCTAGAATGTGCGGTCATGCCTGGATCATAGAGCAAATATTTTGATGGACAACAATCTCATACAGCACAGATAACAAAAGAGGTAGAGATGAGGTTCAACAATAAAACAGAATATTTCCTGGGGTTCAACTGAAGCCTACATGGAGGCAGAATGTGATGAAGGGCTTGGTTATGTGATTAGATGAAGGTCACGCACCTGTTTGTACAACCAGCCAGTCTTTATGACCTCGGCATTCGGATTCCTCTTCATGGAGTTGGAACGTTTTCCAAATGCAATGCCTTTCTTGGAAGGTCTGGAGGGCTATAGTAAGTAAAACACTTTCTGACAATGGCCTCAAAATAGAAATAAACAGGAAATAAACTGATGTCTTGTCCCAAACAGAACATTTCAGAATGTAAGACAGCAATGTTTCTATAATTAAAAAATAGGAGAGAATATAAAAGTCCAGCTGCTTATATTTAAAAAGTGAGATGCAGTAACACAGCATCCAGCACAGGACCTTTGTCTCATGAATGACAGGTGGGTTCATTGGCTTAGACTGCAATGGAATTGAGTCTCTAAATAACAGTCTCATTAAAAGCTTAACTGTTTAAAAGTGTACATGGCTTAGTGATGAAGACATATTATAATATGCTATTCATTTAATAATGCCTTTTTACAAACAAGGGCTATTTTGTAATAAACATGATATGGCTGAAACTTGTGTCCTATATGGTCTACTAGACCCTATAACAAGAAAATCATTATCCTTAAAGCAAGTGTGTAGAAGCTCTCACCCTGATGCTGGGCCCATCCGGAGAGGCATCAGAAACCATAGTAAATGAAGTGCTTTCGTTGGATAAACTCGTCGAACGCTTCCCTCCAGCCTCAGCACTCATGTCAGACCTGGGTGTAAGGTGGAATGGGTTTAGCTCATGTTAGAAGAAGCAATAGACTCTTGGCAGAGCTGAACCATACTCTTACCCTTGATGTCCAATTTCCCTTGGGATTTCTCCAGTCACTGGGTGCAAAAGGGTTGTGAAACGTTCATTGTGGCTACAAGAGAACGAAAGACAAATACAGTTAGTCAATTTTATAAAATGTGTTTGAAAAATATAGATGCTTAAAATCCGAGAATGGAATTCAAAACCATTTGAAACAATACAATGGTACCAAATGAAGGCTCTTCCCGTTCTAGGCAGACACGGCAACATATTTACACAAACTAAAATTCTCAATACAAATTGTTATATTACAAAGCTGTACATTATTAAGGAATAATCATTTTAATTCTGGGAAAGGTTAAAATCGAATGTCTTCTTCTTCCATGGTCGAACATTTCTTGCCACTTAAGCTTCAAGCTGCCAATCAGTGGCAATGAAGTCTTTCCACTGAATTAGATGGGAACACTTTCCACATGCACATGGGCCTAAACAGACCACTGCGCACATCATTCACCATAGCCAGTGCTGGAGCTGACTGGAAGTGGGTTCATCATGTGCAGGGAGATATGTTCAGCTGTATGCGTCTCCTGCAAGGCATTTAGCCAGTTTAGGGAAAGGGGCAAATTCTGCAGAATTACTCTCATGCATTTGCAAAATGGACCACGTGAAAATTTATAGAGACCACACAGTTATCATGCAGTGCGTTTAATGGTTGGATAATTAAGATTGCTGCTCCCATGGTATATACATAAGATGGCTTCTTCATACTTATTGACTATTTTCATTTGTAAATATTCCCAGAAATTAGGGTTTGGTTAAAGTAATGTTACAAATTTTGGGTTACAATGGCCACTAGGTGGTTTTAGTAATAGACCCACGAAAACTTTGCTGATGGAATTTAGTATGATTCCAGTCTTGTTTCCCACATTGACTCCTCACACACTGTATAAATGTGTTTACGTTATCCACATTTCTCCGTTATTTGTCTCTCCGTAACACAGAATTTTTTTTAAGAAATACCTTATGAATCACTGATTATTTGATATGGTGTTCTTTTCTGATGACTAATACAATAGATTGTTAATCTTAAAACAACAGTGCAACTTCTTAATCTTCTTCTGCCTACTCATATATATGTAACACTTAAATATGTTATAGGAACATCATTCCTAGTACTGTTTTGAAACAGGACGGTTTCCAGAAATAATTATTTTGCTAAATATGTTCAATTGTGACACAAAAACAGACATTGATAGGATGCTACCACAGAAAACGGTTCTTAAAACGTTGTTATTTTTGGTGATTAAATCTTAGGAGGAAATCCTTTAATGAATCCGTGATGCACAAGGAAGTTCTGCTTTATGTTCACATCTTGCCAAGAAATGTGTGTGCATCAGCCTGAAAAAGCTGCAGCACAGCTGCCACTGATTTCATAATAATAATAATAATAATAATGATAATAAAATATTCTTGTATTACAGGCCATGTGGTTATTTTGCATTGACAGAAATACAAGTTCTGGTGTGAGTTGTTTTACAGTTGGAACCCAGTGCAACTTTATCCAGTGGCTGCAAAGGTCACTCTACCACTTAGGTTCTGTAGAATAATTTGTGAGCACACAAGGGTAGTATGTTTTCTGTAGTTTTTAACATGAAACTAAACCCCTAAAGTGTAGAATTTAACTTGTGAGGCCTAATTCTAAATGGCCTCCAAAAATGTATGTGTTTCTTCCTTTTAGTCCCAGTACCAAGCAAGCTACTCCCCAGTCTACCCCTCCATCTACGTACACAATGGGGTCCAGAGCATGTATGTAAAATTAAAATCTTTATATACTGGTATGTTAAGAAGGTACCATTATTTTTTACAACTACTTTGTGTTATACTACAAAACATTTAAATTAGCGGATGTTCTTATTTTTATAATAATGCTGTCTTTAAAACAAAAATGGAGGTGAGCAAAACGTACCAAAGTGCTTGCAATCCCCATGACAGTAACATTCAGCACAGTTAATAGTTAAGAACGCTTTCCCCACAAGATACCCATTGCTGTCAGTAGAGCGGTTTCTGAAGCATTAAGTACTGCAATGCAGCACGGCCTCCATCAAATTGTCCTTGGGGGTATTGTACGAAATATACACCCATGATTCTGTTTCAAACCATATCACTACTTGGCTGTTGGAAAGGCCTTGGAAGCAATAGCAGTAGGAAAAAAGCCTATGAGTACAGAACATACCTGTCTCGGTTGTTAATTCGAAATTTCAGCATGCTTCTGCTTCCTCCTGCCCTCAGAGGTGAGACTGGAGGCAGACAGTGTAGAGGAGGAACATGTGCATGTTCCGGCCAAAGGAGGACAAACAGAGGATCAAGGAGAACAGAGCAGGCCACTGGGCAGAGACGTTGTGGCAGCAGGGAGGTAAGACAAGCATAAGGACAGCAACCTTAAGTATCATGAGGCATTCACAGTGCTAATTTGATCAGACTTTGATTTATAAGACAGAACCTTTGCTTTTATCAATCTGGACATTGCGGAAACACCTTGAGAATACAGATATTCAGGGAACCCAGTATTCTGATGTTCACGATTCATTCAGATTTTTTTTTTCTTAAACATTTTATGGCTGAACTTAAAATTCAACTTTATTCAACAAAATAAAGTATTCATTCTTACCAAACAGCTATTGTTTATCACCTCTTCCAAACATTTTGCAGTACTTTAAAGTTAATAGAGGTTTTCAAGAGGACAGGTCCATTCCAGCACAGCAAAAATAATGTGGATACTCTTAGAAGCCAAATAAACTCATCGGCCACCATTCTTGATCTTAACGTGTAAGCCATGTGATACAAGTCCATGCTTTCTTTTCATATTTCATATTCTTTTGTTTGTTTGTATGTTTATAGGTTTTATTTCAGGTTTGACTAATCTGATAAATCTGACAATCTCTCATTTTATTTCTGTAAAATCTGTATGTCTAATGCAGGCATTCCAATTCACAAGTAAGCCTGCTCTATAAAGAAACGTGTGTTCTGATGGCTGTATATAGGGGTCATTAGTATATTTGTGCAGATCTGCTTGTTGCCAGCAGGGGCCACACTTCCCTTACATCTCCAAATTCCTGTGACCTTAATCCCCTCATTAAAGGGTTTTGCTGTAAAACCTGCAGGGTTAGAGATGGCCTCAGTTGTCCCATTTTTCCCTCTCTTAAAGCAAGAAAATCCACTAAACCATTATGATCACAGCTTTGGGGGGGGGGGTTATGTCAAATCCCCTCTTTTTTTTCAGACACGATCTATGATAGAATTTCAAGCCAAGATCCAGGCTGCGAAAACAAGTCGAATAAATGCTTTTATTATCAACCAGCTATCACAAATCCAAGGAGTGTTGATTGTCTGCAAAATATCTAGGCTTGGTATGAAAAGTGTTTAAGGAAGACGTTCATTCTTAAAGCACAGTAGACAACATTTATTCATAATAATAGTAAAAGCCAAAAGGTAGGGATACAATGAAAAATAGCTGTTAAAGAGTTAAAGTTCAAAATAGCTGGAGTATTATTCTGGCTCACCATGGTAATTACAGACAATTCTCATATACAGTATTGTGGCTGAGTACACGTACAGTATATATACTGTATATACACACATATATATATATATATATATATATATATATATATATGTGTGTGTGTATATATTTTATACAAACACTGTAACCAGGGTTGGAACTCTGGCTGTTGTGGAACACAACTCCCAAAACACTATTCCAATTTGTCCGCCCATCACTCTTGTCTAACATAACTGAAAGGATGAATTGCATGAGCACCACTAAAATCATATTGCATATAGCAATAAGGGGGCTTCAGATAACACACAAACTGCGTTTTAAGGAAATGAGTGGATCTTTTATCTTTAAACATGAGCAGCCCGTCCGCAGAAAAGGTTCTCCCCAGTAATGAAGGATCCCCTCCCCCTGTCAGCCTCCCACATCAGGACCAGCTTGCCTGTATTTTTTGGAACAGGCGGCTGCAGATAAGGTGTTTCCCGGATTCCAGAGGCTGAGGGAAGAAACATCTGGACCTAATAATAGCCGCGGAATGTGAGCCCCCTTACTTCGAGTCACACAATACCAAGATCTGCTGAAGCCCCTCAATAACCATTGAGCAGTTCGACCAATTATGGAGACAAAAGAGAAGAAATGTAGTGTTTACTTTTGGCAATAGCGGGGTCAAAAATGAATTACAAAGAAATGTATTGTGCAGCATTCCAGCAGTTTAAGGAGGAAAGTGAAGTCATTACATTGAGAGAAGTACTACTTGAGTGGCCATACTCCACCCTGTTCTTGTGTATGTGTGCATACTAAAGAAATACTTGAAAGTACTCAGTCATGCAGGGCCATGTTAAACCAAGCTATACACATAAAAAACTAGAATAGCTTCTACACCCAAATATCAATGAAATGCATTATAATAAACCTCTCTCCTTTCAGAGTATCTTATCCAAAATGTAATGGTTTTCAATGATTATATGTGATAATGCAGAGCCTGCTTAGTAAATAGACTCCTAATAATATCAGTGACCTATTCAAACCTTGTATTACTAAGGTGTGGTCTCGATGTGACGAAGTACACTTGTTATGGCAAGCACCGTAAAAATGGAATTAACAACTGTTTTGTTAATTATTCATTTATTAGTCAATACTATCTTTTACTTGAAGCCCAGTCAGGGTGTTCGACTTCAGTGGGGTTTATTCACTTATAGTTTGTCTTAGAACTATAGGTTAAACTCATCAACTTTTTTATACATTATGACAGGCAAGTTCTGTAACGTTTCTCCGTCAAGTAGGACCAAGCTGGGCCCGCACAATTTTTAATTCAATAAGCAAGGTGACATCTGACTGATTTAAGTTTAGTGAATAACCCCCCCATTGCCCTCACAGCCTAGTTGCATGGAAAAATGAACACATCATTTCTGTAATTACACATTCACAAATTCCTGCTATACTTACTTTTTAATTGTATAATTTCAACAATTTCAAATGACGCAAACCCTTCAGTTTTAAGAACGCAAAACCCCCACACGGAAGCGACTTCCAACAGTGCCACAGAAAGGGGGGCATCCTTCTTGACCCCAAAATGACAATCTGATTTTTCACTGGATCAACAAGCTAGAACTCATCATATTCTTACATCCTGTTATAACCCTGTATATTCTGATAAAAAAAAAACCCAGTCCATACTTAAAAGCATTGAACTTGATAGCACATGGGTAGGGAATTCCACATCTTTCTTGATCTTACTGTAAAGGACGCTTTTTGATTATTTAGGTTAAAAGACAAGCTTTCGACGGTTATCCTCCCTTCATCAGGTCTGAAGCAATACTAATCAACATGATAGAGGTTACAACTTAAAACAAGTGATGGTATAAGAGAAGGGGGGGGTTGAGTGGGGTGTCGTAAATAATAGGTCTGGAGGTGAGAAATGCAGAGAGGTAGAGAGATAACCCAGGGACATATATATATATATACACACATATATATATATATATATATATATACGGTATAGTCCTACTAATGAAGAAGCCATACATATTTGTATGAAACGATACCCCCACAGACAACTATTGTCAGAATAAGTCTTTTCTAAATACTAGAAGAACAAAAAAAGAATGTGATCAGTTCTCCAACTGTAATTAACAGAAAATTCAAGGGTCAGTGAAGAGGTAGGGAATGTGTATGATCAAATAGAAGGATTTTGAAGCTTACGGGTTATATATAAACGCCAGAAATTAAGCAACCAGCAGGAACAGAACACAGGTTGCTATAATGATTGCTCCACAACAGGGTGGTTGTCCAGAGATAAAACGATTATTAATAAAAACATCCTAAAAATTGTAGAACAATGCTCACCCAGAAAATCTTTTCTGATCTTATAATTAACATAACGTGTTAATGTGTCTTTAAACTCAATTTACACAAGATTAAGCCATTAATTTGGACTGATGTAAAGAGCTCTTATTTAAAATCCCTATTTACGAGATGTGTTGCTGCCTACAACGAAGGAGGTGGGTATGTCGCCTAAAAAATGAGTAATGCATGAGTGATTTGCACTAACTTTTCCTGTCTTTTCTGTTGAGATAATAAAGATGTACATATATATATATATATATTGCGGAATAGGATGGTGTTATATAAAACAATAAATAATATATATATATATATATATATATATACACACACATATGCTGTGGAATATGATGGTGTTATATAAAACAATAAATAAAAATAATGTTGTAAAAAACCAAAAAAAGGTGTATATTTTGTTTGACAAGCAGAGGATTTGTTTTGGTTTAAAAGTTAGCCTTATGGAAAATGAGATCTACGTCTCAGGGTGGCAGGGCCAACATTATCTAATCCACTTCCTGCCCTCAAGTCCTCATCCAGCTGCCTGAGCCAATCTGCAATATGCAATGGGACGGAAATAAGATAATAGATGGAATAATCACGCAGTCTTTAAGGAAGGGAAGTTTCAGATTCTCCACATATAAACACATTTATATTGCTGCTTATTTTAATATTGGGTTTACTTTGTGTAAAATGGCAGATTTGGGGAAAAGTGACAGATCAGCTTATGTGTGATTTCACAAGAAAAGTTACACATTGATGAAAAGGGTTGTTGGAGGACGCACACGCAGAAACCCAGCCAGACACATTCTGTTCCACATTTTAGATTGTTTGCTATCTTATCACTGGCAAAACCAGAACACGGTCAAAAGGTTAAACAAAGAATATATATATGTATTGGTTGGATTAGATATATAAACAAACATGTTCAAACAGACAAAACAATATATCCAAATCTAGAAAATGGTACACACAGAGCATAATCAGTTATTTGCACCCATTAAATAAGTTAGATGAGCGCTTTAGGGATGTTCTAACAACAAATTTCTTGGATTCACACAGTGGACACAAGCGCCAAAAATATGGGGTGACTGTCTAGAGACTGAGCCATGCAGTCCCACCAGCAAAGAATGAACATCGCTAATGTACTTACAGCTCAAATTAATTAAAAATATATGTAAACAAGAGGCTTTCAATTAATAAAGGAGCACTTAAGTATATTTATAGTGAGGTGTATTTGCTGGTAAATTCCTTTCTGTAACAGTTAGCGGGGTGAGTGATATGTAATAATTCTAGAAACGGAATAGAAAATGCACACACTACAGAATACTTGTTATATAGGTCACCAACTTATTTTCCCAGGGCCTAAAGATCAAATATCTAAAATTCCCATGGAAGATTAGTTGGTAAAGACTAGAGCTGATCGAATTGGTGTGTCTATACAGGCTGACAGGGTTGTGTCACATTCAACGCTGATCCAAGAAAATCATTTCCGCTCTCATCCGTTTGAGGTTGGTTTAAATTGAAGGCAGAAATAGTATGGTCTGTTTTTGTGAAGCTTGGAAAACCAAGGTTAATAATTTACATTTAATTTTACCTACAAATGGGAACATGCCCACAGGACATGAATATCCTATAATTGCACAGCATACAACGGGGGTGGGAGGAGGTGATTGGGATTTCTTCTTACAGTAGTTTCCAATTATTCCTATTATGTGTTGATGTGACAAATCTGAAGTTTGTAGAAACTTGTATCTCCATGCATTATTATACCCTTTCAGTCCTTCGTCTGCGTGCCTCCCTCTCCTATCAAAAATAGAGGTGGTCAGCAGCACCAAAAATCAACAGGCGCGCAAGCCGGGCTCCACCAGGACCCTTAATAACAAATAAACAGACGAAGGCTCAGCACTTGTGAGGCCACTGTTTGTGTGTGGACATTAACATACCCTGAGAAACCTTTATATAGACTTGTCTGTATATGTGTGTGTTTGCATACATATATGTACTAATGACATTGTATATTATGCATAAATGGCATATATGGGGAAATATTACATGATCATATACATATGTTTCCCTAGGTTAGTTGTAAACTACTTACCTTTTAGTCACTTAAATATAATTATAGCAAAACTGCACAAATTTGCCAAGCTCCCACAAGAAAAAGTGTATAATGACCCTCCACACCCATTGAAATATGTATGTTTTCCTTGAGTATAAAACACTGTACCGTATGCAGTTTTATAGTCTAGTACAGAAGTGGGA
The DNA here is from genome assembly GCF_027358695.1 of Spea bombifrons. Classification (NCBI taxonomy): domain Eukaryota; kingdom Metazoa; phylum Chordata; class Amphibia; order Anura; family Pelobatidae; genus Spea; species Spea bombifrons. Next base: position 58,208,182 of record NC_071088.1, on the reverse strand, counting down.
TTTATTTTATCTTGCTCTAATAACTTTATTTGCAGGTTAGTATAGTATAGTATAGTATTGTAGGTTTAAAAAAGACTTCAGTCCATCAAGTTCAACCTTTCACACATACCTAGTTCTAAAGGTTGCCATTGTAAGCAGTTGCAATATTTTGGGTGACTTTCCCTGGTCACCACACTTAGATGAATTTGTCTATTATATATATATAATACATACTATGACAAAAACATGTGAAAAGTAGATTTTTTTTAAAAACTGAGTGTGTGATACCAGTAATTAAAAAAAATGGCCAAAAAGGGCTACTTCAAAAATGACTGTACTGTTCCTACATAATACATAACTAAATCAGTGAGATGGCTTTCAAGGAAACTTTTAACATTAAGAAAACATAGCACAAGGTCAGCTTATTTTTTTTTTGACAGAGACACTCACTGGGACTGGACTTTCATAATGCTTAGTAATATCAGGGATTTGTCCTACTTTCTTGCAAAAGTCTGTTTTTGCGAATATAGCCCAGAATGTCCTGTGACCCAAGTCCATGCAAAGCTCTTTGGCTCACATAGATGGAGACAGATGTTGTTCTTCTCAATCTCTTTCACCCAAATTCCAGCCACACCCAGCCCAGGCACTCTCTCCCACAGAAACAAAGCCTGCGCAGCATCGCTCCATTAACTCTGTTAGAGAACTTACAGAACATCGTGCATGTTACTTCTGTATTAACTAGATATTGATACCTGAGCATCAGCAGCACTTGTGATCTATTAAAAAAAACATTCAGAGCATTGCATTTTTAAAGGGACAGTTTAATGTCAATGGCACTCTCAGTAAAGAGGAATGCATATTAAATTATATTCTTCAATAATTTATTCATTATTGGCGATTGAAGCCACTAGTCGTGAGAATGTGTTCCCACTGAACTTGATAGGAGCGAGAGCCACGCATGCGCACAGTGGCTCTGAATAGGCCCGTGTAGCCATTGCTAACAGGCAACGCAATATTAAGTTCCAGCAAAACTGACATTTAATGCCAATGACATAATATAACTTCCTTTATAACAACTGCAGGTAGCCCCATTTTCCACAGAAAGCTGTTGCTGGGTACCTGGGGACCAGGCCAGGACCAGAAAGTCCATTTGGTTCCATGCATGTTTGCTCATGGAGTCAATCAATGTAGGCTGACAAAAGCAATGTCTGTGCTTCTATCTTCATCACTCTGTATGGCGGGAAGAGACAGATAATGTGATTGCAAAGTGCCCTCAGTGTTCTAAATATCTGAATAGAAGCTATGCCTGATCAGCACAAGTGCATGCTTTTAAACGTATTCATTAGTTCGTATAGAATATTAAGTGCAAATTATAAGGTGATGAACTACTTATGTCCTGGTTACTCATTGTACAGCAATGTGGAACCTGAATGCACTGCATAAGTCATACAATCATATAAATCATATGTAGCTAGTGATTAATTTAGCCTGTAAAAAAACACAGTAAAAATGTACCCTCTGAAGGTAGCAGATGTCATTTTGGCATCTGACTGACTGATGCTGCATCAGAATTTGACACACATTAGCTGCAACAAAGCCATATTGAGTCCCCAATTTAGGTTCCAAAATTGTGTTCCTCATGGTGCAGAAACCATATGGAAAGTTATAGCAAAAGGCCATGTTCTGTTTAAAACCTACACAAGAACCACTATACAAAAAAAGGGGAGAAAGAGAGGTAACCGAGCATGTTCAGCTATCCTTACTGTCCCTTATTCTGTGTACTGCATCGCAACGTGTTTCAAGATTCTTCTTCCCTTCTTCCAACTTGGTGGTTGTATTACAACGGTTATTTTGACCACTGAACCCCCAATATTTTGTAAGTGAATTCCCGCTGCATATGGAATCATTTTAAAGGTAGCATTTAAGCTATTTATATTGTCTTATCAAACCTACAGCCTGCTGCCTTCACATACTTAATTTTGGATTTTTTTTACTTGACAAAACACTTGGCATTTCAGCTGCGGTATCTATAACACTGTCCATGAACTCTTTTATGAATTTTAATTGCCTTCCTTAAACCTCGCTTCTCTACTGCTCCGCTAAGACACTGCCTCGCATTACAAACCTGTTGGAATCGGTATTTCCCATACGTTATTGTGACACGTCGACCTTCTGTCTGCCTTATGGATCATGGCACACAGCTGTAATCTTTTCTCAAACCACAGCCTTTCTATTCCAAGAAATACATACCTTAGAAAATAAATTAGTTTAACTTTTCGTCTTATGCAGCCACAAAGCCATGATTCTGATTAATTGGGGTTTAATCCCTAGATGTGGAAAATCCCAGTCAGATGGATCAATACATAGACAGTTGAACAAATTCAACTTTAGAGAAAAGAACAAGTACATCAATATAGCTGGTTCAAGCCAACACCGTGTTCAGTCCTGCTCTATAAGTGTAAACCAAACCCAAGCCAACTCAAACCTGTCTTTTTTGTTTAGTATTTTGTACATTTTCTTCTTTCTGTAGGCTCAGCTCACACACAGTAAGCCGAGCCCAGGGTCTGGATCTGACTTGCCGGCTCTTCTGCTTCTGTCAGATTCGGTTGACACTGATTGAAAGCCTACATGTGTCTACAGGCGGACATGTGCATACAATGGTTATGGATGGTGTGTTTAATGTTTTTTGTATACAGGGGTGTTTACTGAGGTGTGTACAGGATGCATGTGTATAATATAGTGAGTTGCTATGGTACAATCTGCTCAAGCGCACCACATTTCAGTTAATCTATTGAAATAATCCCTGTGTTAGGCAGCACTCAAATTATTGGCAGTAATCTATTGATCCAAAAAAGTGAAAACACCTCAATATCATTTTATTTTAATTTCACTTAAAAGACAGACTAAACACCTTGCACATAACACACAGATGCAGATGTTTATAGGACAGGTGCAGGTCCAACTAGACAACTTTGTCATGCATTATGAAGAGTCAAAACAAATATTTTTTACCTAAAAAATGCATAGCTCAATCAGGTTAATTCCAAGAAATATTGCTCATTAACCAGATCCAACTCAGCCCACCTAGCAAGGAATCTCACTGGGACTGAATGCATAAAATTGGTTGAAACCACCATTTTCCTGCAAATACCTGCTTTAAATGAGCCTAAGGGCACTTTTAACTTTTCCTGCAAACCAGAGATGATATACCTACCCTAAGTCTTCAGCACAATTTTAATTAATTGATCATAAACATGTCATGCATTACTAAGAAAAACTGAAGCAACACACGTTATTCATAATAATATGCCACAGCTAATAATCTCTTGAAATAAACAAATAACTTGTTTGGTTGATCATCTGTGCAAAACTGTGGGAATACTTAAGAGAAAAATATTTACAAAACCCACCCACTACTTTGGTCTACAGTTAGAACCACTTCAAAGGCAAACTCCAAATCACTCCCACATAAAACTGAAAATTAATGGGTAAATTAACGTACTAGTAAAAAATGGTTCATTACGGGAAAAAGAGAGAGAGAATTCTCTCAATAAACCGCTTATGGAAATCATTAAAAATACCACAGCCGCACCTATAAATTAAAAAAAATGAATGAATGAGGAGAAAAAAACTGTTGAAACAACTTTCTGCGCGTCTACAAACATATCCATGTATGATAGATTTACATTGGATATACATGTGTATATAAGCTGTATAAAACAGATAAATGTGTGTTCTGAGTCAGACAGCTGTGTGTCAAGGTGTCTGTATCAGGTTACATCCCAAAACATACACTCCATTCCTTGCATTCTTTACTGGATGCCATAGGTGGCAAGCTCTAGCGAAGGCTCAGTCCCGCTTATACGGATAATTCCACAGTAAGGTATCTGCACCTAGGACTATCGGACCAACTGATATATTTCGGTATATACATATATATTGTTCGAAAATGTGGGATCGCTTAGAAATGTCCTTGTTTTTAGCCATTATAATACCATCAAATGGATCAGAACTAATATATATATATATATATATATATATATATATATATATATATATATATATATAGAATATCTTCATTCTTATATAGAGGCCCTTTATCACTCCCATCACTCTTGTGTTGCAATGGCAGGTTGTATTAGCTAATCCAAGTATAAGTTTAAAAGGCTGACTGACCAAGTGCTGTTACAATGATGTTAAGGTAGCTAGAAATTGCCTTCTTTTCCTATGAAAACACATGATTGGCCCCAAACTTCTGAACGGTAGTGTATATAAAAGGTATATATATATATTATATATATATATATATATATATATATATATATATATATACACACACACAAACACACGCACTCTAGGCGCACACACCCCCTCTATCAGCTACAGATGTTGACCAAAGCATTGTCTCGCACTAATCAGGAAAAATAAATGTTTTGTGGTCAAACGAAATCAAATGCTAAGTGGTAAACACAGCGAGGCAAAGGAGCAAAGATACACAAAGCTTGCACAACACACCCGCCAGCTGGACAGAGCCGTATCACAGGCTCCATTCTTTGCTGAAAGGACCACGGACCTTGGGACAATGTTTGCCGAGGAAAACAAACACATACTGTGTACTGTCCTATTAACACGTGAGCTGCCGGAGCGTGGATAGGTTCACAAGTCAAAAGGCGATGAAAGCACGCAGAGGATGAGATCAGGAAACAGAACGAACTGGATGAAAACAGCATGTCAAAGCGCACAGTGACATGTTAGCACGCACATTACTCGTATGTTACAGATGCAGCACATCATACTCCCAGCAGCTTACTGGGAAAGTGACAGCGGCTGTTGGGACTTGGTTACATTAATAGTGGAAAGGCCAGTGGCATGCGGGGACCTTTGTGACAACGTGATTTAGGGACAGGGGGCAAAGGTCAAGGATTTGAAAGGATCTAACAGGAAGAAACAGGTGGCTTGTCCGTGGCAGTGTAGTCTGTAGCAGGGATCATGTCACAATATGATCGCTCTTGTACAAGTGATTGGGAGTCACAAGCACAGCACGGCAAGCACAAACCTGCTCCGTGTAGATGGAATTTTACATCGCAGGTCACCAGGTGTTGAACCAAACGCGAGCGAAGTCACTGAACAGCCAGAGGACGTCATCTTATCCCTTATCGTTACCGCGAACACCCGCAAACCGACCCCACATATCCCCGGCGCAGGGCTCTTTTCTCACCTGGGTCCAGGGACTCACATTCTGCAGCCCAGAAGACTCCCTATTCGAGAACGTGCAGCGGATGCTCGGTGTACCTCCCTTACACCGCCTCCCCCTTCCCTGCGCCGATCTGCCCCCTCCTTGTCACTTCTCAGGCCAGCGCATACAATATAACATTAGCACCCCCTAACCATGGAGCGCGCACGGACCCTGCCCCGTGTGTAGTCTTCTCCGGTTACAACCTCTCCAATCCATACGTTTCACCCGCCTCTTTCTCGTCCGCCTTTTCCAAAACTAGCCGGGATCCTTTAGCAGCCGCTACCCCTCCCAATGTCCACTTTTCACTACCGAATGACACCTAACCGGGTCTTTACTCCCTCACACCCATTAACCGCGTTCTGCCCTGTTAACAATCCCACCGGGCGCTGCGTTTCCATATCCGAAATCGCATTATTATTTTCAAAGCCTTCCACACCCTGTCGTGTCCCTCTAGCCTCCCCCTGACCTCGTTATTCTGCTCCCTACTACTCAGTGGGCCCCTTGTGGCCCCCACCTTCCATACTGTACCCTTTCATTACCTCACACACGCCTCCTTTCTAATCTCATTTAATGTGATTTTTACAGGGTAGCTGCCAATTATTGTTCTAACTTTTTCACCTTCCAGTCCCAGGCAGGAAAAGAGGCGGGATGATATAATCCTTACTTACAGAGATAGCAATAACCAGAAATTCTGCCTCCTACAGAGATTATCTCCCTTTAAATGTCTATCAGAACAGTAAAAAGACACCACTCCTGGATTTATAAACTGTGCAGTTTAACATCAACTATATTTTTTTTACTTAAACACAGGAGTATTGTTTGTGTGTATAGTGTGTGTCTGTGTGTTCAATGCAGGTGTCCCACTTACATTAAGTATCTTAAATAATGACAAGGTCTCCATGCATGATGACCTGAAGTGCCCAGGTATGCATGTAAATATATATATATATATATATATATATATATATATATATATATATATATATATATACACGCACACACACAGTGTACATGTATATATCATCATTAGAGGTTCCAAGAGATGAACTGACCAAAGGCAATACCCCTCAAATATATACTCCCCAACACTTTTAACTGTAGAGGCACACTTTTGTATATGAAACAAGGCAGGGCTTTAATAAGAATCTATGTGACCTAGCCATAGCCACTTATGTAACTGAGAAAAGCATTGCATTTTCCCATATTTTTCTTCTGTTTACAGTCAGATTATTGTAATGACGCAAAGATACGCTCATACCCACTGGACATTCTGAGCTCATGGAAAGGAGAGGTATCAGGTTATGAAAGAGGAAGTCAACAGAGGGATACGTCATAAGGAGGGAGTCCCCAGCGCCTAGTCATGGTTATCATCACATTGAGGCCCAAGGTGTCACCATACAGGTCCACCTGGAATCCACCCGCTCCCTCATTTGGTCAATCATGCATACACAAGCTTCACTAAGATGGTAGGTGTATTTCTACAGCCTGCTTGGTCCTTGTATACTCATAAATGTGACAAAAGACCAAAGCGTGCAGGTATCCCTTCTCCTCCCCCGCCATCCCCTGGGGCTCTGTGAGCTCAGGGGTCAACAATTCATGGGAGAGCTCCGGGTTAATGCATCTATCATATCAACATTTAAGTTAACATCTTAAGTGTCAAGCAGGTCAGCACCCTATTACCCTTGCTGTAACATGGTGCATTACATCATGTTGGTATCTGGATGTTGGCCTCTGATAACAATTCATACATGTGGTGTCCCAGACACAGACAGAATTATTCCAAGAAGAGGGTGTTTTATTTCAAAGAAAATAATAAACTGCATCCGCTTTTCCAACTTAATCATTAACTAGTATTTGAGGAGTGTATAGCCATATCTTACATTATGTAAGCAACTACACAAAAATGTTCTAAAATGTTCAAAAACATCCTTCCAAAATGTTATATAAAATTAGATTTATTATTAATTCTATAATTCAAATTTAGAAAAAAGTTACATTTCATATATAAATATAAAATGTTGAGTGTGAATATTCATATCCATAGATCTCCAAGGCAAATACAGTCCATGCAAATGTATTTGATGAGGCCTCGTTCATGTCTGAAAAGTCTATAAATTGTTTTCTTTTGTTACTATATTTATTTAGGGTTATTGCAATACACTAGAAAAATATGGTAAATAAAGAATTAGCTATACACACTCGAGATTAAAAAAAAGGCAAGAAGCATGTATCCCCTTTCTATTTTTTAGTGTTCTTCTGTCATGCAGACCTATGAAATCCTCATCCCTCAATACTAATTTAGCTAATAAGCTGTTGCAAGATTATAAAGTATTTCAAACAGAGGAGTGAAAATCCAATGTACTGATGCAACATATAATATACACACACATTAGAGCTCAGTGAACGCCTTATGTTACAGTTGATAGGTGCTGCCATTAGTTTAGCAGACTGTAAACTGGTTCAAGCATGGCATTTTTACTTTATGTTCCCTATGGTATGCTTTATATTTACTATTACCTTCAATGTAAAATTATAGTACAAAGCAGAATGTTCCTGAGAGGGAGACATTTAGAGAGAGTGTCAGAGTGTGAAAGAACATGAATGAGCGTGAGTAAGGAAGAACATGAGAGTGAATGAGAGCGATTGACAACAAATTTTGTTTCCAAAGGCTGTCTGAAAATAAATGGACCAAAAATGAAACAAAAAATTCCTCCAAAATGTTTTTGGTCCATTTGCACAAGCCTACTTGGTATTCACCCGAACATGCATATGCATGTACATATGTTACATTCACAGTTATGCTTCCTATAATTACACCGGAAAGACCTGTACAAATTGTATTACTAGACAAGCTCACATAGCATTCATGCATGCATGAGTGCATACAGACAAGGAGGACTCCAGAATGAATGTTGAGTTACTATTTATGCTTCACAATTGTATTTAGACACGTTCTAATACCAAAATATTGGCAAAATTTCATAACAGCCTAGAAAAATCTTATTCATAATTGATGAAGTGGCAACTCTGGGGGTTTACCAAGTCCTCACATTTATACACAGTTCATTGTAAAATGTATATGAAAAAATTAAAATGTGCAAAAACTTTTAGACCATCTCATTATGATTGCTTACAATTGCAGAAGAAATTCGGAAAACGTTTGCTCCCAGGCGGCCCATGTTGCCTGGTCATATCTAAATTTAGCTCTGGGACAGATGCAGCCCTCCAATATTTTTGGATGGTTTCCAGCTGGTGATGCCATTACATTACAGTTAATGTAATGCCTTGTGGACACCCAACACATAAAGGCTAACAATAGCCCTTAATACTGGAAACCCTGGACAATACCGCTGAAAATCGTTGCTCAACAAGTTCAGTTAAATGAATAAAAGTGATTAAATATTAACCTCAGTGATAGTGTGTACCTTCAGAGAATTAAATGAACCAGACAGCGGGAGTACACAAACAGTGTAGGAAGTAGGTGAGAGTTAGCTAAGCATATTTCTTTACGTGTGCATTTCCTTCAGATATTCAGACTCAGAAAGCTGGCGGCAGGTGATAAAAAATAGGGTGTGACTGAGCCCAATGGAGCCCAGACAGTGTTCTAGATTCCTTACATATTCCCTGCTAGCCATGCAGAAAAAGAGAAGAAATAGATTTATGTTTTTAGATAGTTTGAGCTATATTTACAGAAAATAATTGAGTGTAAAACCAACCAATTCTAGAATGCCCTTTCAGTGTCACGCACAGGGAAGGTGATGTCACATCACACTGTTATGCTCAGAGGTTTAATACACACACCTTTGTGTACCAGACTAGGGTGGTAGTTTTTTTCCTTGGAACCCAGCTGAAGATATTTTTAATGATTGAGTCATCAGTGATTGGTTAATACTGTTTTTTATCTTAGATGTCACATCTGACAAAAGTACGCTAAAACACTGACAAGTACGTTTTTATGACAAGTAAGTCTTAAGCCACAGACTGAACAATCCCGGGCTAAAGTAGTCCCTTGCATGGCACCACATTAAGGAAATTACCAGCAGCATGAAGGATCCCTTCTAGAAAGGCAGCCTTTTACAAATGTATTCAGCATTGAAAAATTCCTGGGACTGGTATGATTATTATTTTTAGATATATATATAGCGGCATCATATTCCTCAGTGATGTACAATGGGTTATCACAAAATAAGGAGCTATCCACCTGTTTTCTATTGAAATGCTTCCTTACAATAACACAATGATAGCACTACAGTCCACCTGTCCTGTGATGCCACCCTGTATTTGTTCATTCTACAAGAGGAGGCTTTTCTCCTTTTCTCTTTAAAGCAGCTTCTCATATGGTTATGAATCTCCTCCCGTACACTGACAGAACTAGAAACAGTACTACTGCCTGATGGGTGGTACGACGAAAGTAACATAGGGTTCTAAAAATGAATCCTTACTACATGAACTGTTCATGTCTCCTGTGATGCTCTGCTACCTACATATTGGCCAACGCCGATCCCTTTAGAGCAAATTTCCTTCCACGAAGTGGATTTGTCATGATTGTTCAGCATAAAGTAGAATTATGAACTTGTCTGGTCACCTTTCAAGACATTTTGTATACAGATGGTCAATCATGTTTAATGAAATATTTCCAAACAGTAAGATATATAAACGATAGGTGGTTTTATTACATTGTTATGCTAAACTTTCCATTTTTAAGCATAATAGAGGAAGTTCTCGGGGCTATACATCATTGTTTAACATGTTAAAAAACAAAACCATACCAGTATTGTGATATTATCATCTATCTGAAGATTAAAAGAACATAAGAAAAAAAACACACCATAGGCAGATGGATACAACCCAATATTCACAACTTGCGCATGAATGTGATAAGCCCTATTTGACTTGCAATAGTAGTTGCACATTTGCTACTAAGATTAGATGTGTGGAGTATCATCAGATTTGGTGTTTGCCTCATTTTTTAACCCAGCTTGCACATAGAAACCTCAGATAAAAAATACCTGTTTTCAGGTAAGGATACAAAACATTCATGGCTTGTTTTGTTTGTGGGCCTCGAGTCCTAGAGTTGAAGATCACCACAAATAAAACTAAAACAATCTATTTGTGCAATGTATGCGTGAATGTCATACTCAGTCAGGAATAATCTAATACTAATTGTGACATCGGCTGCCTTAAGAATAGTGGCATTTTGTTGTGTTTGTCGTAACTATCAAGCTATATATTTTGCCCTGCATGTTGGTGACTTCCAAGCCCATCTTATAACAGTGATATGGTTTAGGGACCCCATGGTTTTGATATTTTTTCTCCTATGTGTGTGAAACATGCAATCTTTCCCTCTTATACATTTGCTACAAAAACAGTCCTTCTCGTTTCATATTATGCTGTTTCCAATTAGTGTTATCTGGTTTCCACACTCCTGGCTGATCATATTGTAACGTGCAATGCTGGATTAACTGTATGATCCTAAGAAGTTAGATAAAAATCAAAAACATATTTTTATCCTTCACGTAAACCTGCATCCCCATGCTTATATCTCAGACTGCATGCACATGCTAAATGTAACTGTACTTTAAAGACATTTCAAAAACCCACCAGACACTACATGTTTCTTCATTGATGTGGCTCTTGATTCCTCAACTATGAATGTCTTAGAAAATCATTTACTACTGAGCTTATTTTTAATACTCTATACACTGTCTGTACCAATGTATATTTGAACACTGGGGGTACCAAGAGAACAATAATATGCTTACTAATCCACATAACTGACATTTATTTATTTTTGTAAGAAAGAAATGAGGGTAAAACTTAATTTTAAAAACTATAGCTTTAGATTTTAAAGTCCAGCAATTTAGGATCCTATGACATTTGTCTGTTGGCAATGACCAACAAGTAGAGCGATCAATAACTTGTTCACCACCTTAGGAGCTAAAAACCTTTGCTGTCTATTCTGCTATTTGACTGTAAATGGAGAGCAGAATAAAAAACAGGCGGCATTTTAGTATACCTAGGTTTTTGGAAATAGAGCTTACGGTCATTTAGCATGCACCACTGCTTTATACGCTGATATATCACAAGGTCTTTCAACAGAGTTTTGCCCAACTGGCATTAATGAAGCATTAAGACATCATGAAGTATTACAATCAATGGAGGAGACAGTTGAAGATTCTTGGATGAAGAGATAAAAGCTTAACGGGGTTCTGATAACTCCAGTCATCGTGATTTACAAACTATATGTCTTTTAACAAAACATTAACTTTCATCTACTGGACTGGATAGAGAGAGTTTTAAACTCCACAAATTTAGAAATTATTGAACTGGCTTCATTTTTAATTTGTATCATTATTTTGGAGGTTTAAAAGTAAGAGACACCTTACCACTGTAAAGTAGAAGTTTCCTATCCAAAAGTCTGTACAAAATCCCCTTATCTATACAACAGCTTCCGCCAAAGTGAGGGAATGACCATGCAGACACTGAGAACATGAACGTAGCTGTTCCCATGATATACATGATATACTTTCAACTGTAAACACTTTTACAAATTCACATTAACAGCTGTTGAACTGTAAAATACACAAAAGATCTACTCCAATAAAATGAGGTGCTACTCACAATGGTCAACCATTGTTGTTTTTTTAATTTGCTTCACCACAATGAAATTTTAGCATTAATGTAATCTACGTATATTACATTAAGATTAGATTAAGACTAGTAATGATCAAACTTCCCTATAATGTGTGCGGCGGTGGAGGGCCTTCTTTTCGCTTTTCATCAGGCTACTTACGTCTATAAATATATACACAATAGCGTGTCCCCTACATTAAAACAACATGCACTTATTCCCCCCTCTATCTCTTTCTTCTGTCTCTTGCTTTTTTCTCACATGCTATCTCTCCCCCTTTATCTTACTTTCATATGTTCCATGCTCCCTCCTTCTTCTTCTCTGTTTATTTTCTGTCTCCTTTATTTTCCATCTCATGTTTTTTATACATATATCTCTCTTCCTTTATTCTCCCACCCCCGCACACGGCACTGTCATACCCCCCCCCCCCCCGCTTATGCACACAAGACTATACGGCTGCCTTCCTTTGCACACAACACTCTGTGGCAACCCCTCTCCTCCTATTAGGATGAACTAACAGGAACCCAATATACAGGGAAGGAATCCCCAAACGTAGCCAGGGTAACCGAGGACAGCGATGGTAGTGAGGTAGTAAGTGCGTAAACAGTCCAGGTCAGGGACACCAGAGAAGCAGCAAAATGGTAAGGGAAACCCTAGGTACTGAAGCTCACAGAACACCAAGCACAGATCAGCAGGAATCATCCCCTTTTAAATGTTCCCGGGGTTTTTGGCCCGCAGCTTTAGCCGGCACAGAGCCCACAAAGGTAAGGGTTCTTTGCGCAGGTATTCAGATGAAGTGCTGCACTTTGGTGCCCGATGGGCTCTACGGGTTGGGCACTGCGACTGCCTGCCTGACTGGCGCGACAGATAGGCTCCTGACATCTCCCTATACACAACACTCTGTAGTAGCCTATCTCCCTGAACACAACACTATGCGCCAGCCTCTTGTCAGGGTGCACACTCTTGGTCACGATGGGTCGAGGCATACAGCAAAGGTCCCATAACAGCCCTGCCCAGCATGACCCACAATTCTTATAGTGATAAGGTACTCAATTTCCAGTATATTTATTCATTTATATTTATTATTTCTTTGTCAGATGTCATGTGTCACTTCCATTCATATAAAAATAAAGTGTAAAACTTTAAAAAGAAAAACAAATAAATGCCAACAGTTTTTTCTAATTTTAAAAAAAAAACGTTTAAATCCCTGGCCCTCAAGATGGTGAGAGTATAATAGTTTTGGGCAGAGTTAAGGGAGATCCAAAAAATAAGTGAATGCAGATATGTATATATGGGCAAGAGCTCTAGGAAGCCTTAAAAGGTAAGCAGTGAATGTGGGTGAGGAGCCAAAAAAGCATATGATGAGAAAACCAACTTGAACCGCTGTGTGGGAAAGTATGCTCTGGATAGATCACAATTTAGAAATTTCTTGCTGTCATCAATATTACAATAATCTCAATAAGTAAAGGGTAACAGAGTGTATGAATTTCAACATTAATGAGATACATACTCTGCATATTTCTTTTATTGCAAAGCAAAAAAAAAATATCTGTTGAAGTTTGGAGGGAAGAGTCAGGTGTCACTCTGAAGTAATACTATAGAGGCATTGTTCACAGAGGTTCTGTTTACTGCAATTATACAAGATTTGGGTCTAGTTTGACAGGAAATTTGAGTACCGCGGTATGAAATCTGGTTTAGCTGTCATTTGTTGATCTATAAGAACAGTACGCTAAAGACAATTAGAAGTGTGATGATACTGTAACAGTTGTCAGTGTAATAGCTGTCTGCTATGCATGGTCACATTTATTGTTGTCTTATTTACATGGTCAAAGTCATTGGAGTGGATAAAGCCAGCAACTGAAAAGGTGGTCAATATGATAGCTGCATGATGATAGATTTGATAGTTTATATTTTCATTGTGTTCCTTTAGCAAATGAATGTTGGGATTCTGCTAAAGCTGGACAGGGTATGATATGTGTTTTGAGAGATACATATACCATCCAAAAAATCTATAAAAATGTATTTCAAACAATTTGGCATTTTTGACAGTTTGAAGTTATGCTTTTTAATCAAAATAATAAAAAAAAAACAAAATAAAAGTGAATGTCAACTCAGAAAAAAGGCACTGAAGTGACTGAAACGTAAACATATATAAATCATATGGATCCAGTGATTCTATGGGATTAAAAAATGTTTTTATAAAGGTAACAGACATCCCTTTACTACTCTGTGCCAATTGGATGAATCGCTGTGGGTGCAGGGAATGCAGACGAGGACCCAGTGATCAGTGATGTATACATAAAGAGAGGACAACCTAAAATAACAGTTTCCTTGAGGTTTGCTATGGTGAGTACACACACGTATCTCCCCGTATGCTCTATTTTTCAAAGCAAAAGTTCAAGCCTTGTACCAGCTAAGCTTCATACAGCAGCTCCATACATGCACTAACTTTCCTTCTGTGTTTACATAATATTGTGAGACAATGGGTTAGTGACATAACATTTTTATTGCACTTGTGTGAGACTACTGCTAAGAGTATCTAATAACAAAAACGTGCACACAATGGCTACTCAGCTCATAACTTCCAAAACGGGGGCCAACAGAAACAAACTTCACCCATGTGTTCTGAACAGGTTTTTTCCTGGTAACTAGCACCAATTCAAAAGAAAAATGAGGCAACCGAACCAGAGCATCAAAATGTATAAATTTAATTGAGAATTTCAGTTATGAACAGTGACAGTGAACATTGATCAGCAGGAAGGATGCGATAATGTGAGATGATGATATGCAAGGATATGCACAGAAAAAAATGCAATGTATTTAATAAAGTACACTGTTTTACTTTAAAAAAAAAACTAAACTCTGAGTACATTTTAATAATATACACCACCATTCAAAAGTTAGGGATCACTTAGACAATTCCTTAAGAAAAGCAAATTTTGTCCATTAAAAAAAACCCCAAATGGATCAGAAATACAGTGTAGACGTTGTTGATGTTGTAAATGACTATTGCAGCTGAAAACTGCTGTTTTTTTAATGGCATATCTGCACTGTGTTCCAATGGCACCTTGTATTAGCTAGTTTAAGTTTAAAAGCTTGAAAATTTTCTTGTTACCCATGCGAGTCACCCCAAACTTTTCAACCATAGTATATATATATATATATATATATATATATATATATACATATATGAAAGCATATTTTTTATATGGTAAGCGACCTTTGACTTATTGGTACCATATTGGGTCTGGACTGCAGACTAATGATGTGGCATTAATCTATGATGTCAGATATGCTGATACAACTAGTGTCATTGCAACCACAACCTATTTCATTACAGTCCGAGCTGCACAGGCAAAACATGCTTTTCACTTGGCTTTGAAATGACGAAGAAAATAGGTATATCTTTCGGGAAACATGTCATTTTCTACAGCTGGCCTGCTAACAGCCTGAGACAGAAAGCACAATAAGTGATTTTCTCTTACAGCACCTGCATTGAGAGACACTCATTTCCACTTCAGTACAGGGAATCTGAGAGTAATAGAGAAGAACAGCTATCCATCTTGGTCATAACAGAATCACTCACTGCTATACACTGCAGTACTGGTTATCCAGAGTAAGAACTAGTTCCCGGGAAATTTTTTAGACGCACTAGCTGTGTCAGATTCTGACACAGATCTTACCTTCCGGGAGGTAAACCTTTAAACCAATGACTTCAAATTATACTGAATGACAAGAAAAGGTCAAGTTGTAGGTAATTTTCATAATTGGGTTTAGTTACCTAAAATCTCTGACAATGACGGATCCCCTTTAATTAAGAACAGAGTTAATTAGCTCTTATAACACTTAGCTTAAGTGGACATTCTCAGGTTCTGTAGATACAATAAGTTACCTATTTAAAATTGTTACTAGTTCTCTAGAATGGGCTACAGTGGCTCTTATACAAATATTGCTGTTGGAAGACATTTAAAGTAATAAGTCTGATATGAGAGTTCTTTAGAATTGATCAATGGAGCGCAAAGTACAAAACAAGTCTGGATGTTTATCAGGCTGTCTTTTTGGGTGGAGTGAACATTTGTTATGTGGTAACTCGTAGGTGAAAGCGACTGATGGATAGGACAGGACAGTCCGTCAGACTCGATTATTAGACTATGCGAAGAAAGTCTTCAATCCAAAGCCTTGTGCACATTTCACTGGTCTAAGTACAGACACAACGAAGGATTATGTAGTGGGTGGGCGTACAAATCTAAAAAGAGATTGTGCTTCATACAAGGCCCTTCTAGATTCAAAACTGTCAAGAGGTGTTAATAAAAGTTAGGAAACCAAATAATATCCGTTACAATGTTCTGGATGATAGTCAATATAATTTATGCCCATAACACAACTCATGGAAACGTAGAATTTGACGGCAGGTGAGAACCGATCGGCCCACCTAGTCAAACCATTTTTCCAGAACTCAAATGAACAAATAATGCAAGCATCAGCACACAATATAACTGAGAATAGTTACCAAAATCAAAGTTCAAAAACATCAATTACTTTTTAAACACTATAAGGCTAAATCACAGGCAAGCTGTTGCTGTTACAAGTGAAAAAGTAAGCATGTAAGAGGTGATTTATGGAATAGTCCTAAATCTTCTAAATCATGCTACATGGCTGTAATAAGCTATACACAGCTCTATGTGAGATGAACCCTAAAACAAGGTTTCCTAATAAGAGGTTCCCCCACCATGCCACGGCATTTTATGAAGCTGGCACTAGGTACCAAGCAACATTGAAAAGGTATTATTACTGTGTGGCACCTGCTAGTGACACTCCTTAGACAAACTCACTTCCGCAGGCTGTGTAACTCCAAATCCTTATAACCTGAAGTAATGTTAGGAAGACTGTTGATAGTACCACCCATCCAAAACACACCTTTACCTTTTCTCTATGCCTTTTCTTTGTTACCACTATTTTTTGTGTTCTTTTCCCCTACATTTACCCACAGTAGTCTTTTGTTTTCTTACTTCCCCTGTATATGCGTACTGTTGGCACTTTGGTCACATTTTAGAGAGCTTACCAGACAAGGAGGAGGAGTGTATTTTTCTTCTTAAGTTAACGTTTATCATGAAATAATAGCACTTTTACACTTTCTTTCTAACCCTTTGGTATACTTCATTAATAGTTCATCCCCGGTGCTTTGCTTGCATCTACTACATATCAAGGACAAAGGACAAGAGAACTCACCCGGGACAAATGCGGTTGACCTGCTGCTTGTAGCTGGTTTGAGGTATTTCAAATGGATATTCTTCACACATGCAGAATGCTCAGCACATACAGGTTATATTTCCGCCTCTGGCTCAAACGTGCCTATTTACCTTCACCAGTATGTTAGGAGGGGGGGGAGTAAGAGAAGGGGTGTGCGTGTTTAAACCAGCCAATCAAAATCCTGTCCGGATAGTCAGCTATTTACCTGTCGCCTGCAAATGTAACCCTTGACTTGTCTAATAACCCTTTCAGTGCCGAAATGTGCTTATAGGCATAGCTCCAAAAAGGTGAAATACTATATCTTACTAGACATTGTAACACTGTAAACCCGCCATTATATTCTGTAACTCTCAAATCCACATATTTTAGACATTTACATTTTCAGAGTGTTTTTTTTTTTTAAATGTTAACCAAATTAAAGAGATGGAAGGTGGATTCGACGAGGACTAGGTCTAGTGTTGTGCATGTGTAATGCATGTTTACTAATGGACAGCATTAAGGGACATGCAGGAACCCAAGTTTTGAAAATAAATACATTAAAACTTCAAACATACCTTGCTGATTAGTAGAAAGTTGGTTCTTCTGAATAAAAAATTTGACCCTGTGTTTCTCCATGTGGGTGACATCTGGGCTTGATGTCTCTAAGGCTTATCCTCAACTGTTTGTGTCTACAAAGAATGCCTCTCTCTCCTTTGTTCTCGGTTTCTTTTCTATCCTCAATAAAACAAATGTCATCTGCCTCCATCCCTTTTTTATACACTGGACACTCCCTTCCTCCCTTCTCCACCTTTACTCTTTTTACAATGACAATCCATTCTCCATCTTTACCCCTGATGCAAACAATACACTTGCTGGCCAATGGCCTTCCTCTCGGTGGGGTATCAGTCATGCTGGGCATTGAGGGGTGGGATTATAGAGGCCAGAGAATCAATCGACAGCCTTTCGGCTTTTGCTGAACACCAGATCCCACAGTCAGTCATTTCTGGATCAGGATTACTTTGCCTCCACATAACCATCATGGGCATAGAACCCTCCTTTACATAGAAGCATACAATTTCAAAGCAAATAAGAACCATTCAGGTCAATCTAGTCTGTCCATTATTTCTGCTGTAGAAATTCAAACCTGGTTTTGTCCTATATTCAGGATAACCACATGCTTATCACAGGCAAGTCCTTTGACACCACTTCTACTGGGAGACTGTTACACTTATCCACCACTCTCTCAGTAAAGTAATAGTCATATCAGAGTGCAGTCACTAGGCGGTTCAAGAGATGGGTGTCATACCTTGTTGAGAAATAACAAACAAGTCTCTTTCCACAAAGTGAATCCACCTGACATCTGCTGGACAGATACACAGGGGGATATACTAGGCTTGATTTATTTTTTGCAGAAGTTCCTGCTGGGTTATATGTCCACAGAGATGCCGACGAAGATTGAAGATAAAAGAGAGAAGAGAAGGGGAAAGATAAAAGGTAGAAAATGGAACAACGGAGAAGGTAGGGAAACATTTAGATAGCATGAGAGAGAGAGTGAACAAGAATGAGAGTGAGTGAATGTGGGCCCATATATTTCAGTCAAAACTGCTGAGCTTTTTGCTTTGTTTTCACCTGATTCGGGGGGGGTCTGGCCTCGTTTTTGTAGCTTCGTATGAATTGCAATTACAATTCGTACAAATCAGAATGTACTGATTACTTCCCCGTAACCAATCAATCAGCATCACACAGGGAGGGCTGATCGTCCAAGAGGGCACGCTGCACCCCCTGTTTTGCAGTAGAGTGACTGCCACCCCCAGGCCCTGACGCAATAGGCGCCTAGACCAGGATATGTTCACTGCCATAAATACTATCTGAATCTCTATTCTAAAATTGCATTTTAATGTTACTATTTATAAGTAATCACACCTGCTACTATAGTTCGCTAACATACAATAGACTATTGTTGTTGACGCTGTTTGTAACGTCATAGGGTGTTTTGCTTTTACAGACAAAGGGCAAGAGAGCCTAATTGAATAATTCTTGTTAAGGTAGCGTTTAAAGAGAAAACATCTGACCGTAAAATTAACACTTTTCTGTTATACAGGCCAAGCAAGCTAAAGGGGTAGGGAAGTTTGCCACATGACACCATATACCTGTACCACCTCTACTGAGCGGCTGAAAAATGGCCTACCACCTATTCGGTAAAATCTAAACATCTATTTTTACCAACATCCCATGAAATGAGCTGTAATGAGTACACGGGTGAAAGTGTCCACGGCTGGGTTGCAATCTACCCTGTTTGTCACTGCACAGTTCTGTATTACGCACTAAAGGTAAAAGCTGATTATTCACAATCCAACAGAACGTAGTCCATGGTGGGAAGAAATGCTGGGATGACATTAAAAGCAGCAAAGCAGAATGAGTCTGAGATAAAAGCCCTAGGGGGATCAGAGCTTAGAACAAATAGGAGGACTCACTGGCTTCTCAGTTGTCAGCTTCTGCAAATATCCTCTACGGAAAAGCACAGCTGGACACGAACACACATATATCACACGCGTTGTTTGGAACACACGACATTATGCAATTTCACAGAGAAACTACGTATATCTGTACGCCCACCTAACTTAACATGCATTTACATGCACTCGGCATGACAAGCCATTTCACACACACATTCACTGCATACTTAAGCACACACACACAACTGGTCAGTTTACACGCACACGCAGCCTATTTTTCTTGCTCTTTCATAACTGTAATTATAACCTAAAATGCAAAGGTTTTAAAGGGAATTTTTGGTTGTTTTTTTTTAGGGCTGCAACAATGAATCGATAAAATCGATAATAATCGATTATGAAAATCATAATCAGAGTGGCAAATAGGGAGGTATAAAGCATATCTGGGGGAGGATTGGCATATAGGGGGATTTAAGGCATATCGGGGGGCACATTGGCATATCAGGAGGGCATAGGACATATCTGGGGGTATAAGGCATATTAGGGGGCTCAGTGGCATATCGGGGGCACAGTGGCATATAGAAGGTATAAGGCATATCAGGGGATAGAGTGGCATATAGGGGGTATAAGGCATATCGGGGGTAAAAGGCATTTCGGGGGACAGTGACATATAGGAGGTATGAGGCATATCTGGGGCAGAGTGGCAAGCTGGGGGTCAGATGTGTCTAAAAAAGAGGGTGAATAGAGAAATGCCATTGTGAGAGAGATAAAAGTGTTAATGACACATCTTAATGTAAATTTGAAGTTTTTACTTTAAGTAAACGAAAAATTATTATAATAATCGTTAGTTGCAGCCCTAATTGTTTTTTTTTTTTGTTTTTTTTTTTACAAAAAATGACATCATTTTCAGTAACCTTTTTTCAGAAATAAGGAGGCGCCTAGCCTACTGGGTGTCGAAGTAGCTCATAAATCAGTCCAAGGCCATAAATCCTGACACCCATAACACTCCTCCCAGTGTCACTGGGAGCTATGATCTCCCTGGAGGTTTATTGGCTAACATTTTAAAAAAAAATCTATATGTATTTTTTATGCTTATGGTCCCATATGCACTGAAAGGGATAAATGTACAGTATATATTGTTTGATTGTAATGTAAGTGTCTTGCATCGATAAAACATCAATAGAACATTCTAGGCCATTTTTTTGGTGTATGGTACCAAATTACATGCCCTGGAACATCTTAATGGAATTAGACCAGTGATTGGCAGAAATGCACATTTAGGACATTGTATGCAGTACCCTGTAGTGAAATTATGTAGGACAGTTCTTGCTTTTGAAAACTGTACATGCCACCTATCAAATATTAGGGCCACCTGGCTGGGCTTGCCAGCTCTCTATTGGGAGACATTGATGGGGGGCAAACTGACTTTCTCAGTATACAAAAGAGAGGGAGACAGAGAGACGCCAAGGATTGCTGTGTTAATCCAGTAGTGTAAACTGATTTACGACCACCTTAGTATTGCTTTTGACTATAGCTAAAGGGAGGTTGATTATGCACTCCCCCTTCTATAGTGGCTGTATTTTAGGAGTTTAATAAGGACTGGTCAAGAAAGATGAGGAAACACGTTTGGACATGGAAACAGCCACTTTGAAGTGGATACTATTTTTAGGCAGCGGGTTCATAGCTGCCATCATACCCAGTTTCAGTAAAGCATTGTGTGGGATAAGGTTGTTAAGGACTGGAATTAAGCAGAATCTACTGCTTTTAAGAAAACTCCCCGCTGGTTGGTCAAAGTGTAGCAGTGTCCATGTAACTGTATAAACTATAAAACAAACAGTTACTTTGACATCACTAATGTAGCTAATGATTCTTTCGGGAGATTGGTGTAAATGTCTGAATGTAAATGACATAGGTCACGTTCCTCCAACCTTTTCAGTGAAGAAGTTAAAAGAATGGTGTAGTTCCGCAGATAGTGGCAAGAATAAGACGAGCGTGGTAGGAACTCTTGTAATAACTGTACAGCAGTTCTTATTTCTATTCCTATTTCATATATTAAACATAAAAATGAACATATGCTTATGCCGGTGACTGCAGGGCAAAGAAATACCGGGTTCGTACATGCACTTTACCATTTCAACAATCAGCCTTGAAGGAATATAATCCCACCGGGGTTTTAGCTTGACTATAGTTAACATGTAAGTGCACACTTATATTTGTGGATGGCTAAGCAATGTAGTATTAACCTGAAACCAGGTGGGTTTATAGTGTATTTGTACTGGGGATGTAAAGCAATAGATGAAATTAAGAGACCACCCATGCTACTAATTGCAACTACCATTCTTGTCAAAAGCGGACATAATGGATCTATACAAATCTGTGATAAATAAAGCAAAGCACATGCCAGATATTTCACACCTAGTACTAATCCACCCCCCATCAAAAAGTGTAATAAATATGTTAATGTTTATATGACCTGACACCTAGATTGAATTCATATATACCGTATGTCAAATGTTAAGATTAAGGTTCCCCTTTAAATAATAATTTGAAGGAAAAAAAAGCTATAATACTACTGATGTTCCAAAATATCCTATAATATGTATTTTCATAAGTTTCCACTAGGAAACATGACATTAATAATCAAATAACAGAACAATAAGAGTCAAAAACACTAGATTTTGGACACTGAGGTTTTGACAAATAGAGAGGCAGCTTTGGAATCCCACCATGGTAAGCAGATAATTTGTTAATTAGTAGTTAGGAAAGATATGTAAATATTTTTTTTCTGTAAACAAAAGATTTTCCCCTACCCAAAATCCGTTCAATAGAAGGCTGCACTGATTAGTATAATGAATGCTTGATTAATTCCTAGTGAGAACTTCATTAAAACAGCACAAGACTGACAGTTTACAGCTGAAATTCTGTAATAATATGCAATGAGACTAATTCAAGATAATTACAACCAAATGCCATTGGGAGGCAGTCATTGCAAGCAAGCCATTCAGACTAACGCCCTATTTGAATATGTAATCATTCTGCTCCAATCCATTTTTTGAATAGAAATTATAACATCTCTTCTAGAAGAAAATGATCTGTTTGTCCTGTGAGAAGTTATTCTACACTACCTGGTGTCATGGATGGATCCATGGAGGCAACAGGGCAATCTCCCAACAAAAAGAGCAGCATGCTGCAGGAGTAGGTATAAAGGGGCCCTGAGTCCTGGACTTACCTCTGTATGTCCCTAATTTTAAGAAGGAGGTAGAGTTGAGTGGGGTCACATAACTTTGCATCTCATGACCATGCGGTAGTAGCTCAGCAGCTCGTAGTGTGTGCAAGCTCAACTGAACACAGGTTGAGGCTTCACAGGGTAAGTGAGTTGCACATGTGTGTATGTTAGTATGTGTATATGTGTGTGTGCATCTTGGTATGTTATTGTGTCTGGGTATGTTAAGGTAAGGGTGCGTGTGTATGGGTGTAAGTCTGAGTGTCTGGTTACATTACTGTATCTGGTTGTGTTAATGTGGGCGTTTGGTTGTGTGAGTGTCTACATGAGTGTGTGCATCATTGTTAGTGTTGAGTGTCTGTGTTAGTGTGACTGTCTGGTGTGTTAGTAAAGGTATAGAGTTGTATAGTGTTAGCTATAGAAAGAGCTAAGATGATACATTTATTGGCTAACTGAAGTATAATGAATAGGAAGCTTTCGAGACTATCTAAGTCTTTCTTCAGGCATAATATGCCTATGATGAAGAGACCAGGTTGTGTTGCTGTGGGTTTCTGGGAGCGTGTGTTAGTGTGAGTGCCTCTTCCGAGGTCAGGCTCTAGATCCGACCCTGCCTGGCCTTGTGGGGAAGACTGTCCCAGCAGTTGCAGAGACCTCCAGGCTAAAATAGCTGTTGGGGGTCAAAGGGAAAGCTGCCAGGGGTCCCTAGGTTAAGCCTGAGCCCAAAGTTCAGTGTTAAAAATGGTCCTGCAACTCTCTTATGTCATTTTGCATTACCAAGGACAGACCTCTGCAAGAAGAGATGGGTTGGTACTGCATGATCCATATGTAATGTGGGAGATTTCTTAGAACTCTTTCTGAAGGAAACTTTTTAGTGTTTTCAGATTCTACGGCAACAACCTAAGAGTTCCTGCTTTTGCGTCACATTAAGTGTTCCATGAAAATGTACGAATGGGTACATTTTTATATGATGGAAAAATTATTTGTGCATTTCAAAGTACTAGGAATGCTGCAAAAGTGTTCACTTCAGCAGAGTAGGTGGAATAGTACCTTTAAGTTGTCATGAAGACAGAACAAGATGTCAACACACTAAATTATTGAGCAGAGTCTATGCTAACACACCTAATGAAAATTATTCTGGAAAGGAGAGTTTTGACTTCTAGCTTTAATTTTCCAGATTTAAACAACCTCCTTCACAACCTTATATTCACACTCTCTGGGTGTCTGTGGCCAAATCGTCTTATCTTATTAGATATCTCACGCATAGGGTACTTTAAGCTCCACTTATACTGAACCAATTAACAGTAATTGCTGTCTTTAGAACAGTTAGTAAAATTGCTACTACATCTACATTACTGAAACAAGATGCTGATAAGTATACTGATAGATTACAGGCATACCCTGCTTTTATTATTTCACTGTCAGAACACTCACAGGTAAAGACATAGTTGTAGCACAACCATTCCCCTGTTCACATACCCTTGCTTCATGAGAACTGACACATAACAGCATTTCGCCAGCCCGTCAGTCCCACTTTTCAGCCTTTTTGGAGCATTTTGTGTTGGAAATGACCGGGCGATTGTTGTGCACTGCCTTCACTGATAAGTGAAAAAAGTAGTGCTTCACTTTAGGTACAGTTTCGTACTCTGGACCCCATTGTGTGTGATAATGTGGGGTATTCCTGTACTTTATCTACAGCCAACCAAAGACTAGAAAAATATCCTAATCTGGGTTATCACATTACAGGTCATTTAACAAAGATAACCAAAAGGGGATCTGCTTCCCTTATATGTATCATGCACTCAATGCGAACATTGTTTTTAGCAACAAGTCATTGCACATACGAGTGCGCAGTTATGTTAAGGACCAAATAAACATAATGTAAGAGTTTTGCACCTTACATATATGTGCGTTACACTGTATGCTTGTCTATCTGTCATAAGAAGTCAGGTCTCCGTACCTCTGACCTACGAAATACTTCAGAACCGCTTCAGAGCCAGTGGGCTGTTACAGACGTTAGTGTTCTATTGATTCTGTCTACAAACAGACGCAGATGGATGGCCAGCCCAATCAACCAGGCAACATAAGATATTTGTACCTTTCACAGAAATCATACTACATTAGTTGTTTTAACAGACGTGTGATGGGGAATGCCTAGTACAAATTGCTAACGTGTTTTATTGCCTACTTCGGGCTGTGTTTGAAGCAGGTACTGGCACACGAGCCTAGTGGCCCTGCTGTGACCTGACAAGCCTCTTCTCTATTTGAATTTCTTATAGATGCTTCTAATTGTTTTTTTCCCAGCCAGCAATGGGCTCAGCAGTTACCATGGAAACCTGTTAGGCAAATGTAGCCGCCCTTTGGACTGCAGGAAGGTGAAACCCCACAGAATTCACATCAGCAACAGTGAGGAGAAGACAATGATAAACCCATGGCGACCAATCCAAGAGCAGGATGCTGTGACGTCACGTGTAATATTGCAGAGACACAGAAGGCTAAATGGAAGCAAAGCTAAATATAGACAGCCTTGTATACACACTGTTGTGTGTCTAGCTTCGTGTTGGGCTTTGCACACATCCCATCCAACATATGTATTAGACACATGCAGTTTCTGTATTAAAACTGCAGTTACTTAAGCCAGAATCAAAGAGAAACAACTATTAATTGCTATTCATATGACAACGTTTACTCGTGCCATGTCTGAGATGGGAAATGTCTCAGAAATTCCTATCATTTGCTTTCTTACCCCATTCCACTTTTCCCACTTTACCCCATTCCCTTTCTGCCCTATGAAACCATTCTAGAGGCAGGAAACTGGCAGCGTTCTGACATCAGGTAATAATCTAACAGTGATCACGATGCCCAAATCAAAGCATACACAGTGCCACGCTGTCTGGTTTCACACTGCCTCAGGACCTAACCTTAGATTAGAAACTGAGAATGCAATGTGATAATTTTGAGACTAATTATAAATTAATTCTGCGTTTATACAGCACCAGCATTTTCCTTGCAGCAATAAATGGTGCATAATGAACACATAGCAAGTTAGAATAAACAAAGTTAAGCAGGGAGAACAAAATCTGCTGTCTAATACAAGCCAGACAAGGCTTTGACATGTTTTGTATGACTCGTTCATAAAGGTGTATGTATGAAGGACAACAAAATGAGTGAAATCACACTTCTCATTAATAGCACAAAGGAAGTACTGTAAAGCAAGATCGCAATCATCTCTCACATTTGGCCACATGTGGTCCCTGCAGCTTCCTTCGCATAATCAAGAACTCCACAGAAAAAACTTACCAGAATCGTCCATTCCTGAAAAACAATTATGTTTCAAGAATGGATGGAGGAACATGGTTTGGGTAATTGGCGCTATTTAAAACAATAATAATCTTTCTGGTGGTAAGTTAGTTACAGGTAAGATACCGGTGTTGTTGGTGTCTGCTCTGCACTTCAAAGGATCTTTCCCAACAGACAGAGCTGGAGTGGAATCTGGCTACGTTCCTGCATTTTGTAATAAGATCCAGAGGCTGGCACCAGTAGGACATGTCTGCAGTTAGCTCATTATAAAGAAACATGTCCATGGGGACCCCTCAGGTGAAGGAACCCAAGGGAATGGGGCAATGGAAAAACCTTACCCACTGCCACATCTCATGGCCTACGAAGATTAGCTCCAATGTGTTCAATTTAAAACTAACTCGGCCTTTTTCTTTTAACTCTGAATATGTTTTTTTTTATTTTGCAACCATATGTTTACACTTCCACTATAGCTATTGTCAGGCTGCTATTAATAAAATGTGCAGATTTATAGAGGGTGTTGTAGCGTTATCAGTAATCTAATAGAAACAGATCTGCTCTGTAATGGGATAATGGATAATGTAATGTAACTGCGTATTACTGTTAACGATTCAGAGCTAAAATGAAACCGGTCCCACTCCCCTGCAGCCTAAACTGAATGTACTACAAGAAGTAAAAGTATAGGCACATCAAAACGATGGATACAAATAAATGTTTAATTTCCCACCACTGCTAAAAAAAATATGTGTCCATGCGCATTAATGATACATGCTTGCAGGTGGACCCATAGGCAGGACAAAAAACTCCTAAGCAGATGCTCAGATAAGTTAATCATCCAGGCAGCCTACTAATATCCCTTCAGATATGCACAAAGAGGAGAAGAAGGTTTGACAATGAGGGAAAATGGAGAATGTGGTCAGAGAGAACAAAAGTAGAGACGGCATGGTACCAACACAGTGGTGGTGGGGGAGGAGAAGGATGATGATGATGATGCAGACAGCTGGACCTAGATAGGTGAAAGGATTTAGTAACAGGACACCGAAATATAATGTAATCTCTGCTGCAAGAAGAGAGAGGTGGAGCAGGTGGTATATTGGGATAATACTGGTTTCAAGAGCTGTGTTGAAACGCATCCAATTGCTGCAGGGCAAATTCACACCCAGTACTATCTAGTGATAATTGCATTAACCCCTTATAACCCAAGCAACACAGAAACAAAGCAGTGTATCCCTTTTTATGCTGTTTCAACCATGGCTTTGAGGATGGTCACACCTACCTTGCACAGTCCAGGGCACCTCTGGGGTGCTTGGCAGACGTCTAGGAGGCCCCTTCATTATATCCATTGCAAGATGCCTGTGATCTGTGCATTGTTTGTAATTAGGTATGTCTGCCACACATGGGCCAAGACGAATACAGCTTCTTGCACTGCAATGTGCCTTCTGTGCGCTGATACAGATTGGTGCTGTATGCAGAGCCTGCACTGAGCTGTGATGTATACAGAGTGAGCACTGAGCATGCTCTCAGGATCCCTGGGGATTTAAATCCCTCACGTGACTCTGAGCTGTCAGGCAGAGTGAGGAGATTTAACCCCGTCTGTCATGTTGGATCTTTTTAATTGTATGTAGTGACACGTACTGCACCTACCTATTATCTGTGTATCTATCTATCTATCTATCTATCTATCTATCTATCTATCTATCTATCTAGATACATACACACACATGTCATACTATACCATATGCCAGCTGCCCACATCACTAAATGGCTGCATCATTACAGTTTTTTAGATACACCCCCTTCACTCCAAATTCATTTAATTTTATTGACAGAAAAAATATCCCACAAACAGGAGCAAGACTAAATGTAAGGAAAAAAAACAAAATAGTATCCATACAACAAGATTTATTTTAGTATAGATTGAAATAAGATACATAAATATGTCCCTCATTGACCGAAACAGTGTGCATTTGTGTAAGTGTGTAGATGTTACTCTCTGATAAAAATGGGTCCGCTACAGGACTATATGTGTTCTATTATGTCTTGAGGTATGGCTAGAGATTCATTGGAACGCTCTCCTTTTATTTTTATTACCTTAAAAATGAGTTTTCAAAAACATTGTGTCATCGTAGGCATCATCTAAACTTCAATGCATACGATACCTGACTGGTTCCTTTAATATTATATGGTGTCCTTGCAAATGCATGGCTGATCCTACATTGGCCTCCTTGTGAACTATTTGCTATTTATGGGGCAGGAGATGTGTTCATCCAGTCATTGGGGCCAATCCTCAGACCAGCAAGGAGGTACTGAGCTTCTAACCAAGGCAAATCATTTATTTAATTCTCTCAATTTTTTTTATTTGAAAGAATGCATTTTACATAATAGCATTAGCATATTCTAGCACATATTTAAGTGACTTCAATATGCATTCTTCCAAAATGAAATAAATTTAACAAAACAAAATGATATCTCATGCATGGCAACTGCCTGGGGGAAGAGGCAAATCCATATACAAAAGGGACAGCACAGAAATTCAAAGGGACTACGCAGCTTTCAATTGCATTAAACTGCATGTGATGGCTGGAGTGTCCGTTTAATGCTAAAAGAAAACATATTTGTTTTTCATTTAAGGGTTACATAAAAGCCCGTAAAATGGAAACACAAAGTTTAGAAGGCATAGCGAATCTCACATCCAGTTGAGCTCCATAGTTGAGTCAATACTTAAATCACTGGGGATGCAACTCAGGTCAACTTGTGCAAGTTTTCACAAGTTTAAAAAAAAACAACCAAACAACAAAAAATATTTTTCATTTATTTTTTTACTTGACCCCCAATGGCATCACTGGGAGGGCAGAAAGGGCAATGCCCCCTACTCTATATAGTTCCCCCATATGCCCTTCTAACTGAAACGCTCTTGGTGGCTGCCTGCCTCTGGAGGATCAGGGCCAGTTGGGGAAATCATACATCTCTCTCTAACCAAACTGAACTAAAGGGAGCAGGATGGTTTTTTTCCATACATACCTGTTTCACTGCTCCCTCACAAAGCAGCTAGGGATGCTGATGATGTCATTTGCCAGCACTCAGCATTGAAGCCCTGCGACAGAGCAGTGAGACAGACCTAGCGCTTGCACCACATAACTTAAGAAGGTAAGTGAAGGGGAGAGATAGATAGGGAGAGATAGATAGTGAGAAAGAAGAGATATAGCAAGGTGTATTGAAAAGGGTAGAGATATTGAGAAGGGGAGAGATGGGGGAAATGCAGAGAGGTAGTGAGAAGGGGGAGATATTGAGAAATAAGGTAGATGGGAAGAAAGGGGAGAGATAATGATAAAGATGACAGATTGGGGAAAGGTGGAGAGAAAACAAGAAAGGGAGAGATAGTGAATAAGAGGGGAGAGATGGGGACAAAGGGTATAGATAAAGATAACGTAGAGAGATATAGATAAGGAAGCTGAGAGAAAGAAGAGAGATGAAGAGAAAGGTAAGAGATAATGAAAGATGAGAAGAGATCATGAGAAAGAGGGGAGATAATGCAAAAGGGGAAGATCGAAGAGAATGGGTGAGATAAATACAAAGGGAGAGATAAATAGACAAGGGAGATATAAATGGGGTACAAGAAAAGGGATGGATGAGCAAAAAAAGGGAAGAGATAATGAAAAAAGGGAGAAAATGATATAGGGGATAAGTTATGAGAAATGGGAGAGAAAGACTGTGTTTGGATGTTAGAGAAAGTATGTCTAAGGGCAAGCAAGGAAGATGCAAGGACAAGTGTAAAATATCTACAGAAACATTTTCTTGTTTTGTGATTAATATTTACATAGAAATCCCACTGTGCAATTCATTTATTAATACATTCAGTGCCAGACATGCTGGTATTGAACACAATGTCCTTCATTATCTGAAGGCTGTCATGTTGGGTAGTACAACACTGGCCTCTGAACATTCTGAACAAGAATTTTGGAAAGTGATAAAACATCTAGGCATAAAGATGGAACAAATGAACCATTATGTTACTCTTGCACAGCACACACCTGCATATATAGTCCGCCTGTTTACATTCCTATATCTCATAGGACTGAATGGTATTTTAATAATGTACAATAGTCTTCTGTTTATAGAATACATAGATTACATTTGAGATACTGTCAAACTCATGCATGACACACAGTGCTTGCTATATAGGCCAATACTAAAGCAAATCTCCATGTGCCAATTCCTGAGCCTCTAAACCTTGGTCCAACCCTCAAGTGACCTTTGTTCTGTAAAATTTTATCAGCAGCTCCATGAATGCCAGTAATGTTTCACTTACTTGATATAATACTCTGATCCCTGTGGTGTGAAGCCATATTCCCAGCCACGAGGCAAATCTGCAAAACACACATTATTGTAAACATGTTAAACCATGACCCTCAAATGACACTTATTCACAGACAGAGCTATAGATATTATAAGTAACTCAAACAGGCCACTGATTTGAGCAAAGGAATAAGGGACTATATACCTGCTAAAATAAGCAACAAGGAGATAAGAACACATGACATGTATAACGATCAAACAAAAACCCCTACACCCACCAAAAGCAATCTGGAAATTAAAAAAGCTTGTCAGATCCATGGAACACAACATCGTTTAACAAAGAAACCTTCTTCAAGGCTGCTAACACCACTGAAAATAAAGAAAGGGATTTTGCATTTGTAAAGACCTTAAAGCTTATTCTGTCATTCGTCTTACATTCAGTATGTACATTTTCCTACATGATGTATGTTTAAATCAACTCACTGTATTAACTTCTACCACGTCGGCCGTGGAGTGGTTCCACCTACGTACCACCCTCTTAATTAAGTAAAACTCCTTCACATTACACATTCCATCTACACTACATGACCGAAAGTATGCGGGCACCTGACCATCATACCTATGTGAGCTTATTGGACATCTCATTCCAAAAGCTTGGGCATTAATATGGAGTTGCCACTCCCCATCCTCTTTTATGACTATAACAACTTCCACTATTCCAGATAGTGAAGTTGATTCATTATTCCATCATTTCCACTGCTTCAGAGTCCAGTGACGGCATGTTTAACACCACTACAGCCAGCGCTTGGCATTGCAACATAATGAAAACCCATTTCGTGAAGCTTCCATGAAAACCCATTTCGTGAAGCTTCCATGAAAACCCATTTCGTGAAGCTTCCGACGCCCAGTACTTGTGCTTATGTTACTTCCAACATGTTTGAAACTCTGTAGTGAGCGATTTTTATGCGCTATATGCTTCAACAGCCCCACTCTGTGAATGTGTGGCCTACCACTTCATGGCTGAGCTGTTGTTACTCCTAGACACTTCCACTTCACAGTAATAGTACTTCCAGTGGACCGGGGCAGATCTAACAAGGCATAAATTTCACAAACTGACTTGTGGTAAAGGAGACATCCTATGACAGTGCCATGTTTAAAGTCACTGAGCTCTTCAGGACGACCCATTCTAATGTCATTGTGTGTCTCTGGAGATGGTTGTCTATGTGCTTGATTTTATACATTGATTAGCAATGGCTGTCACTGAAACACGTAAACTCAATAATTGACATTCATGGCATGTCTTGGGGTAGACGGGTTTAGAAAGCAATAAAAGGTATTGGTATTGAGGCATTCAGCAATACCAAAAACTGCTGCAGGGACCCCATCTGATCGCTCCCTGTAACAACAAAGTGCTGTAATGTTCAATACAGTGGTGGCCCCCTGCCATATACCCTCAAACACCAGAATCCCACCCAAGGACGCACTGTGACTCCCATCCAGCAAGGTAGCAGGTATCAAAGCTTCAAACTGAAAATTCCACACATACCAAATGTGGTGTTTTAGCCACCAAACAACCTGACAACCCTATGTATGGGTTGTATCACTGTACTCAGGAGATGGTGCTGAATACATATTGGAGTGTTGTTTAGCTGTGAAATATACGAGGAGCTGTAAATTAATATCTGAAGTACAAAGAAAACTCACATAATTGAAATACCAAGAATTTGAATTTACATTTAAGTCTTGTGTAATTCTGTTGGTTAAGTATGTTTTCTATGTTGTTGGGGAGGGAAAGGATTAGTCACCCAAACTAAGATGGAAAGCCACACTAACATATTGGGCAACCTTCTGTTAACAAATGCACCAAATAGCTCTAATATGAAATGTGGAAAAGTCCATCTCACCACTGCTGTTTATGTGTCCAGTCTGAAGAGTGTTTCCTGATTGTGGATGAGGCCACTGTGTGATCTCTTTTTCATCACTGCGTAGAGAATGTAACATGTGTTACTGCAAAACATCAATTCTTTACAAATAGAATATTATTACTTCCCTAACCGCATAGGAGCCTACTGGATTGTGGTGTCAACATCTTGACATCCTTATACTATGAATAGGCAACACAGTCAGTATCTTCTCTAGGGGCAGCTTGACTGGCTCTGTATATTGCATAGTTAAATCAGAGAGACATGTTTACCCGTTGCATTATGCAGGGCGTGCTCAGCATTTCTTTTTGGGGAAGTAAGTAGTGACAGTGCCCCTGTTCAACCTGTGCTGAGGAGCGGCCTGGTGATGTCATTAACAAAAGAAATGGGCTAATTAATGTACAAAAACAAATTGGGGCACTATTATGCTATACCCATTGAAATTACAACCCTCCTTCAAACTATATATCTCAGTCCAAAGGCTGCTAAATAATGCAGATTATATTTAAAGGCTGAGTGCAAAGCTTTTGGGTGTTTATATATATATAGCTACATTTTTGGCTAATAAAGACATTTAAATACCCATTTTAGCATGGAGTGCATTTTTCTAGTTCTTAAACTGGTATCTGCATCACATTTTATTGAATTTCACCACTTCCATTTTTTTCTTTTTCCAGTAGTTTTGGAAGGATGTATTATAAACAGTTTGAGTGGCTGCAGAAGTACAAGGGAGGTAATTAATCAAGAGCAGGAATACTGCAAGAGCCCGGTTACCCAGCAAAATATTTAGACTTGCTCACTCACTTAATGAAAAAAACTCTCCCGTCGCTCATCACTCCATAGGTCCAGTTATCGGGCAGGTCCAGCCACCCCATATCTTCAGACATGGCTGATACCTTTTATTAATGATGTAAAAAGCAGTCACCCACAGTCTTCATCTGAAGTCTCCTACTTGTGCGTTTGCCTACAGAAAGATTGTTCTATAGCCCCTTTTTAAGCAAGAGACTGGACTCTGAAGATCTCCTTTCTGGTCTGGATCACTGTAGACAACTCAGCGTGTCTGCCTAAAACAATAAAAATCCATTCTGTAGATTTCATTAAGCAAGGTTACATACATTAAAGTTCTTAGTTATGTTTATGTGATCCTACTCAATAAACAACACGTCACTAAAAGGTATTATAAATTCCTTTATATTAAACAAACACAGACTGTGTTTGATGACTTCTTTGAAGAAACATAACTTTAAAAGTCTCCAATTTTTCATACGCAATGCCTATAAAAAAACATATTCAGACCTTTCACGAATTATCTCATATTACTGGAACATTGGTTTTATTTTATTTTGTGACATGATAACAAAAAGAGTGCAAGCAGCAGTAAAGACAGGTGTTCATGAGATGTAGGTGGGAGAGGGGAGGGCAGCAATGTGAGCTGCATGGTTGAGGGGAGAGGGGTGCCTGTATGTATAGTTTTAAAGTCAATGTGTGTGAGTATACATGTATAGTATGTCTATAGCGTTAGATAGTGTGTGTATGTGTATTAGAATGTGCTGAGTGTTTGGGTGTGTCAGCACATGGTAATAGAGTGTGTGTTAGTGTTCTTTGTTTGCGTGGTGCGTTACTGTAAGATGTTAGTGTCTGAGGCTGAGCCTCAGACACTATTGTGTTAGCATACGTTTATGTTACCTTATTGGTGTTAGGGTGTGTATAATGTCAATATATGTGTTCGCATGTGTGTGGGTGTCAACATATGGTGCTAGCATGCATGTGTGTCAGCATGTAGTTGAGCCTAGGGGATTTAGGAGAGGGACATGAGGATAGGGGAAAGTGTGTGTAAGTTTATGGTGTGGATGTAACAAAAGGTTTACACATTAGTACAGTATGTGGGAGGGTTAGTTACGGGGGCATTGAATAAATAATGTGCCCAGACGGTGCTAACCCTAGGTTTACCCCTGCATGTGATAAACATAATGATTTTCACAATTAATAAATAACCCATGCCTATATATAGTAATATATTTATATTAACAGAAGGACTGTTTTTGCTTTTATTGTCGGGGGTACCTGTTCATATATAAAGGGCACTCCAGCCATCATAGGCACTTTAATCATATAATAGCAGAGTTATCCCTTTACATTTTCATGGTGTCCCCTTGCAAATTCTCTTTAGAATCACATTTTTAGAGCGAAATTTGGTAGTGCAGATCCATAGATTTAGGATATAAATTAATAAAGATAATTTATTTGTCAGGAAAAAACAACTGACGTTGAATGAATCTCTTGGGTAACAGCCATGCCAACTTTAATTAGCTTTAACCTACCAATGAAAAAGAAGAACCAGTGCTAGCTGGGCTCACGCATCAAAGAATGAAAGAGACCACTAAGGTAGGGTGACCAGGCGTCTCTGGTTTCCGGGTACAGTCCCCGGACAAATAATGTCCCCAGACATGTCCCCGGATGCAGGCCCGGATTAACATTCACTCCTGCAGGAGCACTACTGCTACCTACGGAAGTCTGCGAGCGGCACCAAGAGATCTGCAGTTCAGGTAAGGGGGTGGGGGAGGTGTATGAAAGAGTATGTGTGATTGAGGGAATGAATCAGTATCTGTGAATGAGTGAATGAATGAGTATCTGTAAATGAGTATATGAATGAGTGAATTAATGTTTGTGAATAAGTAAATAAATATATGTGTGTGATAGCACTGATATGTAAGTGGGTGGGGGCATGGCACAGAGAGGCTGTTTGAGGCTAGGATGCCACATGGAGGCGGTTTGAGGTTAGGCTGTTTGAGGACAAAGATGGTAAGCCCTATGCTTCCAATCTGGGTGTTAGTTTCTATGGATGCAATCTGGGTGCCAGGGCTGACATGATACTAAAGGGGAGGCAATATGCAAGGGTGTGGGGGCATTAATTCACAAGGGGGTGCTGGCTGGGGGCATCTCATAAATCAATACTAAAGGGGGGGCTGGGTGTTGGGATAAATATAGAATGTGGGGCTAGCTAGAGGCAATACACAACGGTGTGGGGGCATTAGGGTGACCACATTGGCCATGTTTTCCAGGACACATATCATTTTTACATATTGCTGACCAGCCCAGATAAAATGCTGCCCTGCAGTACGGGGACAGCATTTCATCTGGGCTGGTGGCATCAATACACAAGGAGGGCAGCTGGGACCATTACATAAATCAATACTAAAGGGAGGGGCAGGCAGGGGACATAAATACACATAGTACTGCCTATGGGTAATACACAAGGGGCAAAAACACAAAGCAATGTGGAAAATCCTTTTTTTTATTGTTGTAGCTTAGCCTGTGCGGATGTTGGTGCCGGTGTGGCAGAGCCTGTCCTGGTGTGTGTTTGGGTGTTGGTGTGGCAGAGCCTGTTCTGGTATGTAGAAATAAATTGAACCATTTATTTTTTACTTATCCAGAAATAAAACTCCCTCTTGAATTTGTAG
Organism: Spea bombifrons; assembly: GCF_027358695.1. Lineage (NCBI taxonomy): Eukaryota > Metazoa > Chordata > Amphibia > Anura > Pelobatidae > Spea > Spea bombifrons. The sequence goes on along the minus strand of NC_071088.1, from coordinate 58,172,458 downwards.
TCACTTCAGAGGACAAAACTTTCTAGGCCCAGAAAATAGGTGAGAGGAATAGTAAAGGTGTTGTGTTATTAACTCTATTTCAATCTGCATATTTCATTGAAAAGGATTAATCGCACTAAATTGTGCCTTCAAGCGTCCCATGTATGATGACTTTTATTGCGTGTTTTAGGTATTTGTGAGTGTTTTTTAGGGATTGTACTCCCAATCCCACCACATAAAATTCTATTTTATACTATTTGCCTAGCATTGATGTCATCTCTATCCAGTACACATGAATGCCGAGGAGTTAAGATTATGTCTATTTTATTTATTTACCTGAAAAAGCCCAAAATCCTCAGCACCAGGCCCATGATGCTTTTTTTTAATCTCATGGGCAAAATGTGAGAAATAACGTATATATCATAAATCACTTCATAAACACATCCCAAATACAGTGCATATATAGTTTGAAGAAAATATGCTTATAAAATAGTTTTTTTTTACCATTTGCCAATTTAAAAAAAATCCCCAAATTTAATTTAAAAAATATGGTCACCTTGCACTAGGGCAAAAAGGGAACATGAGGTGAAATTTGGTTGGTAGGGGTGGCATATTGGTGGATTAGCAACAAAGTTTAGGTGATAAAGAATGGAATATAGTAGCCTGTCTGGAGTTGCTTCCTTTGCATTATATAGATCCAGCTAGATATCCCTACTGTCACTTCCTGGATTAGGGAGTGGGTGGATTGTAGTAGGTTAGCCCACCTGGGGTGGGTGCAACCTAGATGAGATGTTGATTAGTTTACAGTTTTGAGCACCATGTGTAGGACTCATAGTTGTTTAACTGGAAGTGTATGTCGGATGAACCATGTTGATGTAGTTTACGTTGGTGGTATTTGGCAGGACACAACTAGACTCTTAACTGTTTAGTGACCTTAAGACGTATTACATCCTATAAAACAGGCCCTAGATGACCAAGGACATACTAGTTCATCCTATGGTTTTTACCCCCGCAGAGATCAGGGTGTCATTCGACGGCCTTGTGTCTGCTCTGTCAGCACACGCTAGCATCGACAGTTTAGTGCTGACCAATCTAGTGTAACGGTGCTCGCCGGTTACACCGGTGTGAAGGAGAGTGGCTTAACAGAAGTTCAAGCATTTTTAGTGTCAGGACTGACATCGCCAGAAATAACATTGACAATAAAAAGGTTCACAAAGGGTCTATACAGATACCCCTGAGACCTCTGATGAGCCCTCCTGCTTTATTACCCTGCCTGCCTCACCTGAAGCCTATGTCATTCACACCTGACCTAATGACCAGGCCTATATCTGACCACTCCCCTGTTTGTTAGGTGCCTTTACATTAAGACTGCGATGACTTTACAGGCTGTGTAATCTGGCTCCTGATATCCTGTGATTAAACCTGCATTTACCTGACTAAAGAACCTGGTTCCATTGGAATTAAGATTACCAGACTCAACTACAGAAGCCTGTGTATCTTTATAAGAAGTCTTATTGGAACATCAACTCTGCTTCATTGATTCTGCTCGTCATAGTTACACCTGCTACAGATTCCAATACTCCAATAGCTCCAATATCTCTTGCACTTCAGCTATTAACTCTGGGGTACGAGAACTGTAATCATCGGTGTATATCTGCCTACCTGCTTTCATAAGCTATTGTTACTACAACAGCTCCAATTGGATTTTCTCATAGACTTCACGCTATGAACCTTCATGTTGGTTATCTTATGCTTTGAATTGTCTGCAACAAAAGATATAACTCACCTGCCTTGGATTAACTCATCTGTCTCTGGACTATTGTGTGCCTTATTTTCCTTTTGTACTTGGTTCTCATTATGAATAAAGACTAACAATCTGAATTAACCGTAAACCCCGATCTGAGACTCTTTCCTGACCTGATAACACTCCGATTAGCAGCAATATAGATCAAAGTGAAAAGGGGAAGAAACAGTGTTTCATCCTCTTTAAAAAAAAACATTTTAAACAAAAAAATATTAAAATTAATCAGTGGTATCTAATTTTGTGGAAGAAATCCTAATTAAAATAGTTTTTACTGTTTTTTGAGATATTATTCATAACTAATGACAGAGTATACAAAAAAGTGGTAGAAAGTGCAAGCCCTATCTGTCCATGGAAACCAATTTCTGTGGGTACATTAAACATGGAAAAGGGGAATGATGGTTGAACAAAGATATGCTAAATGTGGCAAAAATGCTCCAGTGGCTTGGAGGGGGAGAAACACCCGGTAACATAGGGGTTAAAGGCAGACATCCTCTTTACTTAGGGCTTGTTTCTACTTATCAAATTTTGGTATGTGACAGGAATTTAAATTGTTGAGTGAATTTATGTTTATGTAATATTTGAATTTAATGTTATTTTCCATTAACCCCTTAAACCCTTCTTTTACCGCGGCTGTTTTAACATTTCTGCTGTGTTTATTTATTTTTTCTTTCTCATTTAGCATACCCCCATACATTTAGGACAAGAAAGGCTTTCTTTTCCTAAATTGGAATTTTGGAATTTTGACATCTGGCCATCTTCCACCCATGTCCTATTTAGGACATATTTCAAGCTGGTCAATTTAATTTACCACAATCAAACCAGCACCATAAGTTGCGCTGCATCACACTACCCGAGCGGGTAAAAAATTTGTATTATTTTTTAAATTGTTTTGAAACTTACATGGATGGTTCTCCTTATGATGCCATGGTGACATCACTGGAGTCTTTATCATTTTTAAACCTTATTACATTTATTTATTTTTTAACTTTTTATAAATTTTAATATTTTTGGATTTTTTATTATATATATTTTATAGGCTCAATCCAGTACCTGTGATCAACCTGAAGGGGTAGCTCAGAGGTCTCAGGAGCCTCAATATCAAGGAATTTGGACAACCCCAGCTGTGTGAAAGTAGGGATAGTTGATCACTTCCTAAGCTCTTTGCAGCAGCCGTGGCACCTCCATCCTCAATATGGCAATTGTGATCTCTCCGGATAGTGATCACAGGGCCCCGCAGATATTTTTGTGTTGCTAAACACTTTGATATCGAGGCATTGTGCAATATCGTCTGAGCTAAGAAAGCGTTTTTTGATCCTTTACAGCATGTTTTTCTGCGATGTGCCAGGCATGTCAGGGGTTAAATATTAAACATGTTGCAGTGTTTAGTAAAATGCTGCAGCCTCTACAGTCCAACACCTGCCACTATGGATTTATTTTAATGAGTTTCATTAATTTCAAAATCTTTAGTCAAAGGCAGTCACCTAAAAAGGATGTAGCCATAAAAATAAAGATACTTGCAGCACCAATATGCTTTTGTATTTTAGGAGCAATGCAGAGTATCCAAGAAGCTGGGCCACAGTGCATGCCACACGGTTTAGGCACTCAAAGGTTAAACATATAAAGACCTTTATGTGAATCCCTTAAATAGCATAGATTAACTGAAGATCACTGTTGAGATAAAATCTCCACCTAAAGGATTTGCTCTCAAGAAGAAAAAACACAAAAATGTTGACAATTACAGATTACGAATATGCATTTAGCTTTTGATTGCTATGGTTAATATCGCCACATATAATAATACCCTCAGTTTTAAGATATGGCTTTGGAATAGTCAAACTCATTTTATAATTTCAACAGTAATAATAATTCTTATTAATAATAATCTGTCCTTGGTAATTCACTAAGGATGAAGGCGTAGATCACTTCCGTGGAGTTGATACATTAAGTTTTACATTTGTTATATGTGTTTTACAGAGGTCACAATTTAAAAAAAGAAGTGAGCTGAACTAAATAACGTAAAGAAAATGTACTGATGTAAAATCATATACAAAATAAGACTAGTGATTTACAGAAGTAATGCTTTGACTTCCTACAGAAAAGATGACAGTAATTGTGCTTGAATTCTCACAACAGTGTATAAATAATATAGAACAGCAATTACAGTGCTGCTACCACAACATGGGTCTGAAAGTCACAACAATGGTAGAAAGGTATACCAGATTGAGTATAGGGGATTTTTGTAGAATGGACTTAAAATTGATGCGGACACAAATAAACCCTATTGCACAAAATAAAAGCAATATAAAGCAGGAATTATTGAAGTTTAAATGAAATTGTGTTAAAAGTACATGGCACCTAAAGCGGTTTTCTATAATCTATATTATATGTATTATGCACAAAAGATGACATGCACCACTACAGATACAGTTTCTGAAAATTATGAATCCTGCCACGAGGTTAACTAACATCAAATTATACGATTACCCTGTAATTTATTACGTATATTAAGATTTTTACCCCAATAAGAACCTTACAGGGGCGTCCACAAGTAAAACAGTGTTTTACACTAAACCAGGGGTTTGGGTTAAAAAATTTCAATATACTGTCTCGTTATACCCACTTAGTTCCTTTCTCTGCTAGAAGGGATGGATAAAATGAATCCATTACTAAACATTTAAATTACTGACATTACTTGAATGTCATCCCGTCATTAGGGAGGCCAACTCTCTTTATAATATATTGTGGAATTGGGGAACTTTCATCCCAGTGGGAATCTATCCAAACAAAATACTGCGTACAGTAATTGGTTAGAAGATAAAAGTTATCATAAACATATAACCTCTTCCTTCTAAATGTTGTTCTGAATGTCCCTTTAAAATACAAGGAATATTTTGAATGTTTCCTACTTACCGGGCCATCAAAACAATATAGTAGGGAAATGTTTGGTGCCAAGTTGTCTGCAGTCTCATATTTTTTACACTGTGAAAGGTTTTGCGGCTAGCATAGTTCTAACTAGTTATTTTGCACCTGGGGCAAATTCCTAGAGTTTCCACCCCTATTGACAAAACACATACATAAACCTATGTTATGCGCAGTAACCTAGACATATGTAGATCTCTAAATAGATCACAAAATTATACGCCAGTATTTCGGCTAAAAAAGGCAGAAAAATATAGTTGAAATATTAGGGGAGGTAGAAGCCCCTAGAACAGATAGACTGAAACATAGCTTAGTTTCCATGTCTGGTACCTGGGTAGAGAGATGAAGCGTCCTCCTTAGATGAGAAAGTATCCGATGAATATCTAGTCATGGAAGTATACCGATCAGAAATTTGGTAATGAAAGAGCTGTGTGTGACCACAATCTGTGTGTATAGGGTGTGAGTCATGGATGCCCTATTTGTCACACAGAGGTGACAGGCATACCTTATCCTACACCTTTCCAAGACACTCCTCCCATCTTAATTACAGGCTTCTGCCTTTCTTCAAAATTCCCTCCACCCTTGGCCCTGATATTCTGGATTTTATTTCCAGGTCATTACAAACATGGAGGAGGTTAATGACCTGTATTAGATTTTTATAAGAACAGTGGATTTTGATATCACATAAACCTTGTCATTTGACACATTTCCAACTATTTTATTATGTATTTTTTTATAATATCAGCATTGTTGTGACTTTTGAGAAAAGTCATCTATTGCTCCAGATTTAGTAAAACACAATCATATTTTAATTCTCAATGCCCACGGAAAAAGCTCTCCGGCTGAGGAATCCACATGTTAGTACTGCAGCAGCACAGGAATGAATCTCTAATGACATGCTTCAATTAAACACCCTTCGGGTTCGTGCAGGATAGGAATTCAAAATCAGCAGTAAAGCAGTTCTGCCACATTCCTGACAGTCATACATCGCCCCCTTGCGTTTGCCAGTGTGTACTACATGTTAGAGACAGTACAGACTTTCCCTACTAGCTGCAGGATGGTATTTTTGCACGGTACACCGTACATCATAACCACCAAGCCATTAAATAGGCCTATTTTTATACAGTCAACTTGTTGTAAGAACACCTTTTTTCGCTATTATAGCTGTTTTACTGTTTTTTTGTTGCAAATGTATATTGTTATTGCATATTGCAATGAACTTGTGTAGAATAGTATCTAATAATGATACAGTAAACAAAACGTATTTAAAACATCTATTGACTATAAATAAGCCGTTAAAAAAAATACTGGTGACAAGCAGAAATAACAAAAAATGTTTAAAACAAAGGTGTTGATTAAGGAATCCTTAGGATACCAGTTCTGACACCAAGGCTGTGGAAAGTCTTTGAAATATGGGATAGTTTGTTAAACTTGAGTCAAACAATTCTCCCCATCTCCAAATTCTATGACAAGTGGCTGGCTTTAGAGTGGGTTGTGATTTGATTAGGTAACATTAAACATAATAAATAGTGACGCTCATAATTATTATATTTAACTTCAACGGAATGTAAAGTGTAGGGTGTAGAGTTTACTCATGCTAATAGTTGCGCGCTTCCTGGTATGTACAGATGCTAGGTGTTGCATAATGTTTAATTGAATTATTTTAATTATTATTATTTATTGGTTTATACAAATAATAGTAATAGTAAAAAATAGTTGCACCTTTACTGGTATGTACAACCGATGTTAGTTGCACAATCTTTATTTCAATCATTTTGTGCTATTATTACCATTTATTGATTTATATAAACAGTAGTAAAAGTAATTTGCGTTTGTCCTGGTATGTACAGCAGATGTTAGCTGTTGCACAATGTTTACTTCAATTATTTTTTACTAGAGCGATATTTTGAGATGTTGTATAGTTATATTAATAATCTTGCAATTAACTAACCGGAAGGTAGTAACCATCTTGGTATTTGCTTGAATGTCCAGTTTTGGGAAATAAGTCCCTAAACACATCAGATGGTACAGTAGCCGCACCACATATTTGTGACGTGTGTGCATATGTGCCCCCAACTTTACAGAACGTGCCACACTGGCTTCAGAATTCCTTGATCGGAAATAGGACTCTTCATAAATTGCATCCTTTTCTTCTGAGGACAGGTCTTCATAAGGAAAACGGATGAAGGCTCCCCTAAAGACATCCGGGTGATTTGCAGCAGAATGTTAAGGCTGAGAAGTGGCCACTATAGCTTGAATATGGAGGAATGTAGACGGTTAACTCAAAATTTTAACCACTGTATTTCATTCCTTTAAGAATCCTGATGGGTATTCTTGCAGATGGAGCAGGCAGAATGCTTAGCCATGGCAGATGCTTGACGTGGAATCCTGCAGGCTTAATCTACATCTTTAAAATAAGTAGCTAACGTCATGCACAAGAAAACAAAATATGACAGAAAATTGTTTCAAAAATGTGCAAAATCATAGCGTACGCGGGCATTAGCAAAAATAAAAATGCAGAAAAAATTGATATGGAGACACAAGGACATGCGTGTACTCCTGACTGCAGCACGACCAGCAAAAACAGGGTGAAGTAAAAAACCCAAACATTTGTGCATGCATAGAAGCTGAAAAACCACACGCACAGATTTAACCAGACTAAATAGGGAAGCGACATAGCTTCATTCTATAATGAAGCAGATGTACAGTTCTCACCAGGAAACCAGATAAGAGGTGAAGGTTACCTATCTGCTAAGGCAGGAAAAGACACATGGGTGAAGAGGAATAGAAGGGTTGTATTGATTTTTTTTGCCCTAACTGAATGGGGTTAGGAGTCTCTAACCTGTCACTGCTGCCATGGATGGCAAGAGAAAGGTCATTAACGTTAAAATAGAATCACACCTTTTCTGAAATCTAAGCCAACTGAAGACATTGTGCACCTGTGTCTAGGGGTACTTTCTGTAAAGGGAACCAGACCAATATAACATTCTTACTGCCATATTCTTTAATTGGAAAAGGGAATTAAGATGCCCTCTGACAGTGGACACTGGGATCAGGTTATCTTACATACCAATAAATTGTTTAGCTGCACTACTCATCTGAAGTCTCTAAAAATGGGTTATTAAGGTGGTGCCTCGTTCCCTCTATCACACTTACCATTTTCTGGAGAAATACTTTTTTTTTTTTTTTTTTTAATATGGCATTGTAAAGACAGCCAACCACAAGGAATAATGGAGTGTTTGCATAAAAAAATTCAAGATGTTTATGACAAAACATGAGCATACTGGGCAAATTACTAACACCTTACCTCTTTATGATATGGGTTTAGGTCCAGGGCAGATGTGTACTGGTGTTCATATTCAAATAGCTTAGCGCAAAGTCTTTTTTTGTTGACACTAGACTTGTGCGTTCACATTGGTACAAATTTTAATAAAATGTTGTCAATTCATATAAATGTCCAAAGACGAGGACTCCAACTAAACGAAAACGAAGCAGAGAGCTTTGAAATTTTGTTTGCATTTCGTTGGTCTTTACATTCACTCAGACACTCTTACCTCAGTCTCCCTACCTTCTCCACTGACTTCTTCCGGGGGTATATAAGTTAAAAACGTTTAACATAACTTACTGTGAAAAAGTCGTTTATATATATATATATATATATATATATATATATATATAATAACCAAGTCCGAAAAGGTTTATCGTCTCTATAGAATCTAAGGCCGGTAAAGGAGACAAGCACAACTACAGAGTGTCTTCAATTGCAAAAGTGCCTTGTTACGTTTCAAGAAACAAACTAGTCAGGTAGTTTCTGATGCGATACTTGTTGCCATAAAATAAACATAACTACTGCAGCCGGTGCTTCAAAAAAGGTCAGTTAGCCTTCCATCGATGCTTTCATCCAACTACTCATTTGCAATCTGTATTAATATCAACCACGTCTCTCTCTTCCAGGTATGATTATCTTAGTGCATTTGATCCAACCCTGAACCCCTCATCTCCTGCTATGAGAACTTGTTTTCACCTCGTATGTCTCTATCCTACCTGTCACCATACCCTGCTAACTTCAAAGGGTTAACTTTGGCACACTCGTTTAGCTTTCTTGCAATAGTTGAGGTGTGAAACATCTGCATCCTATATGAAATCCCCTTATCTGACCACTTGTGAGGTAGCCCTATAAAATTCCTAAGCTTCACTTGGAAACAAAGCTGCAGGGGCCTCATCCCCAATGGACACCTTTTAAACAGAAAGAAGAGTTACAACGGAGCTAAACTGCAACACCATCATCCCGTGCTATCCTCAGGTAACCCAATCACCCTAATCCCACCTAAGTTTTTACTTTTCCCCTACCCCTTAAATATATCTTAACCCCCTTTCCACCTACACAGTACACATCTCTTGATCCCTTCTGCCATCACCCTACCTCAGCTAACATGCCATTCTCTCCTTTTCTCATAGCTTCCCCACCACTAACCACTCAGGTGAAGGCATCCCCATCATAGTTTTAGATTTTTTATTATTATTGTGATATTATAATTATTCCGAGTGTAACAACGGTACACTGCTGGCACTATATAAAATATATGCAATGTAGAGTTCCCATTTTGTCTTCTAAAGTCCACCTCATTGAAAGTACAACCCATGTATATATATATATATATTTATTTTTTTTGTTTGTTTTTGAGGGGGGGGTTTGAACAGGAGACAGACATACTACAAATACACGAATACTAAGCTCTTGCAGAGGTTTATTAAATAAGAATTATTTTTACAAAGAAATATCTTTAACACTTTTTTGTAAAGTTTCTCTTGCAAAATATAAAAAAATAGGGATTTAATTTCATTTTTCTAAATATGCACTGCTTGATCCTGAAGGGATATACAGAGGATGTGGGCTACGATAGCTAGTGGCCAATGACGCAAAGTCAATGTATACACATAAAACTTATACTGAGCTTATGTTTATGTCATACTTTCCTGCTGCATTAACACTAAAGGAAACAGTGTATTAAAGAGATACATTTAAAACAAGTAACTCCTACATTTGCATGGAATCGACCCTGTAAACCCGGAACCATGAATGTAGGCAACCGTTAAGGAAGAGACACGAGAACACAAATAGAAAGCTAGAACAGTTTTGTTTTTTTAACTTTAGGTTGGTATTTTTATTTGTATATCCGAATTACTTGCTACTGAATAGATGGAAGAAAAAAAACACAAACCACAGCTTGATACTATATATACATACACATCTATTGCCAAATCACCAATGTACATTAGTTACATAAAAATACAGTTGCATCTAGGCAACATGATAGTTTGTCATAGATGAACAAAACCTTCAAGGCGCATTTTTTTTTTTTTATGAAATGTGAAGTTCTGGTAAGTGTAACCAAGTAGTATAAAGTGCTCCAAACAGTGCAGTTAAAAGGATGTTCTGCAAGGCAGTTCTATCCTACTATAGGTTTTCATAACACAGGACAAAGTGCCCGGCCACAAGGTTTGTCCATACAGCCATGACGGTTTCACTGTTTAGGAAATCTAACATCTGGTGGAGCTCCTGTACTTCATCTATGAGAAACTAATGGTGCAACACATGCAGAGCTGACCCATTCAAGAGTAAAAGATAGCCCCGCCAACTTGTTTTTCCAACCAGCTGTATCCTTAAATGCAGACTCTTAGAACCCGAGGGCCAATTCTGCATGGCTAAATACAACTATCCCGGGCCAATATGGCATGCATTCTTTTGCACAATAGACATGTTTATATATATTATACACATGTACATATAGACATCTGTGTGTAAAATAACCTGCTGTGGAAAGGGGATAATCTAATTTCCATTAGCGAGTCTGTCCCCACTGTTTGATTATCAAGCACATATCCTCCAAAGATATTTGCATGGCAAACAGAACTGGCTTGTATTCAGTAAACAAGTTTGTACGCAACAGCTGCTAGATTACCGTGCATACAAGTCTCAAGGGTTGATATGTTATATAAAATTAAAATTGATTAGATTTTTTTTACTTGTGACTTAAAAAGTACAGTTAAATGTAACTCTACTATGTTTTGCCTTTTCATATTTGTCCCATCTATGCAAAGAATGCATATTTAGGATTGCCTGATCAGCCGCTTTTAACAGGACACTTAAGCATTCTACACGGTGCAGGCAAACCTACAACAAATACTGTTTGCCAGTAAGTAGAATTGTTGCCATGATATTAAGGCAATATAAAATCTATGTACTGCCATTCGGAATACAACAGAATAAAATAAATAGGGTCTTCAGTTTTATAGGAAGGCTCTAGGCTTAAATCTCCTTTTCACTCGGATACTTTGGGCACTTTGACAGGGAAGTGTGAAATCAAAAAGGGTATAAAGCATATAGATGCATAGAGTTTAATCTGGCATCAATGAGACACTTTAAATGGCGATCACTGCTTTAAATTATAAAAATATAAGTCTGGCTTTAATTTGCGTTGCGAAAAGTGTAAAGCACCACTGGTTTGCGGACTACAAAAATAAAAATAGATTTTCTTCTAATATGGCTCCCTTTCTTCCCAAAATGTGCCTTTTAGCTACTTAAATATTAAATTTACTATCATAAATAATTAAAAATCAAACTAACCTAACATCCCAAACCTAGGAATCGTATTTAAATCAAGACACGGTAAGCAATACACAGTTCAGGCTTCTCTGTTTTAGATTCAGAGAGTAGCCTGATATACAGTGTATAATTTTAACTGTAATTGCCATGCTTTCAAATTTAGAAGCAATGCAGGGTTCATAGATTACATGACAGATTTGTACAGAATAGTGAAGCATCAGAAGGTGCTATTTTGGAAAGCAAAGAAAAAGTAGTAACATTGCCATGACCGACATTACAGTTCGTAAACTTAAAGTGCCTGAAGTAAAACGGGCAATTCTTCCATTTCTGGCTGCTGGAGGAATATACGTTTACTCCTTCCCTCTACGCAGAGATTTCAGAACGAGATGTAAAATTTTTAAAATGGCAGAAGGGAAAAAACTTCTGCAAGGAGCCTAATGATTACGGTCTGCTAACTACCCCATGTCTCTCTCATACTGTCCCAAATTTTTTGTCTGTGATCTGAGGTCAAGCAGTGTCCAATCACAGCTTCTGTTTCTTGTATGCGCCTCTGGAATCTGCATCGATCCCTGGCAAATTCCTCCCAGGGGCCTTTCCGGTCCTCTTCGCTGCACACGTTGTATACAGTAACTTCATCGTTGAAGGTCACCTATAAAAGACAACATACATGGTGAGAGAAGTAAGACCAAAAGATGCATTTCAAACATGTTAACATCACACAGCCCCACAGGTGACAGGATTAGTAATTCTACAGCAAATGCCGATTATGTATTGCACAGTCAGACTCTAGTCATAGGAGTCCTCTGTAGGCTTCATAGTCGTGTATACCTGTGAGTTGCTTCATTTTCAGGGGAGTTGCTCTTATAAGAAAACTACATTATCTTTTCCATCAAGTTGTTGGAGAGGCCTCAAAATTGCAGCGTCACGCAACAGCTTGTTTAGGAGGATAAGCTTAACTGTTCAAAATAATGCTGACTAAACCATGCTGTACCAATCTGCAGTCATCCACTCCCGATATTAAAAAGCTCAAGCGACGCTCCAATCAAACCAGGCAGTAACCTACAATGCATAACATCTTCGGACAGCCACAGGTTTTGGGAGATAGTGGATGGGAGGTGTACTGCAACAGATGGCCAGCCAGGGAGAACACACACTTAACACTTTTCACTAATTTCAGCAACAATGCCCCCTACTGCCATTACAGTACACCTTAGTGCAGATACTGTAGGTACCTTCGCTCACATCCCTTAAGGCTTAGGTTTGACATATTTCTTACTACTCGTAACACACCTCTGTTGACTTTGCATTTTTCCCTTTTGCATGCAGAGCGCTATATCCCTGCGGAGTTCCATGTCTGTCCTATAGTTACATCAGCCTTCTCCCACCGTGGGTTTTCGGTTTCAGTCCTTTGCATCAGTCTGTGGTTTACCTCTTGGGACATTATTACCAGGGACTCTGTATCACGGCTTCTAGAGTTACAATAATAACTACTTGGCACCAGAGTTGCTTCCACCGAGAACAATTCCAAGCCGTCAATGGCTAAACATGGCCTACCAATTGTCAACAATGTTCAGAGGACTTTATTGTATCTCAGAGAGCCTAACCCCATGCCCACTTAAATGGTCAGGGCAACGTATATGGCTTCAAACAGCAAAATTAAACATAATGCACACAACTGATCACCAATTTAGAGAAAGTCAGGGTTTCAAATACATTTAAGGGATGCGTAAGCGTGATTTATATTGTGAGAATCTCCTCTGGTAAATTCCATTTTCTGAATTGAACTACAATTAGCATTATGCCAAAACACATGAGTATCTGTCACAAGACCAACTGCTCATAAAAGCTCCAAACATCATGACGGATGCTGGTTTCACCAAAAGAAATCTGCTCCTTCAGCAAGACTAAAAAGAGCTGCCATTAGTATAATGACAGCCCTATTACACATACACTAAATAAAATGTAGCAATATTGTGATTGTATAATACTGTGAAAAACTGGTTTAAGCTAAAAAACATCCGTGAGTCACAGTCTGGCATCTGGAATAAAGAATATGCCTATAGCTGGTTTAGGATCTCATGTTACCCCTGTCACCAAAATGTGTCAAAGCAAAAAAAAAAACAAAAAAAAAAAAGAAGGTTACTAACGACTTAAAACTCATCAAAAAAAAACAAAACCTAAAATATCCACTATATTAACAAGGCTTGTTATAACGAGTTCAATTGCTTTATTTTTTTAACACTATTTTACACTATGGAGAAGGATTGCTTTAAATTATGCATAGCGCCAAATACATTTTGTGACAAGGCAACATGCATAAACTTACGTTAAATTAAAAAAAAACGAAGCAACGTCCCTGTTAAAAGTAACAATTCCACTGATTAGGTAACATCGTTAGATAAGGGCTCATAAAGAAGAACATATGGGCAGGTCCCACGGTCACACAAGTCATTCTGTCATACCCTTTCAATGTATGTATGGTAAGAATTGCAACATAAATAAAAAAGTATTTCTTCATTTAACATTTTGTCTAGAATTAGGAAAAATAGAAACTATGTGCTTACCGTTCTGTTAATGTTTCACCTACTATGGCAGATGAGTCAAACATATGTTACAAATGCCATCACCACCAAGCCTAAACCTCATTTTAACTAACCTTCGTCATAAAAATATAATTAGCACTATTAGCCACAAGACTAAACAAGAAATGTCTTAGCACTAAGACAAATATAGCGGATTGGAATGTCCTCAAAGTTATTCACAATCCATCAATTTGTGGCATACTTTACGCTCAGTCACCTGAATGCTTAGGCTTTCATGCCACTGACACACATACAATTTAACCCACGTGATAATTCACATTTTGGAACATTATGCCACACATCAAGAGGGTCCTCGAGCTGCATGCTGTATAGTAGATGAATATTTAACACATAAAGAATAGGATATAAGCAAACAATGCTACATGGCTAGAATTGGATAATAATTCTTAGCTTGCTCATTAGGTATTACAACTGTGTGACTGCTAACTGCTGCATGCAAGACCTGCATACTGGCATTTTCATTGCATTGATACATTTTTTCTAACATCAATATAACCTATTCCAACCAAATGACTTGAAAGGTTATGCATACCTTTTTCTGCGGAGGATTGGCACTATTAGCGTCCACTTGCTGGACATGCTTGTTATCAGTCTGCGGAAACATGGAGACATCAGCGTGACAAAAACTTGACAGCGTGCTGTTCTGGGGGCTTGCAGAGGTAAGTTCTGTGTATTTGCTAATGGTTTCTGTGTTGTGATTCTTTTTCACGAAAGACTGAACGGAGGCCTTAAAGCATAAAGGATTATAAGGGTCATCAAAGTTGTTGAAAGCGTTCCAAAGTTTGAGATTCTCCTCTTCATCTGCACTATATTCATCCTCACTGTCACTTGCAGACAGAGCATCACTGTCACACCATGACTCCTGATCAGATGGGATGTCCTCGTTTTCCACTGCCAGGTGGGATACTTCCTCTGCTGCAGCACCTGTATGCAATATGGCAGTGAAGTTTTGAGGGTTATAGGGGTCCATTGTGTAAAAGGAATTCCAGAGTTCCACTCCTTCTGCATCTTGATCCTCGCAATCTGTTTCAGACACTGACCCTTCACTGTCAAAGCCATCATCATCATCCTCAGCAGCTACAGAGTGTTCACTGTCAGAGCAAGAGCTTTTATCATCCTCATCACTGGATACTGTCCCCAAAATATATCTGATATGCTGGTTGGCACATACAGGACGGGTAAAAACAGGTAGTTCTTCGAGATCAGAATCATCCCCATCACAATCACTAGAATTGGATAGCTCTGTTGTGCTTGCACAAGGATTTTGATGTTCATAGTCTGCCACAATTGTGCATGACTGGTGGATTGGAATATTCTCACAATTAATATTTGACCAATCTTCCAAGCTAAAGTACCCTTGGTCTTGGTCTGGGCTAGGCTGATCCTTTACCAGACCACTTCCTGCAAGATCTTGATTGTGTAACAGAACTGACAACCGGGGGCAACTTTTAAGCTCCTTGTATGTTTCTAGTTCACCAGCTTCTAAAATATTAGGCAGCAATGGTTTGTGTGTCATCTCTTGTAGGGTTCCAGGATGGTGAGGCACTGAAGTCTCCACACTTTGGTCATATGCTGGCAGCTCAGAATACTGCTCCCAGTCACAAGAAAGTGGGTCTTTATTACAGTTATATTGTTTTGGGACCTCTTTCTGACACTTAGAATTTTCTGTCGGTTGCTCGTGCTGGTGTTGTTGGTCTATTACATGTTTAACACCATCTGAAGCCTGGTTCTGCTGCAGGAACCAGAGCCTTTTATCACGAATATGTTGAACCTCAACCGTAGATTTACTTCCACAAGAGATTTCAGAAAAAGAATCTTCAATGTGCAGCATGTCTTCATTTCCAGATGAAACCCAGGTAAACAGACCAGCTGGGCCTGCACCGAGAATGCACGACACTATGCCGAAGTTAGGTAGATGGGAGCCGTTCATTTCACTGCGCGTTATGTATACATTCCGATCATGAAATTGTGGGTCAAGGTTAAAAGCAGACAGCGAAGCTTTTAAACAGCCATCACTTTCCTCTATAGGAGGGCCCTCAAAATCCTTGCAGGAACCCACACCTGGCTCCCATATCTCTTGCATGGTTACCTTTTGCCGGGAGCGATCTTCACAAGAGGTTTTCCATGCATTCTGACCTTTGCTTCCAGACACAAAACCCAAGGAACTAAGCAGTTCTTCCTCCCATGAACTCTGTGCTGAGGATGGGACCACCAGCTCCTTCCAAGGGCCAAGATCCTCAAGACATTCCTCCAGCTCCTCCCAGGGCCCTGGACCCAAACCTTTCAACATCTCGGGGAACTCCGTGGCAGATACCTGCCTATGAACAATCCATCCAGGGGTCAGGAAGGAAGAGATGGAGGTGCCCCATGCTCCCGTCAGGTAAGACCAAGCTGCCCCTACCAGCTGGAAGAGGCGGTACTGGAGCAGGCCGTGCAGGAAGCGGCCTACTAGCGCCCGGAGCCCCCGCGAGGAGACCGTGTCTCGGTCAGCAGACATCAGGCTGGATCTACACACCGGAGAGATTTGAAGATTCGGATATGCGCCGCCATGAAGGTTTCATGGACACACCGCGAGCCCCAACACCAGCCCGAAACCAGACATGACAGTGTGTGCCTTAGCAGGGAGGAAGCGGCCAAAGAAAGCGTATGACGAGCGGGCGTGGGGAAGCAACGCAAGGTCACGCCCAGTGACGTATTGTGGGAGGCGTGGAGAATATTTAGCGCTCCCCTGTGTAACTTTAGGGCAAATTGCCAGCGAGCGCGAGGGGACGGGAAAATGCACCATGTTTATAAAATAATATAATAAATAGCAGAGAGGCAAAGCATTGGTTTCCAAAGGTCTGTCTAGACAACGCCAGCTGACTTTTGTTTTTTTCCTTTGAACTGTATAGTTTTTTTTAGTGAAATACATACGTGCGGGTGTAGTATTTTAATAGCTACTTTAACAGAAAAACGTTTAACACGTTGCCGCCCTAAACCCGCCCTCTTGCTCAATATTTTTCATGTCGCCGCCCGCACTTATATTGTAAAGTTGCATCAGCCGGGGAGAGCGAGCATGCGCAGTTCACCGTGGGCGCCTGTACACGACGCTGTGTACTGTAGGAGGTGAAATGAGGTGTTGGCGTTTACCGGCATAAGAGGATCTGTCGTTATGGATTTACGCTGTTCCTCCCGCTGCTTCTCTCAAACGTCGATCAATCCAGATTGGGTTCATGGTTGACCACGTCCACATTAACCCCCATCAACATTTTATTTTATTGCTAGTATATATAAAGTATTTTTTTTCTTCTCAAACAGCCTATTTCACCTGATGGGTTATCTAATCCCAATGGACTAGGCCAACACAATAATTCCCTTTCACATTGCCTGTGGTAAACCATAGAATTAATTTATCTTAATTTCCTAGCTGGAACTCTAACGTCCATGTAGGAAAGAATTTTATTGGGCAAGACTCCATAAGCAGAGCCATAAAGAATAGACTCAATGTGACGGTCGATGAGGGAAAGTCACCCAAATCCAGAATGAGGTGGCAGCCTCCAGGTCAAAATGTGTCAGATAATATTTATAGTACAAAATCAGGGGGAATGTTGCTGGGTACATTAACAGTACGTAATAAACTGTAGGCTTTATGTATCCAAATACATTGTCAAGATGCAAATCCCAGAACAGATTCATCATTGAAACCGATATGGTTATTGTTCCCCCCATGATAACATTGACTGACAAACAATACATGACCATATGCATAATAAAGGCATCCGTTTCATTTGCAGAACTCAAATTAGGGATTTAATGATGCGCCTATGCCGTGTATAAAAAGTGTGTGAATAAGCGATTAAGGGATCTAAGCAAGAGAGGTGTAAAAATCTAAAGTACAAATTAAATTAATTAGTAAATTGTACACTCGTTTGAGCAAGGCCCTCAACACTTGTTTCCGTGAGTCAAATTGTTATGTTATGCACTACTTGTTTTGTCCTGTCTGCCCATTGTACAGCACTGCAAAATATGATGGTGCTATTAAAACAATAAGTAATAAAAATACAACCTAATCAGTGTATTTTCTGTTTAAAATGTTGTGCAGAATTTTATTTATACCCATTGTATGTATTTAGTGTTTGAACCACTTTGGTTTTATTCCTTTGACATCACATAATCTCCATCCTTTTTTTTTTTTTTTTTTTTGCTTCTTTTAAGGCTAGGTTTCCACTTTTTTTTTTTTTGCTAAAAACGCCCATAAAAACGCCGATTCAGCCACACGGCGTTTTTTTAGTGAAAAAACGCTGCAGCCAGATGTTAGCTGTTCTTCAATAGGAAATCGCAGAATGCCATATCCACTTGGCGTTTTTCTGTTTGGCGTTTTTCTGCTTTTTTTGGGCTCTGTGGCAGTTTTTCAAAATCGCAGCATGTTGACACTCTGGCGTTTTTTGCAAGGAAATCTTGGCGTTTTTCTCCAATAGAAGTCTATGGGAGAGAAAAAACGCCATGAAAAAGCCATGTGGGTTTTTTGCCTTGGCGTTTTTTATGGCGTTTTTTCCACAGTTACAATGCAGAGGATGGACCCAGTATCTGTGTGCCCTACTAGAAATAGGCTGTAAACAAACAGTTTCACACAAAACAAAGTTCATATTGAATTTTACACCATTTAGAACAAACATGCCATTACAAACAAACATACCCAACCGGATCCTGCGTGCCAAAAGCAACAGCAAACAATTTGCACCATCATTTGGGGCCAATCTTCCCAGAGGAGCAGACATTCGGAATAAAGCATGCCTTACAAACCACAGAAAAGAGACAAAAGGGTCCGCCGGGGCGTTTAAGTAGAACTCTACCAAAGAAATGACATCAGGAGAGGGCAGATACTTGTCATTTATCCTAATCCCTTTTAGCTGGGTGAAACTTCTAACTTGTAAAGGCTGGAAAAACTGCCTAAGGTCAAAAAAAGCAATTTCCACAGAAAGGCTAAAACGCCAGAAAAAAACTCCAGAAAAAACGCCAAAACGCAGGAAAATGCAGTGGCAGTTTTCTTGGCGTTTTTCATCAAGAAAAAAAACGCAGGACAAAAACCCAAGTGGAAACCTAGCCTTAAGAAGTTGAGCATCAAGGGCTTGTCTTCTCTGTCGGTTTTCCCACATTGCATAGTGAGGTTGCTAAAACTCACTAAAGAATCACAGTTTACACAAAAGAAAAAAAATCTTCAGATACTCTTGAGTAACAAGCATTGCTAAATCCTTCAATACTCAGGGTTGTTTGTCCAGCACTTACATATCAGTGCTTGGCTTTACTTTTTTGTTCTGGAGGAAGTTTATAATTCAAAAGACACTAATAATTACACAAATAACATGACAACAAGAACAGATCAAGTAATTTATTCAGCACATACACATTCCAAAAGACATAACATTTGTGGTCAGTATTAGGCAGGGGCAGATGAATTACTGCCCTCGTTAAAACCAGCTCTCCTTGGGAAGCAATTTGTTTAAATTGTACAGTGGAACAGTATGTGAGCCTCATCTCTAACCTTTGGAGAATCACAGATATCCCT
Organism: Spea bombifrons; assembly: GCF_027358695.1. Lineage (NCBI taxonomy): Eukaryota > Metazoa > Chordata > Amphibia > Anura > Pelobatidae > Spea > Spea bombifrons. The sequence continues at coordinate 58,153,001 of NC_071088.1, read as the reverse complement.
CCCTCAGGCTCCACCGTACTTTGGTGAATAAAACATGCTGGAAATGCACTGCACATTGTTTCAAAGAATAGATTAGGATTATCTATCCTTATTCATGCCTCAATTAGAAAATATTGACAAACAGGTGAGGACGTAGTCCATGAAATTCCTTATTTCTTGGCATCATGCAGGAGTGTGCACATAGGATATCACTCTATGGAAACATTCTACGTGCCCTATGTTTATTTGTACACTATACATTTATTTTTAATGGGGGGATTGAGGAATATTTACGTATTTAGGTGGAAATACATCTGCAATATTATGTCAGCTTATAAAGCTTCATTGATCAACCGGAAGAGTCATCACCACAAAAAAGTTAAGGTAAATTGTGATTTGATGACCCTCTATCCCACAATCACATTTATTGTTTAGCACCTACAGATATAAATCATAGGAGTTCAGACATATCTGAAAATAATTATTCCCTCTATCATCTACAGGGAACAAGATTATATTAAAAAAAAAATAACAAAAACATCACTGTTTGCGTTTTAATAGTAAAACAAATATAACATTTCTCAGAGCCTTCTAGTTTAGCTCCTGCTCTTACTATTTTTTTTTCAATGATACTGGGTTACTTGATACTGTCTACAGGCGCTCTCTTTTTACTTCTATTAGTTACAAATAAGTGTTTGATTACAAGGAAGACAGATGTGCAAGGGAGTCATTAAAATTCGATTCTTTGTCATTAAATAAATATGAACAAAATATGGAGAGGAAAATGAAAAACATGTACACCCGTCATACTCCTGTAATCTACATTCAAATGTTAAATCATTGTTAATTAAATTGTTCTGGCTTTTTTTTTAAATCAACTGTTAATTTAATTCTTTTAATTGAATTACTTCATCCACCCTAATAATTACCTCTTGGATATTTAATTTTTATTAAAAAATAAAAAAAAACTGGTATACCAATCTACTACAAGACTCCCATAATTTCCTCTGAACCAAAACTGCCCCACATATATTTCCACAGCCCATCATCTCCTAATCTGGTTCCCTTGACACAAGGTAAACTTAAACTAAATAATTCCAGTCTTTCTCCAAAACCCTTCTCTAGAAGGAAGTCTGTATTTGCAGTGTTTCTAATTCCCTTTTAAAAAGAAAATACTCATATTAGCTGTCAATTAAAATAAAAACTCCTTGAGCTTGTTTCTGAATCGCCTTATTTAAAACTAAAACAAGGTGTTGTGAAGCCGTCACCGATTGGTGACACACGCTTATTTTTATGATAAGTTACAGATTGCAATTAGACAGCTGCCTGGCTGGCAAAACCCAGCTGAAACCAGCAGACCTTTGCTCGGGTGAGGTCCAGGTCTCGCAGCTTGATGCTGACTTCCCCAAGCAGTATATTTTCCCAGAACCCCACCTCACTCAGTACAGAAAGATGAATCTCACGTCGTTGGAGGTCACCTTTAGGAATCCCATCGTAAACCAACTGTAAGAAAAAAATGGCAAATATTAGAAAGACATAGCTAGTGATTATGTAAATAAATAAAATCAGATTTTGGAGATGTCTTAGCCCCACTAAACTGAAGAGAAATCCAGGAAAATACTTCTGACCTATTTTTCATACAGACCAGTGTTACAGCTGTTTTAGAACAAAGGGCAAGGATTATTTATCATGACAGTTATGTCGAAGAAGCAGATTTTTATATCCTGTAATTTACATATATCGCTAAACAATGATTAAGGACAAAATGGAAGAGAGTATTGTGTATTCTTCCTTTTTATTAGTGGTAGATTTATTCACGTTTCACTCCATAGCAAAGAAGTGGTGTGGTGAATAAAAGACACCCCTGCTAATTAGGCAATCAAATAGAACCACTTTAAGAAGAATGTATTGTTTATCAACTTATTACTAGCTTTGCAATGAAACAATTTACAGAATATTTGATACCTCTACCACACTTTGAGAATAACATTTTATCACCAACATCTGCAACTGGCAATGGAAAGGGAAAAGGAGAGCCTTTCACAAAACTGTGCAATGTAGAGGAATGGGTTGCATAAAACACATAGCATCCCCTGAACTGCTGTTGGAGCCAGTTGGTTAGATCACAGAATGTCTGCAGACTAGCTTCTGCTCTGTAGAAAACAATTGAGGTTCGTGCTTTTGCAGAACATATATACCAGTCACAGGCCACCTCGCCATCTATGAAGACTGCAGGGATAGGACTTGGTATCTCTGAGCTCCACATCAAGGAACTGTCCCTTTAAATGTTTCCATCTGCTTACATCTTAAAGGGCTATTGTATTATCAAAATATCTATAAAATACCTGCTTTTTAACATCATCAGTAGTACTTACTGTGTAGAGGAAGTCTTAATCACAGTTAATTTAGTATAGTTTTTTTTGGCATATTACCACTAATAATTATTGTGTTTTAAGTATTTCTATGACTTTAAAATAAGTCATGAGCAAAACAATATATACTTTGTGTCGGTACCTCAAATATGGAAAAGGGAAATCATGGTTTAACAGACATAGGGTAAAAATGACTAAAAATTCCAGTCATTAGGGCAAGAAAAACCCTGGTCGCAAAAGAGTTAAATAGTAAGCCCAAAGAACAGTTTAATATTTATTTACATAGACTACTTTGTACCATTTCATTGTATGTTGGGTTGCAAGTTTTTCGAGCTACTTTAGTCTTCCTCTTGGTGGTCTTCTGTGGGTCCGGCAAGAGGTAAATCTTAACATAAGGATTCGGCTCATTGTTATCCTGAAGAGGCTGTTAAAGAATGTTGACATTACTTGATTTTCTTTAAACATTTTATTAAAATAGTAGGCAGTGTAATACTTGGAAAGATGTACATAGGCTGGTATTAAAAAAATAATATTATTAAAATGAATATTAAAAGAAGGAGGAATATCACATAAAGAAGCCCAACAGGAGCGTTTATTTGGTGCAAGGGGCGCTAAAAAATTAGCTCCAGATCAGCAAATCAAATGTGACAATAAGCAAAATCACTACTGTTTAACTGTATGGGGCCTGCCCCCCCTAATCTGTCATGGCCCCCTTATTGGCCTTCTACCCAAGGCTGGTCCTTTGCAGGCTTAGGATCTTAGATGGACCCTATTCGGAGACTGGCTTGGAGGCCCCTTTGCTCCATTGCAAGCATGAGGCAAGGCGGGGGGTCCTGTCTTTAGGTTTGTACCGGCAGCAAGATTTCCGATTATTCCCTTGTTGCGCGTTTTTTCTTTAAAGACTGAGCTCTAGTTTTCAACTATGCATAATCAAATTTATTTGGTGTACTCATCAAGATATTGGGGCTGCATGTTGACGATATCATGAGTTAAAGAGCTCTAGATGTCTGAATATGAATAGAGACCAAAGGCAGACAATTACCAGACCACGGATGTGCATAACCATAATAAACAGCTTGTCATTCTTGTATGATATGGAGAGTTTAACCTCTCCTCCAACTGTACCAACCGGTACAGACCAAGTTGCATCTGAAAAATAAAACAAAGTTCAACAGACCGTAATTTCCAGATTGACATGTTGAGTATCAACAACATTTAAACTATAGCTATACATTCATTAATAACAGCAAATTACCACCAACCAAAGCAGTACTGAAAATCGGTTAATTCAACGGGAGTAGAATTGGACGCGTGAAAAAGTTAGCTTTTTAATAATTTCAATTACAAGTAAAGCAGCACAGCCTTAGCTGATCCCTGACTGCCTCTCACAATGAACTAGCACTGTAGGCGCATATTCATGTGATCCAGAGCGTACGTTCTCCTTGTGGAACCATGCTCCACTGGGTCATTGGCCAACTGTATGTGTCCCTCACTTACAGATTCCCACTGCATTGGTGTCTCATCACAACACACTGGAAATGTATGACAACTTCCATTTGTTATACATAAATGTAAAACACGGTGATATCGTTTTGGGCCCGCACTGATAAGATGTTGGGGTGGCAGCACTAATAGATTATCTGCTATGTTACTAAGGAAGTAGGGGTAGGAGAAGAAATAGTTCCACTAGGTCATTAAAAGCCCCAGGGACAGCCAGGTTCTGGATCAAACTCATGCATAAAATAAGATTCAATATTTTACCTGAAGGCCTCTGAGCTGCAGCATTACCAATGTTTTTCTCATCACGAGGAAGTGGATGGAAGAAGGTATAAACCAAATCACACTGTAGAAAGAACACAGACATATCCATTGGCTATATATTTGTACACAACATGTGTTTTACCATTATCTATCAAGTCAGCGATAGGCATTGACAAACCTTTATTCAGGCACTGATAAAATCTAAAATATTACATTCATCCATTGTTTTAATTCTTGTCTGGTTCATATCCATCTCAGGTTGTTAGCCAATCTCCCATATGGCTGTATACTGGCATTTCAGTGTTAAGCACATCATATGTACATACTGCAAATCTTCTACACAAAATATCAGGTTTTTGTTTGTATTGGAAAACAATAATAAAATACGTCTTACATAAAAGTAGAGACTCAACTTACTACAAAGAGTAATCAGTCTAATATGTTTGAGTAAAAAAAAAAGTTTTGTAACTTGCTTCATTTTACAATATTATATATACACACATACATATATATTATTCAATTCAGTTGATTGTGGCAAGATGTTTTACAGCAAGTTCTTGAACGCTAAGTTGTTGAAGTATATTGTGCGTTATTTCTATGAAAGCGAAATTATATACACTACTGATCGCGATTTATTAGCCTCAAGGGTAAAATCCTTGATGGATTATATCACCTCAGCTGCAATACACTGTGGTAGTTCATATCATTTGTGTTGCTCTAACACTCAGTTACCACTAATATTGATTAAAATAAGTGATTATAATAAAGGTGAGCAATCTCTTCAAAATTAATTCATTATATAGTAGAATCAAAGCAATATATGCGACACAGTGATCATATGAACTAAACGACATATTAGATGGTAAAATGTTACCAAGCTGACAGCAGTGCATTATGGGTGCTCAGTGTACACTAGCAGGTGGCTGCACCATGGTGAAACATTAACCTCTAATCACCCTTTTCCAGGTACAGCTAGTACACAATAAAGGAGGTCGTAAAGGTCAATGCATAATTAAAGGAACCATATATATGGTAAGTTGACCAGATGTTGCTTTTGATAAAGAATACAAAATAAAATAAATAAATAAAAATCACACATGCATCACACAACAGACGCCCCTGAATACATAACAAGAAGCCTAAATAGCCTTACCACAGTCATTCCCTTATTTGCCTTTGAGCACACCTGCTATATGCACCATCATTGTTATCTGTGCACTCTGTATGACACATGCTTACATCAGCCTCGCTTCCATGCAATACTGACTCCCTCGACACACAATTAATTTCCCTCGTTTTACATCAGTCATCTCAGCTCACATAAACCGGACACTTATGTTTAAAAGGAACCTACCAACAAAACATTGTATAATAAACACAGCTTCATATTGGATATTAAAAAAAAGTTATTCACAGTTTTATAGGTATATAAAATTATACACAGCTAGCATAAAAAATATCAAAAATATATTCGTTAACTTGCCCTGATTTGGAAGCCAAGCTTTATTCCTATATACGTTTATTTTAAGTTTTGTATTTTTTAAATCCCTTTAGGGTCAGATTACACAAAAAAAAATAAACACGAGCCTTGAGACCCAGGGAATCACTGTTTCTTACTGTTCTCTGTCTCTCTCCAAACTGGTACTTTTCTAGACTCAGCCTGCCATATTTGGAGCCCCTATTTTCTCCCTGATGTCCCTCCTTTGTAGAAGGCCGGAATGCTAACTGAGCATGACTGTATCAGTGCTCTACAGCCCTAAATCTCACAATAATATTTACCGAAACAATAGGAAATGGGTTTATAAATAAAACTGTGTAAGCACACTAAAATGAAAATAAAATGGGGATGGGGGGGCACCTGTGCCTGTGTTGCCATTTAGTTTAAGACCGGCCGTGCATAACAGTGTGGCTCATTTTCAATATAAACACATATATTACTAATCTATGAACATGGGAACACTACTTCCATAATGTACTGTTTCTTTCACAATAATAATAGGTATGCCTGCAAGGATAAGGACAATTTCACTGCATCTGCCACAAAACTAAAAAAAAAAAAACAATTATGTGAGACCATGTATCTCATTAGTGGATGCTCCAAACCAATATGGAATACTTATTTTATCTCATCGGTGTATAGTGATCAGCTACAGGCTGCTGTCTCACCTCTGCCACCTCAGGGGTTGCATGGATCAAGTGCCAGATGTAACCATTCAACTCTTCCTTTCTGCGCTCTGCTGCTGCCTCTCCACGTGACCGACCAATCACAAAGCGGCTAGGAAAACTGAAAGAGTATAAATGTGCCCAGACATTAAAAAAAAAGTTCACGAGAACTGATTAAGGTTTGAGTCTTTAACAGAAACAATGGGCAGACTAAATGAGCCAAATTCAAATTCTATGTTTCAAGTTCTTCTGTTCCGGCATACTGTGTTTATATGTAAACATGGAACTATAAAGTCTTTGTATATACGTGAATGTTTACTGCCATGCTATTATGAAATATACAAGTAATATATTTGAATATCAGGGCCCTGAGGATTGTATGTTTCGGGAACCTGGCGGAGGCCAAGTTTCCAATGTGACAATCTATACTGTTGCAATGGTAATTAATAGAACATTAGGTTATACAAATGAATTACCCTTATATGATTTGCTGCTTTCCTGCGCCGGCAGGTGTGCCCCAACTATATTATAAATATGAAAAACGCTAAAACGTTTATTGTACACAGTTCGGGCTGTCTTTAGGTAGATGAAGCGTCCCACTATAAACGACTGTGCAATACATTGGTGCTCTGTAACAACCCCTATATCTGCAGGGTACACATCAAATCACTCAGGTTAAGACCTACCTGGGGAGCTGTGATGATGGGAAGAGAAGCCTAAGCTTGGTGTGCAATTCTTGGAACTCTTCAAAAGATCTTTGAATGTGGGAGGTCTCTTGTGGGCTTTCTCTCACCACCCTAATGACAAAAACCTGTAGAGAGCAACATGGGTGCATATTACATACGTAGCAAAATCAATAATGTAAGATATAGGAGAGCAAAGTTAAGAATAAGTGCCATCGTTGATTTGTACTTTGGAGGTGGGATTGAGAGTTCAGGGTGAGGTCCGGTAAATCATGGAAAAAGCATTTTCTCTTCTTAGTGCAGAATATTATTTACTAATTTGACTGGTGGGATTTAATTAGAACCTAATGTACAGATCTTAAATGTTACGTGTTAACATAACCACAGTTGGCAATCTTATTGGATGTGATCCTACAAACCTGTTAAGAGATATTGACAGATAAATGTTGAGGAAATGAAACTCACATATCCTTTGTTGGGAGTGAAGATTTTCTTGTATCTTGTCAGGAACACATCACAGATCCTACCATCTGTCTTTATTGTGTACGTTCGTGGGGCAAAGGAGAGCACCAGTCGCTCATCTGAGCTGCTAAACTTCAGCTGTGCCAGGTTGTGAAAGAAAAAATTCAGTTTGGTAGCCACCGAACCAAGACTGGACTCAATAAGTCTGAGAGAATGAAGAGATAAAGAATGATTATAATACGTTACCCCAAGTCATTAACATTTATGGTCAATGGCCCAATCTGTTGCTACTGCTAAGGCTCTACTATGTAATTGTATTTTGTTTATTTCCAGTAATTTCTCAGATTACACCATATCTACCATTGCCTTTTGTATGATGTTATGTGCTCCCAACAATCTCTTTACAATCTAACAATTTTATTCTATTATCTTTTTTTTACGCCAAGAACATCTTGACAAGCGTCTTCCTGACCAAATTAGAATGCATTCTACATTCAAAAGAAGACACAACAGTACACTACGATTACCTTGTGAAGTAGGTAGTGGCATCGGACTCTGAATCCTGAGGACGCAATGCATCGTACACATATTTCAGATCCTGCAAGTCTGAGAGCTCTGGAATCCCACAGGACAACATCTAAAGAACACAATGAGAAATGGCAGGTCCTCAGAGTAGTGCCTACATGGACTACTATATTTAGGATTTTTTACATTAACCACCAAGAACAACATAGCAAAATCTATGTACACCAGAAGACTTCATTCATTCAGACAGCCTTGTTCAGGAGCTGAATTAGTGAAAAAACAGAATTAGAGATACTCAAGAGTTTACCCAGACTTGCTAATGACCCAGATGGGTTAGATCTCAGAGATGGCTCTGAAATATGTGAATAGTGATGACACTTGTTGAACAGCTTTATTTGACGATTGCATGCAAGCTAAATCATCTATTTGAGACTACATAATGCTCCAAAGATCCTGCAGTATGAACTACATCACCAATCTTGCATTCAGGCTTAAAATATGCGAGCAGACACTTTCCACTTTTACTCACCAGTCCCAGTAGATTAAGGAAGAGGTGGGTATGCTTTCGGATGAGATTGTACGCCTGGCAGCAGAGATCCACAAAGTCATGGAAGCGGCTTGAAGTTTTGTCTCCGCCGTTAATGACATATGCCATGTCTGATGTGAACACAAAGGGGGCCCGGTCGCTATAGAGCCGGAAGGAGTCAGTGAGAAGAGTAGAACAATAAACATTTATGCTTAATGTACTATATAAAGTGGGGTTTTTGCACAATTCTATAGAAACATGAAGGACACGAAGTGGGACACTTAGTGAAATCTCTATCGCAAAATGTGTGCTATTGCCTATCCCTGGCGATAATGGGTGAATGCTAAAATCAGTATAAATACAAAAAGACAAAGAGACAAAAACACGTGAATGTGACATATGATGGTTATATGAAGAGGGAAAGCACCATTAAGCTTTCAAATCTTACCGTTTTATGTTTCCAAACATCTGTGCATGGCCCAGGAATCGCCCAAAGTCGATGTGAAACATGTGTCCACTGGTCTTAAGCATGATGTTGTCATTATGTCGATCGCAGATACCTAGGACATATGTTGCTACACAGCACCCAGCACATGAATAAATGAAATTTTCCACTGCCTAGATAAAAATAATGACTGCATCAGATATAACATTTAGAGACACGGATATCAATCATTAGCACCTTTCAGGACTTTAAGTAAAATGTGTGAATCTCTTAACTACACTGATAATGAGCTTTACTACATTACAGATTTTTACCTTATCATACTCATCCTCCGTGGGATTGTGCTTTTTTAGCCATTCTGCCAGTGGGCGGTCTTTAAACGAGCCGGTGACCCCATGCTCCACTTGAATCTTTCTCAAGGTCTCAGCTGTTGGAATCATCTCCACCATCCCTGCAACACACATCTCAGTGTTCAAGATACACAAAACAGGCAATTTCATTTCTACCAATAACACACATGCATGCTCCGTGATAAAAGTGCAGACAGGCAAATTTGCTGAGTGTGAGATGGCAAACCTGCAATCCAGTGTGCCACAAAAAGATGGCGCCTTCCTGAAACTGAAGGTTTTGCTTGGCTTCACAGTATGATCTATAAATGCTCTAAACCTCCATATAAGCAACAAGAAATACTATAATACTGCATTTGCAATATATATCAAAATAGTATTTTATTAGTATACTAATAAAAGCTATGTAACGTGCCAAGTCATAAGGGGGGCAGCAGCTTTGTGTACACATCTCCTTGCAAAGACAGCCAATGAGTTGCTCCGAGCAGAAATCCTCTTGAATATATGCTGCACAGATATATTTTGCAGGGGTGAAGGTTATACGAGCAGTTTGTACTCACCTCGCCCACGGCCTGTAGAGAAGCAGCGGAAGATCACCATGCGCATGTCAAGTCCTTCCTGTATCCAGATCTTATTCATGATGCGTATCATCTGCAAAGTCAACATGTCCTGTCTGAGGTCATCCCCACACTGTAAAAAAAATAAAATATAGTGAGCCATTCTATTGTACAAGATAGCATAACAGAGCTAGAACAGATACAAATGCAGCTGCCTAATAAACATCATGCTAAAACTTTTAACTCTTTGGTAAACAAATACAATAGCTTTGAAAACTTATTTTTATTATGATACTAGCACAGTGGAGGCTCCTCCATAGGAGCACATGCGCACGTGAACCCCCAAGTGCAAAAGGAAAGAAAAATTAGCAAAATTCATCAAAAATCCATCTTAATTTAATTTAGATTAAAATGGATTTTTGCAAATGTTTTTTTTCCTTTTGCACTTTGTGGTTCACGTGTGCATGAAGCCTCCTGTCCCCTGATGTAGCCTGTCTATGCCAAGAAAGAGCTATGAACAGGCAGGTAGGATGGGATAGAAGAAAGACCCTATGTGCTCAATTGCTGCCGTGGGATAGAAGAAAGACAGTGTGCTCAATTGCACTTGCTTAAGCGCCGGCTGAGCCGCCCATTTGACCCACGTCCGCACAGTAAAGGCTGTGCGAACGGGGGAGGAGCTCCCAGCCAACACACCGCCCAGCCCCGAGTCTCCCAGCCCTCCCCAGTGACCGACGCCAGAGGGGAGGCGGGGCTAACAATGCAATGTGTTTGTGGAGAGGGAACAGCAGCATGTGAACCCCCATTGGAATTACCCACCAGCCGGCACTGTACTAGTTATTAAAAAATTATTCAGTATTTTTTTTTCATCACTAAACACCCCTAAAGCCACATTCTCATGTTATCAATGCAGCATACTTAGGGAATTTGCTCTAAATTTGGGATTGATTCACTTAATGGAGAGTTTACAGGGCAGGTGTTGTGTTCTACCCAGAATCCCTTGCACTATAAGATTTCTGTGGGAATAGCTAGTGCTTCATTAACTTAGTGTAGGGGATTTTCATCACCTTTCCTGTCCCCACCATAGCATATTTACCGTATTTGCTCGATTATAAGATGAGGTTTTTTTCAGAGCAAATGCTCTGAAAAATACCCCTCGTCTTATAATCGGGGTTCGTCTTATAATCAGACCTCAAATAGGTCTGACTATGAGACGACTAAGATCCAGATCCCCCGCAGCTGCAGGGGACCTGGATCCTCCTGTCTCCTGCGGGGAACTCTGATCTCTGACAGTCGGGGAAGGTCTGCGCGATGGACGCAGACAACCCCCGCTGCTAGCCACGCCTCCTCCCGGCTGCAGCGGAAGTGCGTGGGATCTACACGCTGCCCCGGCTACATGACAGGGAAGTCAGAATCACCGGTAAGTTTGGGGGGGGGGAAGTGTTAAATGGGGGGCATAAGGCATTTCTGGAGGCAGAGTGCTCTGTGAAATGCCTTTTAACCCCCTTAATGCCACTCTGCCTCCAGAAATGCCTTTTTAACCCTCTATACGCCACTCTGAATGCCTTAAACCTCCCTATATGCCACTCTTCCCCATAATATGCCTTTTAACCCTCTAAATGCCAGAGTGGCATATAGGGGTATAAGGCATTTCTGAAGGCAGAGTAGCACATAGGGGGTCAAAAGGCATATCATGGGGCACAGTGGCATTTAGAGGGTTACAAGGCATATCATGGGGCACAGTGGCATATAGGGGGTATAAGGCATTTCTGGGGCAGATGTGCATAACTGGGGGGCAGGTTGGAAAATAGAAGGAAATTAAACCAAAATATTTTCTCAATCATAGCTTTTATAAAAAAAAATAGTTTAGATGAATTAACATTTACTGGTAAAACTTTTTTCCTATAGGGTCATCTTATATTCTTTTTTCCTAAATTAATATTCAGATTTGGGGGGTCGTCTTATAATCAGGGTTGTCTTATAATCGAGCAAATACGGTATATTCGATGCACACACAAAATATACAGTATGTATAGACCAACACACTCTTCAAGACAACTGTCCCTGTAGGATAAATATAAGAAGTTATAAAATTAACTTTGGGCTGTACTACACAGTTAGCGCTATAGTATCCATATTATGCAACACAATAGCTTACATGATGAGTGAATGCCTGCCCAGCCCACAATGAATGAATGCATGAATGAATGTCCATGACAACAGTCACAAACTGAACACCACCTAGCAGCTAAACAATGTGTTTGGTAACCCTGACCACATTGTCAAGCCAGACAAATATTTTAAGATGCAATGAGCACACAACAGCTTACAATATAATATGTTAATAAAAGGTGGTTTCTGTTATTTAAGTGATTCAAATGTAAACTAGATATATGTCAGAGATTTAAAATGCAAACTTAGGACTTTGTTCTCCCCTTTAAAACTTGAGCATTCAAACAGGATGTATGCCTCATCATCAAATGCAACATTTATATGCATAAACAAATAACATAGTCCTATTGTCACAAATCAGAAGCAAAAGGTAATGCTGTGCATACATTTATAGGATAATGTAGGGCTTTTGTGTGTATGAAAATAAATGTAGGTGACACTTTTTATCAAGTAAATATTCAAGTTTCTCTCTACATCCTAATATAAAAAATGGACAGGTACCTTAAATATAATGCGGATATTCTCCCCCAGTGGATCCACATTCTGGAAGGTGAGTTTGAGTGGCACAGCATTTGAGTTGAAGTGTGAGCAATCCTAGTGGATGTAAAAAAGAAGTGTCTAAGGTTATTAATCTTTACCAAAAAATAATTACCTTATTATAATTAAGATAATTATAAAATATCTTAACTAGAACCATGGTCAGGCTTCAGCCTATCAACCTGTCACTTTGAACAACTAATACACAAAGCAACAAGACCAGATTGTCTGCAAGCCAGATCTTATGTGTGCAGAGGTGGCAAGCATCTTACCAAATGTGTCACCATGCATACTACGATTATAAGGCAAGATGTTTTTCAGAGCAAACAGAGGTCTGATTGTAAGACTAAGATCCAGATCCCCCACAGTGATGCAGGGGACCTGGATCCTCCTCTCTTGTAACATCCGCTGCTGTTGGCGCTTCCGCGGGGGGTCTATGACGGAGCGCCGGTGTGACATGACTTTCTGGTGCTCCATCATAAAAGCTCGGGTGGAACTAACGGGCAGCAGAGGTTGTTTACGCGCATGGTGCAGACGTTCACCAGCTGCACCCACTAGACACCAGGCAACCCTCCTGAACCACAGGCCATATTGAGGAAATTGGTACAGTTTGATGTATAGGTGAAAACAGACTATCGCGTTCCATCTAGTATCTGACAGCTGTCCAAAGTGTAGTTCAAGAGGCAAGGTAAGGTGTAGCTGAAAACAGAGGTAATTTACCTGTGGCACAATCCCTTTCACAAGGAGGCTGGGGCTCAGCGGTAGGCGACAGGAGCCACTGATGTTGAAAAACTGCTTGACATCTTCTAAACCATTCCTGAGAATATCCTACACAACACAAACACAAGTTTGAGCCAGCCTCATCACAAGACATATCATCAATGTTAAGGATGAAAAACAGAACCATTTGGGATTTATTCACTTTTAGAGAGTTTACAGGGCAGGTGTTGTTTCAACTACTTGACGTCACTATACAGTAAAAAGGTCCTTCCCCAGTGAGATTCTACATCAGGAAGAGTTTTGCTGGCTCTGTGTAATACATAGCTGAATTTGGGAGATTTCATAAAACATAACACAATAAATTGCATTATATAGGGCCAGCTCAGCCCTTCGTGCTGGAGAAACTTGCCAGTGTTTACAATGAATAGTAAAATGAGAGTGTTAAACCACAAGTATCCTAACGTCTTTACCATTAGTGAATTTACTCCTTTGAGTACCACACTCTCAATACCACGTATCCTCAAAATAAATCAAATAAGGGTTGTTGTGGTACATAGTAACCATATGCATGCTTCTATTCTTTGTATTTATAAACATGTTTTAAGAAAAGTACACAATTATTCATATTCAGATTTATTAAGATGAAAAACATAAAAATAAGTTCTATAACGTCTTATGTGTGCACAGGGGAATGAACTCTGCACTTAGTAGTGTCATAGGTCTCTGCTCCTAGATTCTTCTTTGAGCCGGGTTTATGTCCTGTGTACCCACTGTGGAAAATGATGGCATTATATAAATCAATATTTATTATAGTATACTTCTCAGTATATATAAATATATGATCTAAAGTGCTTGTAATGTTCTCGTTGACATGCTTTTCTGGTATAACACATACCAAATACTCTGTATGATGTTGTTTCATCAG